>NC_135661.1:5040122-5340122 GCF_964188315.1 Podarcis muralis | reverse complement strand
CTGCCTGATTGTGAGTCCCTGTTTCCTCCCCCCCCCCTTTAATGCAACCCGAAGAGAATTTTAATTAATTAACCAGCCCGATTAATCTATTAAGCATTGCAGCCCTAATTATCATCATCATTAGCATTCCTAGTCATAGCTCCACGCAGGGTCAGGTTTTTTGATTTGAATTTTTTTAAAAAAACTTTTAATGGGCAACTATTTCCTGTGCTACACACTCCCGTTGGCAAGACCGACTCCTAATCTTTTTGTAACGCGCCTGATTCTGCTTCCACGGTTGGCTGCCTTTACAATCCAGCTTGCAAGCCAGAGATGTACGGCAAATCAAGAGAGAAGACGGCAGGGAGGGAGAGGGGAGATTGAGAGAGCGAGAGATTTCTCTGTGCACAAAAGAAAACGACACACATCCTGATGTACGTTAAGCAGGCTGGCACCAAATGGAGTTTTAGGGAAAGGGTCTGGAATCAGAGAAACAGCCCGACCGTAAGGGTTTGGGGAACCCATTAAGGGATACTATCTATCTATCATCTATCTATCTATCTATCTATCTATCTATCTATCTATCATCTATCATCTATATCTATCTATCATCTATCTATCTATCATCTATCTATCTATCTATCTATCTATCATCTATCTATCTATCATCTATCTATCTCTATCTATCTATCTATCTATCTATCTATCTATCTATCTATCTATCTATCTATCATCTATCTATCTATCTATCTATCATCTATCTATCTATCTATCATCTATCTATCATCTATCTATCTATCATCTATCTATCATCTATCTATATCTATCTATCTATCTATCTATCTATCATCTATCTATCTATCTATCTATCTATCTATCTATCTAATCTATCTATCATCTATCTATCTATCTCTATCTATCTATCTATCTATCTATCTATCTATCTATCTATCTATCTATCTATCTATCTATCATCTATCTATCTCTATCTATCTATCTATCTATCTATCATCTATCTATCTATCTATCTATCATCTATCTATCTATCTATCTATCTATCTATCTATCTATCTATCATCTATCTATCTATCTATCATCTATCTATCTATCTATCTATCTATCTATCTATCTATCTATCTATCTATCTATCATCTATCTATCATCTATCTATCTATCTATCAATCATCTATCTATCTATCTATCTATCTATCTATCTATCTATCTATCTACAGTGGTACCTCGGGTTAAGTACTTAATTCATTCCGGAGGTCTGTTCTTAACCTGAAACTGTTTTTAACCTGAAGCACCACTTTAGCTAATGGAGCCTCCTGCTGCCGCTGCACGATTGCTGTTCTCATCTTGAAGCAAAGTTCTTAACCCGAGGTACTATTTCTGGGTTAGCGGAGTCTGTAACCTGAAGTGTATGTAACTTGAAGCGTATGTAACCCGAGGTGCCACTCTATCTATCTATCTATCTATCTATCTATCTATCTATCTATTGCCCTTCATCTGGAAATACCTGCCCTTCTTTAAATGGCAATATTGTTTAATCAGCCAAAGTGCTGGTTGAAGAAAAACATTTTCTCCTGGCACCTGAAGATACAGTGGTACTTCGCGATACAGACACTTCAGGTTACAGATGCTTCAGGTTACAGACGCTTCGGGTTACAGACTCCACTAGCCCAAAAATAGTACCTTGGGTTAAGAACTTTGCTTCAGGATGAGAACAGAAATCACGTGGTGGCGGTGCGGTGGCAGCGGGAGGCCCCACTAGCTAAAGTGGTACTTCAGGTTAAGAACAGTTTCAAGTTAAGAACGGACCTCCAGAACAAATTAAGTTCTTAACCCGAGGTACCACTGTATAGAATGACGGCATACCCTCCAACATTTCTCCGATGAAAATAGGGAGCTCCTATTCCACAATAATAATTTTATTATTTATACCCCACCCATCCGACTGGATCGCCCCAGCAACTCTGGGTGGCTTCTAATGTATATATACAAATAATAAAACATTAAACATAAAAAATAGAACTTCCCTATACAGGGCAGTTTTCAAAGGAGAGATTGCGGGTGGCGCTGTGGTCTAAACCACTGAGCTTCTTGGGCTTGCTGATCAGAAGGTCAGCGGTTTGAAGCCCCACAAGGGGGTGAGCTCCTGTCGCTCTGTCCCAGCTCCTGTCAACCTAGCAGTTCGAAAGCATGCCAGTGCAAGTAGATAAATAGGTACCGCTGCGGCGGGAAGGTCAACGGCATTTCCATGCGCTCTGGTTTCCATCACAGTGTTCTATTGTGTCAGAAGCAGTTTAGTCCTGCTGGCCACATGACCCAGAAAGCTGTCTGCAGACAAATGCCGGTTCCCTCGGCCTGAAAGTGAGATGAGCGCCACAACCCCATAGTTGCCTTGCACTGGATTTAATCATCCTTTACCTTTTTTACCCATCACACCGACTATTCCAGGATGTCCTTTCTGCTGAATAACTGTAGGAATGATGTTGTGGAGAATGTGGTAAGATTTTTGAGTGATGCCATGAAACTTCGTCACTATAAGTCCTAAGAGCCACCTTTTTATTTCTCGACGTCTGGACCAATTTATCCTAAAGTGTCTCCTACTATGAGTCATTGTCAATGTTGTGTTTTGATCCATGTATACAACACACACTTTCTATGCCAATAAAGGAGATGGATTGATTGACTGCCAGCAGCTCTCCATGGTTTCACCATGGACCACAGCGCCACCCGCGTCCCAAAGAGGAGGTACAAATGCCATAAATAAACCCCAAGACGTGGGTGGTGCTGTGGGTTAAACCACAGAGCCTAGGACTTGCTGATCAGAAGGTCAGCAGTTCGAATCCCCGCAACGGGGTGAGCTCCCGTTGCTCGGTCCCAGCTCCTGCCAACCTAGCTGTTCGAAAGCACATCAAAGTGCAAGTAGATAAATAGGTACCGCTGCAGCGGGAAGGTAAACGGTGTTTCCGTGCGCTGCTCTGGTTCGCCAGAAGCGGCTTAGTCATGCTGGCCACATGACCCGGAAGCTGTACGCCGGCTCCCTCAGCCAATAAAGCGAGATGAGTGCAGCTACCCCAGAGTCGGCCACGACTGGACCTAATGGTCAGGGGTCCCTTTACCTTTAACTCCCATCCCAGTGGTCGTCATCTTCAACAGCTCCATGAAGTCAATACCCACAAATGATTTTTGAGTGCCTTCATCACGAAACCGGGATTTCCAAAGGCTACACACTGTAGATCTCATGTAACTATTTTATGGCTTTGGAGGAAGCTCTCGGCTTCAGGTTCAAAGAAAGTCTGCTAACTTTTTTCAAATGGGATGTGCTAACGAATAGACCCAGGATGAAAAGAGACCCCTGTGGTGTTCTGTTCCGGAGGACTGCAAAAAAAAATGGGGGTGCCAGGGAGTCAGATGCTGTTATGGAAGATAACGAAGACATGGAGAAAGTGCTAATGAGCATAATTGGGATGATCAATGAGTCTTATGGGATTGGGGGGAAGGGGGATGAGCTGTGAGTTTTACCAGAAGTAGAGTGGATAATTAGGCCTGCACTCATTTGTCATAAAAATGCAACATAGGGAAATCGAGACATGGAGATGATACTACAATGGTATAGAAGAACTTGGAAGGACGGGGGATTTTTTTCCTTTCAATTTCTTTCCATTTGGAAACTTCTGATTGTCTCTGATTGTTAGCCCTACTCAGAGTAGGCATAAAAGAATAAGAACAGGCCAACAGCCCATCCAGTCCAGGATCTGCTTCACACAGTGGCTGAACAGTTGCCTGAGGGAAACCCTCAATTAGGGCCTGAGCATAAGAGCCTTCAGCTGGACCATAAAGAAGGCTGATCACCAAAGAATTGATGCTTTTCAATTATGATGCTGGAGGAGACTTTTGAGAGTCCCGTGGAGTGCAAGAAGATCAAACCTCTCCATTCTCAAGGAAATCAGCCCTGAGTGCTCACTGGAAGGACAGGTCCAGAAGCTGAGGCTCCAATACTTTGGCCACCTCATGAGGAGAGAAGACACCCTGGAAAAGACCCTGATGTTGGGAAAGATGGAAGGCAGAAGGAGAAGGGGACGACAGAGGACAAGATGGTTGGACCATGTTCTCGAAGCTACCAGCATGAGTCTGACCAAACTGCGGGAGGCAGTGGAAGACAGGAGTGCCTGGTGTGCTCTGGCCCATGGGGCCACGAAGAGTCGGACACAACTAAACGACTAAACAACAACAAAATAAGAGCCTTCTCCCCTTCTGCATACCTGCCAACATTTCCCTGTTGAAAATATCGACATTAGGAGTTTTAAATCTGATGGAAAACCTAGGATAGAATAAATAACATTAAAGCCAAAATATGCTATAATATGGCAGTGAATAATGGATGAGAAAAAGAAGTAAGGAGTAGACGGGAAGTCAGCTACATAGGAAAAAGTCATTTTATGTTAAATGTATTGTGAGCACTATTCAATGTATTGGTGGTGGTGGTGTTGCTGATGATGATGTTTTTCTTTCTGAGTTGTTAGGAGGTGATGGATATTTGTTTATCTTCATATTTCTTTTTTGTATGTGGTGTATTAAAATGAAATAAAAATATTAGAAAAAAAGGGGGAAAGAAAATATGGACATCCTTAATAATAATAATAATAATAATAATAATAATAATAATACCCCACTCATCTGACTGGGTTGTCCGAGCTGCTCTGAGTGGCTTCCAACATATACAAAAACATTATACACTTTTTAAAAAAAACTTCCCTTCAGGTATCTAATAAAGGTTGTATAGTTCCTTATTGCCTTTGCTTTTTTGGGGGGGGGGGTGTCACATAACTCCATACCCTCCCACATTTCTCCCATGAAAATAAGGACATTCTATAGATGGCATCAGCCCAGTATACCTGAAGAAGCGTCTCCACCCCCATCGTTCTGCCCGGACACTGAGGTCCAGCTCCGAGGGCCTTCTGGCAGTTCCCTCCCTGTGAGAAGTGAGGTTACAGGGAACCAGGCAGAGGGCCTTCTCGGGAGTGGCGCCTGCCCTGTGGAATGCCCTCCCATCAGATGTCAAGGAAATAAACAACTATCTGACTATCTGACACCTGAAGGCAGCCCTGTTTAGGGAAGCTTTTAATGTTTGATGTTTCGTTGTATCATCATCATCATCATCATCATCATCATCATCATCATCATCATCCTGTTGGGAGCCACCCAAAGTGGCTGGGGAAACCCAGCCAGATGGGCGGGGTAGAAATAATAAATTATGATTATAATATTATAATTACTGAAAAGCAGAGCATTTTGGGATAAAATCAGAAACCCGGATGGCTTCTGTAAATCCAGGACTGTCCTGGAAAACAGGGACACTCAGAGGGTCTGCTTCTGCCATTTCCAGCAACTGGGATTCAAAAGCATAAAATCTCCAACCATGGAGGCAAGGTATAGCCATCACGGCTGGTAGTCACCAATAGCCCTCTCCTCCGTGGATTTGTCCAATCACCATTTAGCACCCTCTAGGTTAATCCCCTCACTCTGAGTTTGCTCCACTCTCCTCCTCGCAAAGCTGCCACGTGGATGATGCCATGTGGATCTCCGCCAAGAGGCTGGTGGGTGGACACCTGTAGGTTGCTGTTTTATGTGCTGAACTTTGGAGGAGCTGGAGGAGAATTATGATTCTGTGGTCTCTGAGTTCGCTGCACAAGGCGACTCGGGGGAAATCAGCCACTGCTGCCATGACCGCCCACCCTCCACGTCCTGCAAACAGCCCCACAAAGACCTCTTCACGGCCTTCAACCTCTTGACAGCAGCAACAAGCCAAACTGCACCATCTCACCATCCAGGCCCTTCACTTCCCATCAGAGCTGATTCGCTCCTCGTCCGGGTCAGACAAGGCCAACAGAGAACTGCCGTGCGTTAGCTCGGGGAATCTTAAATGTTGCTGTGTATTAAAAGTGCTTGGCGGGGGATTTATCTCTCCCCCTCGAACTCAACACCCACATCATATGATTGTTTATCTTAAATCCCCTCGGGTGTCTGACATTGAAATCGGCTTGGCGTGGGGGAGAGAACCGAAGGAAAAGGGGATGCCATCACCAGCGGGCGAGTGACTCTGGATTTATTTATTTTTACCATGCATGATAATGAATTGAATCTCCAATTCATGGTTGCTGCTTACAAGGCAGATTGGGGCCCATTGGCTGGATCTAGGAGGGCATTAGAATGTTGTATTATTTTATTGTTGTTAGCCGCCCTAAGCCCGGCTTCGGCTGGGGAGGGCGGGATATAAATAAAATTTATTATTATTATTATTGTTATTATTATTATTATTATTATTGCAAAAAAAGAGGCAGGGAAAATCAATTTGGGATGTCAAGCAAGTTATTCACACACACACACACACACACACACACACACACACACACACATGTATCATCAAAGAAGGCCACTGAATTTTCAAGATTTGAAATCCTGGTCCTACCCATCATGGGGGGGGGGGAAGAATTTGCTGCACCCCAACTCCCCTCCCAAGGAGATTCAGTTGGTTAGGTCCAGGGGAGGAGTTGCTGTGGTCAGGGGGCTCATTTGAGCCAATTGGCATGGGGAGCATGGCTATTTAAGCCTGCTCCTTCCCCAAACTCTTCACTCCGACCCTTCCAGTGCCCTTCCAATATGCCCTTCCAAGTTCCTTCCAATGTTTTCCACCTCACCTAGCATAGAGAAAGACCCTGAGTTTGGCAAGCTAAAAATGATTTACTTGCAAACTCTTCAAAGGTCAGATTCGTGTGCTTTTACATACAGGAGTCAGAAAACACAGGCAGTAAAACTTAGGTTAGTTCCAAAGTGGGGAACTTCCTGAATTTACTGTATAGGAGCACAAGGATGGCTTGCAGGAAGCCATATGGTCTGAGCTTGGATCAACTAGCTCAGACCTCTTTACACGTCAGAGTTCACATTGTAGCCTGAGGGAAACAATAGGCTTGATTTCATTCCTCCCAAGGCGAGGGGGAAGACCCTAGCTAAGCCTGCCAGGACAGCTTACTTTATGGCATTAACCCCTTGTGCATTAACCAGACAAGCATTTTAGTTCTATGAGGCTGGTCACCCTACGCCCTCTGTCCCTCCATATGCAGTAAAGGCTCTGCTTGTCGCCTGTTCTGGGAGCTTAAGAGGAATTTTTTGGGTGAGCCTTTAATTTATGGAACTCTCCTTTATTGCATACTTCATACTGCAGGGAGGTTTCTTTTTGCTGGAGTGGCACTGTTTGATTGGCGTAGGCCCATTTTTATGTTGTCTCAATTCTATTATACACTAATTACTTTTTAACTACATGCAGGTCTCGTTTTCCGAACACAATGCATTCCCTAGAAACTGATCATTAGGTGAGCGTTCACATAACAAGTTGGAGATTTCCATTGATTCCTATGGGGAAATTTCCAATATGTTCCTACAGAATTTTGACTCATGAAAAGAAGAGGAAGAAAAAACCAGGAAAACCCAGAGAAACCCTCTGAAACCTTACTAAAATACAGATTGCTAAAGTTCCTCAGCCAACCAGCAAAAAGCAAACAAAAAAGTAAAAAATTCTGAATCTGCAGTGTGTATAGCAAAGTTGGGAGTACGAATTCCTCGTCTTCTGATAAGTGAATTTACGCATTGTGAGTGTTAGGGAAACATGACCTATGTATATTATCTTTTATATGTTTTTAGCCTTCTGAACTTTATCTGTGCTTTATTTTGTGTAAGCTACCTTGACTACCCATCTGGGGAAAAGGTGGGATAACAACAACGAAAACAACAACATTGCACAGGATTGGATTAGATGACCCTTGTGATCTCTTCCAGATCTACTGTTCCATGATTCCATTTTAACCAACCAGTATTTATCCATGCTTACATCTTTAGATTTTGTATGCTGCATGCCATCTTCCTGTACGTCTATGAAAGTATAGTCGATACATATTTCAATAAGCAAACTTTTTTTTTTAATGAAAAACAAGTTGGGGAGATGATATCAGAAAACACGGCCGCTTGCATTCGAATCACTGCTCTTGCCCTTGAAAATCCACACACACAAACCTCCCCCAATATAGTGACCTCATTTTTATGCACACTTCCAAGTCTGATGCAGATACAAATCCAGATTGCAGAAGAGCAGAGGTCTCTCTCTCTCCCCCCCTCCTTTTAAAATAGAAGCACTACCAGGGGCAAACCAAGCCAAGATATCCGATGATTTTCTCCCGTCTTCCGCAGGCAGGTTGGCCCAGAATGAGTGGAGAGAGCAGCAGCCGGAGAAAGGGGAAGGCAATCAGCTTCTTGGGCAGGGTTAAACTCCTGTCATTTTCCCCCATCCCCCAAAAAGACTTAATGGGTTTCTAGATAAATGGACCTACGGCTCCAGCAGCTGCCCAGGTGACCTGAAACTAAATGGCGTTTGACACAGACTGCTAATGCACAAGCTCCTACTCTCTTTCCTTTTCTTTCTGTGCGTTGGGTCAGTTCCACCACCACCCCTTCCGCCGTTGATCGTTCCATCTCTCCGCTGCGTACCTAAATATGTCAAATTTGGGACCACCCCGCAAAGTTTCAGGTTGCTGGAGTTCCATCATCATCATCATCATCATCATCATAATTTATTATTTGTAGCCTGCCCATCTGGCTGGGATTCCCCAGCCACTCTGGGCATCTCCCAACAGAACATTAAAAACACAATAAAATACCAAACATTAAAAACATCCCTAAACAGGGCTGCCTTCAGATGTCTTCTAAAAGTCAGATACAGTGGTACCTCGGGTTAAGTACTTAATTCGTTCTGGAGGTCTGTTCTTAACCTGAAACTCTTCTTAACCTGAAGCATCACTTTAGCTAGTGGGGCCTCCTGCTGCTGCCGCGCCACCAGAGCACGATTTCTGTTCTCATCCTGAAGCAAAGTTCTTAACCTGAAGCACTATTTCTGGGTTAGCGGAGTCTGTAACCTGAAGCGTATGTAACCTGAAGCGTATGTAACCCGAGGTACCACTGTAGTTGTTTATTTCCTTGACATCTGATGGAAGGGCGTTCTGCAGGGCGGGCACCACTACCAAGAAGGCCCTCTGCCTGGTTCCCCGCAACCTCACTTATCGCAGGGAGGGAACTGCCAGAAGGCCCTCGGAGCTGGACCTCAGTGTCCGGGCTGGACGATGGGGCTGGAACTGCACTTTCAGGTATACTGGGCCGAGGCCGTTTAGGGCTTTAAAGGTGAGCACCAACACTTTGAATTGTGCTCAAAAACGTACTGGGAGCCAACGTATGGTCTCTGCGGCCACTCCCAGTCACCAGTCTTTCAAGCTGGAAGATGCACTGCACTCTTAAAAACCTTCTAAAGATCCTAGGCATGTTTCTTTGAAAGCAATGTCCCACTAACTCAGTTTTATTCAGGAGCGAATCCCTTTAAATTAACAGGCCTCCGTTAGCCAGGCCCATTAACTTCAACAACTCCAGGTACAATTAAATGTTGAATCTACACAACGCCCTGTGGTTGGAAGGGATCCCAAGGGTTTTAATTATTATTAAAATTTGTATGCCATCCTATATCTGCAGATCTCAGGGCTGTTCCCAGCTTAAAAACACACTAAAAAACCACAGAATACATAATTAAAATATGTATGGCAGCACCTACACTTGGCCACTCCCTGCCTATTGATAACAAGCAGGCGTCTTCGCCATATTCTGAAAGTTTTTAATTATTTGTTGTCCATTTTTATCGAGAATTTTATTGTTTTGTCCTTTGTGTAAACTGCTTTGAGTTTGTTCGTTCGTTTGTTTTACAATCAAGCAGAGGGTAAATTTTACGAAACAAGGAAACAAATGAAAGGTGCCCTTCAGGTGGGATTTTGGGGGCCGGTCACTCACTCTCAGCCTAACCTACTTCACAGGGTTGCTGGGAGGGCAAAATGGGAAGGAGGGAGGAAGCCACTTCTGACGTAGAAGGAGGTGGGGTTGCGGTCTTCACCTTCCCACCATGCACGCTGGGGCTGGCTCTCAGCCTCCTCACGATTGAGGGAATCCCGATCGCATCATCCCCTGACCAGCCAATCGGCTTGCCTGGGGGCGTGGCCTGCTCCATTAATGCAGGGGCAGCCTGGGATCTCCCTCTTTGCTGCTTCCAGCTACTCCAGTTTCCCACCCCCCTCCCTTTAAGGTTTTTCTGTCTTCGACCTTGCTATAGACCTCGGTTGGTCGCCGTTAAGGGGCCTGGTAGGAATTTTTCCACTTGGCAAATTGGCACCAGCCACTTGGTTTTTCGCCTACCTCGTAGCAAATCGTCACAACTTTCTTGGTATTGGCGGTTAGGCATTGGTATTGGTATTGTTATGTAGATGGAAGGGGGGGAGGAAGCGCCATCACCTCCCTCGCATATTGAAAGGTAGTCCGATAAAGGATTCCAGGGGGAGTGGCCCTGTCCGAAGCCTATGGAGGTGAGGGCCTAAGGCACGCCCCCAAGCGGTGACCCCGGGGGAGTTCCTAGTTGATGTGCATCAGCAGGACTCCCCCTACTGGTGGTTAACCCTTGCCGGACTTCAAGCGAACAGGCTGAAGCCAGATAGTCGGTTAGGACCAATGCCTGAGCCAATACTGCTCATCACCTGTAACCAATAAAGTTGTGGCCATATTTAGCCCATTAACCTTAAATATCTGTGTCATGTGTCTTTATTACCACTGGGGGGAGGTGGGAACTTGCCACGCAACTACATTTACCACCTTGAGCTCCTTAGAGGTGATATAGAAACAGAGCGAGTAAATAATGAAGGAAACTCTCACAAAACAAACCGAAACAGCAGTTCAAGGGTTTTTTGGAGGGCGAAGGAGGATTGGCTCGCTTACCCGGTACCACACTATTTCCCGCATCCTGCCATCCGTCTTGAAGTTGCATTTCAAAGTGACGGCATCCCCAACCACCACAGGTGGGAGCGGCTCGATGCTGACCGTCAGGTAACCTGAGACACAAGAAAAGATGGAAGGAGACAGGTGAGAACGCGAGAACCACCTTGAAAGGTTTCTGCCCTCTCTTGGGAGCTCTTGACGTCGATGGGTTGCTGGAACCTCAGTTGCCCCCCAGAATGAGAACCACACAAGGTTTGCGGTTGTCGCTTTAGTTTAAAAATGTATGGAGTTGACCATTATCTGAAAAAAACAACAACACATAAATTACCATATTTTTCGCTCTATAAGACGCACCAGACCACAAGACGCACCTAGTTTTTGGAGGAAGAAAACAAGAAAAAAAATATTCTGAATCTCAGAAGCCAGAACAGCAAGAGGGATCGCTGTGCAGTGAAAGCAGAAACCCCTCATGCTGTTCTGGCTTCTGGGATAGCTGCGCAGCCTGCATTCGCTCCATAAGACGCACACACATTTCCCCTTACTTTTTAGGAGGGAAAAGGTGAGTCTTATAGAGCAAAAAAATACGGTACTTGGTGGCCAAGGCTTGGAGGACAAGGAAAGAATTTGGCCGTTGTAAGAACAGGATGCTAGGCTAAATGGACCCCTTTGGGCCTGAGGCTCTTATTAATTTTATTTATATACTGCCCTATACCTGGGGGTCTCAGGGCGGTTCACCCACTGCCACATAATACCTCCTCAGCTTAGCTCCCCGTAGCCCAGGTCAGGGCCAGATTTAGGTTTGATGAGGCCCTAAGCTACTGAAGGTAATGGGGCCCTTTATATGTCCAGCTGTCCTTTGTCAACAACAAATTGTTGCTGTTTTTTGTGTTGAATATTTTAGGGAGCAGGCTAGCAGGCGGGGCCCATTACTTACATCATAGGAGCCTACACAACACAAAACACTGTTCTGTATGTAGGTTTTAATTTTGTTTTTTATCTTGTATTTTGGAAATGTACATCTAGTTCCCCCCCCCCTTCAAATTTTTTTGGGGCCCCCAAGAGAGTGGAGCCCTAAGCTTGTTTAGCTTATACAGTGGTACCTCAGGTTAAGAACTTAATTTGTTCTGGAGGTCCGTTCTTAACCTGAAACTGTTCTTAACATGAGGTACCACTTTAGCTAATGGGGCCTCCCACTGTCACCACACGATTTCTGTTCTCATCCTGAAGCAAAGTTCTTAACCCGAGGTACTATTTCTGAGTTAGTGAAATCTGTAACCTGAAGCATCTGTAACCTGAAGCGTCTGTAACCCGAGGTACCACTGTATGTAAATACGGCACTGGCCCAGGTACATAACTGCGTCTACCAAACCAGCCCCTACAACATTTTCCAAAGGACTCAGCAAGATTAATTAAGAAGCGAGAGGAAACACAGATCACTGATTTAAAAAATAAAAAAAGAATTAGCCCCCAGCTGCCACTGTTCGCTCTCCAGGCCGCCTCCCACCAATATCCATTCGTCTCATTGCGTCCAGTGCTGGACGCCGGATCCTTCATTAACTTGATGCTTCATTACTCCAAACATCTCCATCCGTCTCACTCCCCTCTCAGCGAGCACGGTTATGCCTCGCCTATTAAGATACATTTAGCAAAATAAGCTGCGATATTTAAGAATTAGACATGGCCATGGGAGGGATTTATTGCTGGAGATCTGTCTCCATCAAGACGTATTAGATGCTCCAGTAGTGTTATAAAAGGCTGGGGAAAGAGATATCCCACAGATTCTGTCAGAGAGTCACGGGCGCTGCTGAGGAGCAGTTTCAAGGAGACGAACCAAAACCCTGGGGGAACAGGTGGTGGGGCTCAGAGCTCCCCAGTCCCCATGGGGAGGGTGCTTACTGGGAGACAAGACTGATCTCATTGACAGTTTTCCTGAAGGCGACAATGCTAATGGTTAATTCAAGTGGTTTTTTTGAAATAATATCACCCATTGGCAGTGGCGTAGCGTGGGTTGTCAGCACCCGGGGCAAGGCAAGTAATTTGTGCCCCCTAACCCGTGGATTTGCGCCCCCTAACCTGTGGATTTGCGCCCCCTAACCCTAAACCCCAGATGTTGCACCCGGTGCGGCTGGCCCCCCCTGCACCCCCCACGCTACGCCACTGCCCATCGGTTCATGAAAAAGGAAGAAGCATTTGAAAATTATCCAAGGGGAAGCTCAGTATTCTCTACACTGACTGGCAAGCAATGGCTCTCCAGGGTTTGAGGCAGGGGGGTGTCATGATTCGAACCTGGGGCCTTCTGCTTGCAAGGCAGATACTCTGCGGCTGACCTACGGCCCTTCCCATTTCAGTGACGTTCTTGTGGGCAATGAAGCAGGTGCTTGCTGCATTCATCTTATGGTCAAGGGGACTGAGGGGTGTTTGGGAGCGACCTTCCACTCCACATCTCACTGGTGATCCCAGTGAGAAACTGGGCAAAGGTCAGGGATAATGAGAGTTATAGCAGAGCAACACCTGGAGAGTAGGAACTCCCCTATCCCCACATTAAAAGAAGGCAGAGCTGTGATTGTGGGAATATTCAAGGTAGCAGGAGAGGATATATTGTTTATTAATATCCTTCCTAACTTGCACCAGCAAGTTCTTTACTTAGCAGAGTTTACATTTTCCTTCTGTCGCACAGCAGGTAGCTGGTTGCAGGCTCGTGTAAGCCTCTCACTATTAGGTTCCTAGTAAGTTCCCTTATATCCTTCTTAAAAGAGTAAACAAACTTGTGAGAGTTTCTTAAGACAATGCGCAATTCATTCTGGTTTGTCCAGATTGAAATGTGTTCTAATATTTTCCTCTTTAAAGGTAAAGGTAAAGGTACCCCTGACCAATAGGTCCAGTCGAGGACGACTCTGGGGTTGCGCGCTCATCTCACTCTATAGGTCGAGGGAGCCGGTGTTTGTCTGCAGACAGCTTCCGGGTCATGTGGCCAGCATGACTAAGCTGCTTCTGGTGAACCAGAGCACTGCACAAAAACACTGTTTACCATCCCGCGGGGCATCCCATCCCGCGCTCTTGAACTGCTAGGTGGGCAGGAGGTGGGACCGAGCAACGGGAGCTCACCCCATTGCGGGGATTCAAACCGCCGACTTTCCGATCGGCAAGCCCTAGGCTCTGTGGTTTAGACCACAGCACCACATGGACTGCTAGCATGCAGTCACTAGGTTTGCATATGTTTGAAACTTTAAGCCTAAAGCCTGCCTTCAGGGATCACACTGTGCTCTGCTGTGTAAGCTTTCTTTTTACTGCTTATGAATGAGACTGTGGTGTCTTTATTCTTTTAGGAGGGATTCAAGGGGTCTTAACTAAGAAAATGGACGCGGGTGGTGCTGTACCTCAGATTAAGTACTTAACTCGTTCCAGAGGTCCGTTCTTAACCTGAAACTGTTCTTAACCTGAAGCACCACTTTAGCTAATGGGGCCTCCTGCTGCTGCCGCGCCGCTGGAGCATGATTTCTGTTCTCATCCTGAAGCAAAGTTCTTAACTTTGCTATTCCTGGGTTAGCGGAGTCTATTATTCCTGGGTTAGCGGAGTCTGTAACCTGAAGCGTATGTAACCCGAAGCACCACTGTACCTGACATTTAGAAGACATCTGAAGGCTGTTCCCTGTTCAGGGAAGTTTTTAATGTGTGACATTTTAATGTATTTTTCGTTGGAAAGCCGCCCAGAGTGGCTGGGGAAGCCCAGCCAGATGGGCGGGGTATAAATAATAAATTATTATTATTGTTATTATTATTATTATTATTATTATTATTAGCCCTCCCAAAGGTTGCTCTGGTAGGGTAGGCATGGGGGAAGGAAGGTTAAGTGGGAAGCAGTTGGGTTTTAAAAATAAAAAAATAAAATAAAATAAAATAAAATAAAATAAAATAAAATAAAATAAAATAAAATAAAATAAAATAAAATAGTTTTTCCAGTGAAGGGCCCAAGTTGCCAGCACAACTCTTGACAGCTCTGGAAAAGCACCTTGAGGGAAATGCATTATGAATTACAGACAAGGCAATCATCTCTTTGCCACTTCCCTTTGGCCTGCCAGGTGAGTGGCTAGGATTGCAGAGCGAAGGGAAGGCAAAAGGTTTTTATCTCTTTTTCAAAGCAGGCAAAAGACCCATAACAAGGCTCTTGTAATCAACAACATAGTAGCAAATTCTGCCTTGGTCAGACTCCACCTGAAATCCTGCATCTAGTTCTGGGCACCCCAGTATAAGAAGGATATCGACAAATTGGAATGTGTACAGGGGAGGGCGACTGAGGTGATCAAGGGCATGAAAACCAAGCCTGATGGGGAACAGGTGAGAGAGTCTGCGTATGTTTAGCCTAGAGAAGAGAAGGCTGAGAGGTGATACGAGAGCCATCTTCAAATATCTGAAGGTCTGTCTCATGAGCATAGCTGTCAACTTACAGATTTGAAAATAAGGGACCAGCAGCCTCAAAAATAAGGGATCAGCAGCCAAAATAAGGGATTTTCCGGGCACAGGTATGTTCAACTTCTGAGCCCCTCTGAGTCAAAGGCAGAAAGCCCAGCCAGCAGCCAAACGAAGCCTCAAGCAGTGGTTCCCACAGCGCAGGAACCCGGCAAAGGGGATGCAGCAAGGAAAACCACCGCTGGGAAGCGCTGAGCAAAGGCGAGTCCCCAGGCAACGCGGCTGATTAGATCGGCACAAGGCATGCAAGCTCCACCCCCCAGTCGTTCTTAGACTCCTTATTGGGTGAGCAACGCAGCCAAGCAACACAGTTGGAGCCTCCCTCCTCCCTGGCCAGCAGGGAGGGAGGGAGGGAGGGAGAGGAGCTGCTTCCTTTGAAACCCGGGAAATTTAAGGGACATCATCAATAAGGGACAGCAGCGGGACATGGCGCTGGGATAAGGGAGTTTCCCGCCAAATAAGGGACGGTTGACAGCTATGCTCATGAGAGATGGAGTAGGCTTGATTTCTCCTGTTCCAGAGGGGAGGACCTGAATGAATGGATAAAAGGAAGGAGATTCCAGGAGCTGCTCAAGAGTGGAACGGACTTCGTTGGACTCTCCTTCTTTGGATGTTTTTAAGCAAAGGCTGGATTGCCATCTGTCATGGTTGCTTTAGTTGAGATTCCTAAATTGCAGGGAGTTGGACTAGATGCCTCTTGGTGTCCCTTCCAGCTCTCCAATTATTTGATTATAAATTCAGAAGTGCGGGGTCCCTCCACGATTGTGACAGCCATGCCCCCTTGCAGCCATGCTCCCATTCTAAGATGATACAACCATAATTAGAGATCCATTGTCAACCATCAATGCAGATCTCCACTTGCTGCCTTTCAGCTAGATGTATTATTTTTCTGGACACATACACGGGCAAATGATTTGGAGTTCTTGAATATTTCCCTTTTGCAGGGACTTAAACTGTGCTACCCTTGAAGCACAATTGTGCATAACAGGATTTGCACTTCATTATATTGAAAATGACGCACCTTGCATTCTCTGGGTTCCTAAACACTCATCTTTGAAACATAAAGAACAACAACTCCTCTGTAGAACACCATGCACTTTCTCAAGAGTGACCCTAGGAGCCCATCTTCAGTAGCTGACTCACCTCCTTCCTCCCCGATTGTCTCCAGTCAACACAAAGGATAAGGCAACTTCTACTTAGTGGCTGAAAAACTCCCTTTTCCACTAAGCTGAATGGCTTTGAAAGATGATCAGGCAAATTCCTGGAGGAGAAGGCTATCAATGCCTACAAGCCAAACTAGCTTTGTTCTGCCTTTCATAAGCATCTGTGTTGGCCACTGTGAGAACAGGATTCTGGACTAGATGGGTCAGATCCAGCAAGCTTTTCACATTGCTGTTATGGGATTGGATCCAACCATGCTTTTCAAAAGTGCCAAAACTTTCATGGAGAGGTAGGTAAAGGTAAAGGGACCCCTGACCATTAGGTCCAGTCGTGGCCAACTCTGGGGTTGCAGTGTTCATCTCTATTTATTGGCCAAGGGAGCCAGCGTACAGCTTCTGGGTCATATGGCCAGCATGACTAAGCCGCTTCTGGCGAACGCCATTTACCTTCCCGCCGGAGTGGTTACCTATTTATCCACTTGCACTTTGACATGCTTTCGAACTGCTAGGTTGGCAGGAGCTGGGACCGAGCAACGGGAGCTCACCCCGTCGTGGGAATTCGAACCGCCAACCTTCTGATCGGCAAGTCCTAGGCTCTGTGGTTTAACCCACAGCGCCACCCGCGTCCTGGAGAGGTACCAAACAGTTTTTGCTAATCCTGAATACTAAGGAGACAGCAAGTAAACGCACAGCTAATACAATCTCACTTGGCGGGAGGAAAGAATCTGTCTGCCCCACTCTGCCAGGAAGTCCTCTTAGACCTGCACCCTCCCTGGTAACCCCATCATCCTGTTGAAAAGCAAATTGGCTCTCTTGTCACCGTAATCCATGATGGAACCTCAACAGGGCTTATTTCTGAGAGATCCCACTTCACTCTCAGCAATTTCCATCTCCGTGGCAAGGAAATGACACGGGAGCAGGCAACAGAGGCGTTCTTTGAGAAATGTAAATAATTTCTTAATGGAACTGTCATGGGGTGGGGGCGGGGGGAGGGAAGAAAGCTCAGATTAATGCATGGCAAAGAATGAAGAGGTTGGGAGAGGAACGGGTTCTTACAGAGAGAGGGCACCTGCAGAAGGGTGCAGGGTGAGGTGAGCGGTGGAACGAACACATTCCAGGCTGCTCATTGGCCAAGGGGCATGTCTGTTCACAAAGATAGGATAATGAGGGGTGTTGGGTCCTTCCATTTTAAAAATAACCATATTGCTAGAGTTTAAAAGTCCAGGTTGAAAAGCTGTCTGCCTCACCTGATGAAGGGGGATGTAGCGACTCTCCTACGAAGGCAAGGTTGCAACATTTGGGGCATTTTAGCTGAGGAAAGGTGAAGAGGCAGTGACGTGATAAATGTTTATAAAACTCTGCATGGCATGGAAAGAGCGGACACAGAAAAGTTTTTCTCCCTCTCTCATAACAGTAGAATTCAGAGGCTTCCAATGAAACTAAATGCTCAAAGATTCAGGACAGAGAAAAAGGACTTCTTCATGCAGCAGGGAGTGGAACTGCGGAACTCACTTCCACAGGAGGTAGTGATTAGCCACCAACTTGGATGGCATTAGAGGAGAAGACAAATTCAAAGAGGAGAGAGCTCTCGGTGGCTATTGAGGGGAGAGTTGCTCTTGCAACTTGCTTGTTTTCCATGGGCATTTGGGTGGCCACTGTGAGAATAGGGTGCTGGTCCATATGGGTCCATATTGGCCCATCCATTTAGGCTCTTCTTACATGCTTATGCTCTTAACCTTCAGCCCCTGCTGCTTTCCAGACAACAGATCCCATCATCCCTGGCCACTGGTCCATGCTGGTTGGAGTTGTAGTTCAACAATATCTTGAAGGCCACAGACTGTCCAACCCTAAACTAGACCTTTACTTCCCCTAGATACTTCTACCATAACATTGACCATCACTTGCCTTCACTGCCCTCCATCACAACTCTGACCATCACTTGCCTTTGCTGCCTTTAGCTATTTCTGTCAGAATTCTGCCTTCATTTAATTCAAGGGTAGAGAAAACCACAACTGAACCACAACTCCCATCACCATCCCTGACCATCAGCCAAGCTAATTTTAAGGAAATAGGGCCTTTCAAGTTAGTCCTCATCAACTTGCCAAGTAGCGTGTTGGACTGCTAGACTCCTGTCAATGCCCTTCTCCAGAACAGAGGCACACAGGCTGAATCCCAGCCAGATATCCCTCAGGCCTTCATGAACGGCCAAGTTTCCGCCATGCCTTCCAAGGAACTCTGGCACTGAAAGGTGTTGGGTAGATAAGATGCAGGAGGGGAAGAAAGAAAAACAACCTGCTTTCCATTCATATCCAGTATTTGTTTACGTGTCTTCTTTCAGCATTGAAATTACTGCTCCAGTTCCAGTGACAGACCCTTTTCATTAACTGCCCACAAGCCTGGGATCCCTGGTGGCATTGACACCAACCAATCAGGGAAGAGCTTCAAAGCCTTTAAGGCACAGAAGCCTGATTCTGGCAGGAAGACTATCTGTGAATGACAGGCGAGGGACAGTTTTATGACAGCCTCCAGCATGCCCAACTGGGACTGTCTGGTTGGCACACAGCAGGGCCTTTTTGGGGGTGGTTCCTTTGTTGTGAAATGTCCTCCCTGGTGACTTCTGGGAGGAATTTGAAAGCAATCCTGTTTACCCAGTCATTGGACGGCTGAGTAAAACCGTTCCATTGGGTGGAAGAAAGTTGCGAACTGTGATTCCTTTAAGAATGTTTTAAAACTGAAAGTGTTTTTTAGATGTTTTTAATTCTAACTGTTTATAGAATGTTTCAGCTGTTTAAGAATTATTTTGGTTTTAATTGTGTTTGCTTGCTACACCACTGGTTGAATGGCCACCTGCCAGGGCTTCTGTAGCTGGGATTCCTGCACCTCAGTGGGTTGGGCGAATTAGTAACCCTTAGGGGTTGCCTTCCAATCTATGATTCTTCCTCGGTGAGTCCTGGACCAGAGCAACAGGTGGGTGAATAAGAAAACACAATGCAGTGGTGAAGAGGAGCAGCAGTTCCAGGGAGCTCTTCTTCTGAACAGGGTCTCTGTTGGAGTACAGATGCCCAGTACAGATGCCTTCAAAACAACAAGTCTAACAGGAAATCCAAAGAGAGGATTATTCCTACACTGGTGGAATTTTTAGATCTATATTTTTGTTAACACCAAACCCTGTGACTCGTGGAGGCAGTCAGAGGGGGAAAAAATATAGAATCTCGTGCGCTCTAATCTCGATTTCACACCCCTGCGCTGTTCGGCTGGGAAAGAAAGCGTTTAGCTCGGGCTGATTGCGGTGGATACAGACAGCAGCTTTTGTTTATTTTCTCCTCTCTCTCCCCCCTTCCCTTCATCTGAGAAAGTGCCAAAATGCCCAAGGGGGGGGGGATCTGAAACAAATTGCTTACCTCCTGGATTGGCAAGACGGACATGTTGTCTTCCAAGACAAACTAGCCCAGAAGAGAAAATATTGGGGAAAGAAAGAAAGCTTGGTCAGTGGCCAGATCTGCTACCTCTAGGTGCAAATATTTCATTTTTCCTCCCCATCCCTTTCTTTTTTCAGTGATCCTCTAGATACCTTCTCATCAAATTTGGTAAATTCATGGCAGAGAAGGCCTACTGAAAGGATATTGTCCAGAATAGCTAAATTAGAGGTGGAGACTGTTTTGCACTTGGAGTAAGTATCATGCAAGAGAGAAGAGTGCTTGGGTCCTGGTTTTGCGGCTTCACATGTGGACCATAGCTGTCAAGTGTCCCTTATTTGAAGGGACAGTCCCTTATTCCAGCGCCATGTCCCGCTGCTGTCCCTTATTGATGGATGTCCCTTAAATGTCCTTTAAATGATGTCCCTTAAATTTCAAAGGAAGCAGCTCCTCTCCCTCCCTCCCTGCTGGCCAGGGAGGAGGGAGGCTCCAACTGTGTTCCTTTGCTGTGTTGCTCACCCAATAAGAAGTCTAAGAACGACTGGGGGGTGGAGCTTGCATGCCTTGTGTGTGGCTAGTTAATGCAAGCTGAGGGGGTTTTTGAATTCTGGACGCCATTTTGTTGCACGTGCTGCTGTAAACTTTGCAGCGCAAAGCCAGGCCAGGGAGCCATCTTAAGTTGAGGCTGCATAGGCCTTGTGGTGCATGTGATTCAGATTCTAGTCAGTTGAACCTCTGGTTACAAAGTTGGTTGGACAGTGTTCTCGAAGCTACCAGCATGAGTTAGACCAGACTGCAGGAGGACAGGAAGACTGGAGTGCCTGGAACAGGTGAGGCTGCAGGTCCCTTATTTTGGTGACTGGTCCCTTATTTTCAAGGCTGCTGGTCCCTTATTTTCAAATCTGTAAGTTGACAGCTATGATGTGGACATCTGGCTGGCCAATATGAGGCTGGACTAGGTGGGCCCCAATTTGCCCTGATCAAGCATGACTCTTCTTCTTATGCTTTTAAAATACAGACTCCAGACCCTCCAAGTGTCCCTATTTTCCAGGGACAGTCCTGGATTTACAGAAGCCATCCTGGTTTCTGATCTGATCCTGGAATGTCCTGCTTTTCCTTAGGACGTCCCTATTTTCATCACAGAAATGTTGGAGCTATGCGACCCCTGAGCCAAGGAGATAAGTAACTAGACAACCTTTAGAAAATATCTGAAGGCAGCCCCCGTATAATGTTTAATGTTTTATTACATTTTTATATATAATGGAAGCTGCCCAAAGTGGTTGGGGCAATCCAGACAGACGGGTGAGGTGTAAATAATAAAAAACCCATCATGATGATGATGATGGAATAGGACGCTCCTGTTTTCATTGAGGGACACGGGTGGCGCTGTGGGTTAAACCACAGCGCCTAGGACTTGCCGATCAGAAGGTCGGCGGTTCGAATCCCCGCGACGGGGTGAGCTCCCATTGCTCGTTCCCTGCTCCTGCCAACCTAGCAGTTCGAAAGCACATCAAAGTGCAAGTAGATAAATAGGTACCACTCCAGCGGAAAAGTAAATGGCGTTTCCATGTGCTGCTCTGCTTCACCAGAAACGACTTAGTCATGCTAGCCACATGACCCAGAAGCTGTACGCCAGCTCCATCGGCCAATAAAGCGAGATGAGCGCCACAACTCCAGAGTTGGCCACGACGGGACCTAATGGTCAGGGGTCCCTTTACCTTTACCTATTTTCATTGAGGAAATGTTGGAGGGTATGGTTTGGGGACTTCACATTTGGGCACCTGGTTGGCTACTGTGAGAAGAGGAGGCGGGACTAGCCTGATCCAGCAGGACTCATTTGATGCTCTTTGAATACAGATTCCAAGCCTTTAGCCTCATCATCACATCCCTGCTTTTCATAGCACCCATCCTGTTATCAACATTAAAGAAGTATCACATGGTAGCAGCAGTAACACGTACCTGCAACAGTAACAAGTATTTTGCACCCCGGAGAGGAGAGATACAGACAGAACTGCCCCCCCTTTTTTAAAAAAAGCCCACAGTTTCCCTCCCAAACTTGCAAACCTCAACAATCACAGGCTTTTAATCAGCTGCTGATAACCCCCAACCCCAGCGCACCACCCCGGCAGAATTGGAAAAGCAGGCATCTTATCCAACCCAGGCGCTTGGATCCACAATGAATAAGCTGAGCTGATGGGGAGTCTTATCAGAGTAAGCAGAGCAACTCAGGAGGGCCCAGACATGGCTGATATTTGCCGGCTGTGTTTTTTTATTATTAAAAAAAGCAGCCTGCATGTTAATGAAATGTCGAGATCCAACAGAGTGAAGGCTTGCTTGCTTGTTGTTGATGCAGATAAACAGCAGCGATTGGAAGAAAGTATGCAGCCCGGGTGAAATTGCCAGTTTGGCAACAACGGGAACCAGGGAGTGGGAGATAACACACAGATTGTGTTCCATTCTCTCTCTCTCTCTCTCTCTCTCTCTCTCTCTCTGTGTGTGTGTGTGTGTGTGTGTGTGTGTGTGATATTGGGATCCACACAGTGCCAGGCTAACCTGAGGAATTCCTTTTTAAAAACTCCTTCTACCAATTGTGCTTTTAGTACAAGCTGGAGGTTCCTCAGGAACTGCTTGCTGGCCTTGCCAGAATTCCCACCACCGCTTGCCACGATATATCAGAAATGCTGGCTGATTCATAAAGCAAGGCCCTTGCTCTGAAATGGCTCTGCCCTCGGTGACATCGGCAGGTGGCCAAGCCTGATTGGTGGTATAACGTTGTGATAATCAGGCAGGAAGTTAAAGTGGCTCACAAGTTGGTCTCTTGTCTCTTATCATCATCCTGGGGGGAAAGTGACGAGTGGGGTGCCACAGGGTTCTGTCCCGGGCCTGTTCAATGTCTTTATAAACGACTTGGAAGAAGGAATTGAGGGGGTGCTCATCCGATCTGTAGATGGCACCAAACCGGGAGGGATAGCTAATGCTTCAAGAGACAGAATCAGGATTCAAGACTGTTGCAGGAAACCCCCCCCCCCAATCATTCAGTTTGTACAAACACAACACACACACTCACACACGACATACGTAATGTTTCTGTTATAAATTCATAGTAAATCAACCATACATCGGATTTACACCAGTCCACTTTTATTTTGCTCCATGAAGGAAGGACTATCAAAGGGGGATGGTTTGATACAGGACAGCCATAATCCCTTAACCGTACCAACACGTACTCAGGAGCCCTGCCCAGTTGGCATGACAACCTTGATGGTCCTAGACAGAAGACCGTCAAGGACACAATGGACTTGCATATGGGAGTGGATTCAACACAGACTGGAACGAAGGACAATGATCAGATCTTCCCTCTGGGGGCAGGAAACTGCCAGCTCCCCTTTGTCCTCTGGAAAATACTCATGGGGAGGGGGAAAGGAGGGACCAGCCAGGTAACAAGATACTCAGGTTACCTCCACAAACCCCTCCCTCAACCCCTCCTTTTTGTGATGTGTCAATAATGTAGTCATGATGTAGTTGTGATGTAGTTCTAGGGGTGTAGCTTGGGGGGTTAGTAGCTAATAAACGTTGGGGTCTTCTTTTGTTCGGGGCTTCCATTTTGCTTCATCTTGCTGTGGGTGGGAGTCCTGTCGCAACAGTTTTCAATAAAGCCAAGCCTACAGGCTGCTGTTTTGCTCCAAATTGTCCTGGTTGGTGTCTTTGTCTTTTTGTCCAAGGGAGCCCTTGGATTCCTCCGTTAACAAGATGAACTCAACAGATGGGAGAGCTAGGAAGAAACTAACAAAAGGCATTTCAATCGGGACAAATTTCAGGTTTTGCACTTAGGCAGGAAAGAGAAGCTGCACAAATATAAGATCAGGGACACCTGGCTTACTAGCAGTACTTGTGAAAAGCATCTAGGGTCTTAGTGGAACATGAGGCAGCAAGCTGATGCCATAGCAAAACAAAACAAAACAAAAAGTTTTAGTAAAAAAAAAATTAAAAACCGCTGTGAGGAGAGGGTGGGAAGTCAATATATGAAACAATGTAATTATTGGATTTGAAGATTGTTGTGAAGATCTTTGAAAAATATAATTAAAAAATTATATAGAAAAAAGAAGCAATTTCTTCTATCTATCCTGAATCTCCCAATATTCCGCTTCATTTCATGGCAAATAAAAAAACCAAAAAACCAGATATAATCCAAAGGGGCTCTCTTTGTGCCAGCAGAATCCAATATTCTCCATCTTCATTTTGCCTCTGCTCCTCCCTTTTCCAGAATACACACACACACACACACACACACACACAGAGAGAGAGAGAGAGAGAGAGAGAGAGAGAGAGAGAGAGAGAGAGAGACTCTAATCTCTCCAGCTATTGATAGTTATCTGGTCCAGCGCAAGAGCAAAAGAGACGCTTGTGTCAAACATTGAAAAACGGCTCCTCAAACCGCCTCTCTCCATTCTGAAAAGGAGGTGACGTCTCCCTGAGCATACAAATCACTCTCTGTTCCAGGGCCCTCGATTCAGTTCGGTGGGCGGGCGGGCTGGCATGTGTTTGGACTGCAAAAGATTCCCTACCCAGACCACGCCAAGGTCACCTGCACGAGGGACTTCGCAGCACAGCTGAGAGAGCACCGCGATGCATTGGGAGGAATGGCGTCATGTTACTAGGGACAGATGAACCTGTCAGTTGTGCTTTCTCATTTTCAGAATCATAGAACTGTAGAGTTGCAATGGAGCCCGAGAGTCATTTAGTCCAGCCCCCTGTAATGAAGGAATCTCAGCTAAAAAATCCTTGACAGATGGCCAACCAAACATTGCTTAAACACCTCCAGGGTAGGAGAGTTCACCACCTTCTGAGGGAGACCGTTCCCACTGTTGAACAGCTATTACGGTCAGAAAGTTCTTCCTGATGTTTAGTTCTTGTATCTTGAAGTCATTGGTTCAAGTTCTACCCTCTGTAGCAGGAGAAAACAAGCTTGCTCCATCTTCCATGTGACAGCCCTTGAGATATTTAAAGATGGCTATCATTTCCCCTCTCGGTCTCTTCTTTTCCAGGTTAAACAGCTCCTTCAACTGTTCCTCATAAGTCTTGGTTTCCAGACCCTTGTTCATCTTGGTTGCCCTCTTCTGCAAACCTTCCAGCTTGTCAATATCCTTCTTAACTTGTGGTGCCTAGAACTGGACACAATATTCTGGGTGTGGTCTGACCAAGGCAGAATAGAGTGGTACTATTGCTTCCCTTGATTTGGACACTAGACTTCTGCTGATGCAACCTAGAATAGCATTAGATTTTGTTGCTGCAGCATCACACTGCTGACTCATGTTAAGCTTGTGGTCTACTAACATCCCTAGATCCTTTTCACATGCACTACTGGCAAGCCAGGTCTCCCCCATCTTATACTGTTGCAGCTGGTTCTTCCTGCTCAAGTGCAGAACCTTACATTTGAATCATAGAATCATAGAGTTGGAAGAGACCACAAGGGCCATCGAGTCCAACCCCCTGCCAAGCAGGAAACACCATCAGAGCACTCCTGACATATGGTTGTCAAGCCTCTGCTTAAAGACCTCCAAAGAAGGAGACTCCACCACACTCCTTGGCAGCAAATTCCACTGTCGAACAGCTCTTACTGTCAGGAAGTTCTTCCTAATGTTTAGGTGGAATCTTCTTTCTTGTAGTTTGGATCCATTGCTCCGTGTCCGCTTCTCTGGAGCAGCAGAAAACAACCTTTCTCCCTCCTCTATATGACATCCTTTTATATATTTGAACATGGCTATCATATCACCCCTTAACCTCCTCTTCTCCAGGCTAAACATGCCCAGCTCCCTTAGCCGTTCCTCATAAGGCATCGTTTCCAGGCCTTTGACCATTTTGGTTGCCCTCCTCTGGACACGTTCCAGTTTGTCAGTGTCCCTCTTGAACTGTGGTGCCCTGAACTGGACACAGTACTCCAGGTGAGGTCTGACCAGAGCAGAATACAGTGGCACTATTACTTCCCTTGATCTAGATGCTATACTCCTATTGATGCAGCCCAGAATTGCATTGGCTTTTTTAGCTGCCGCGTCACACTGTTGGCTCATGTCAAGTTTGTGGTCAACAAAGACTCCTAGATCCTTTTCACATGTACTGCTCTCAAGCCAGGTGTCACCCATCTTGTATTTGTGCCTCTCATTTTTTTTGCCCAAGTGCAATACTTTACATTTCTCCCTGTTAAAATTCATTTTGTTTGTTTTGGCCCAGTTCTCTAATCTGTCAAGGTCGTTTTGAAGTGTGATCCTGTCCTCTGAGGTGTTAGCCACCCCTCCTAGTTTTGTGTCATCTGCAAATTTGATCAGGATGCCCTTGAGTCCATCATCCAAGTCGTTGATAAAGATGTTGAATAAGACCGGGCCCAAGACAGAACCCTGTGGCACCCCACTAGTCACTCTTCTCCAGGATGAAGAGGAACCATTGATGAGCACCCTTTGGGTTCGGTCAGTCAGCCAGTTACAAATCCACTGAGTGGTAGCATAGTCAAGACCGCATTTTACCAGCTTCTTTACAAGAATATCATGGGGCACCTTGTCGAATGCCTTGCTGAAATCAAGGTAGGCTACATCCACTGCGTTCCCTTCATCTACCAGGCTTGTAATTCTGTCAAAAAACGAGATCAGGTTAGTCTGACATGACTTATTTTTTAGAAATCCATGCTGACTATTGGTGATCACAGCATTCCTTTCTAGGTGCTCACAGACTGTTTGCTTAATGATCTGCTCCAGAATCTTCCCTGGTATTGATGTCAGACTGACTGGGCGATAATTATTTGGGTCCTCTCTTTCCCCCCTTTTGAAAATAGGGACAACATTTGCCCTCCTCCAGTCTGCCAGGACTTCGCCTGTTTTCCAGGAATTCTCAAAGATTTTTCCCTATTGAAATTGGTTTTGTTATTTTGGGCCCAGTTCTCCAATCTGTTAAGGTGATTTTGAATCCAGATTTTGTCTTCTGCGGATTCTGACACCCTCTCAGGTTGGCTGCCATATTTCCTCTCAGTCTTCTCTTTTCCAGGCTAAACATACCTAGCTCCTTCAACCGTTCCTCATCAGGCTTGGTTTCCAGACCCTTAATGAACATCAGAAGAGGCTGCTGGATCAAGTTAGCAGTCCATCTAGTCCACTATCTTGTTCTCACACTGGGAAACCAGATGCCTGTGGAAAATCTGCAACCAGGATCTGAGCACAGGAACCCTCTGCCCTCCTTTGGTTTCCAGCAACTGGAGTGCAGAAGTATTACTACATCTGATCATGGAGGCAGAACATACCCACTGAGGCTAGTACTCATTGACAGCCTTTTTTCAAGCTTAAGTCCGGTGCTCCTTATTTTCACATCAATTTGCATTTTTAAAAAAATAAAAAAAAGTTATAATGAATAATCACCAGAAGTTTAGGGCAAATTTCTTCTAATATAATGCATTTCCCCCCTGTTATTTTACTAATATATTTGTTTTTGTAAACATTGCTTGCCTGGAGAACTGTATTGCAAAATTCAGAGAAGTGAATGTCTGTCAGGGAACTGCCATCGGAAGGACAGGAGGTGGAAGGGCTCACAGAGGTTGAGAGAGACTTAGCAGCTGAAGAGGGAACCAGCAGGGGGAGAGAAGGAACTCCAAGGGAAAGTGAGTCGGAGGGATGGCTCAGAGACACTTCCAGCGAAAACAGTGGGGAGGTTTCAGGACCTCCTATAGGGACACCCACTCCTCGCCGGAAACTGTCGCGCAGAGAGTCCAGAAGACGTGTTTCCGTTAAGGAGCTTTTATGCTGGAAGAGATTCCGTAAGCGCCCACTGTCGGATTCTGCTAGCGACTGACGGAGCCATGCTTGAGGGGCTCCGTCGTAGGCAGAGGTTTGCGGACTTGGCCAAACTCTGAGGGACTAGGATTTTACGCACAAGCAGCTCATCATCCCATCACAATGTCCATGTGAAAATCCATCACAATTTTCTGCTAAGATACATGTTCTACAGTGGAGCGAACTCCCTTGGACAATGGTGGATGCTCCTTCATTGCAGGTTCTTAAGCAGAGGTTGGATAGCCATAGATGCTGTAGTTGAGATTCCTGCATTGCAAGGGGTTGGATTAGACGGCCCTTGTATGGGATGGGATGCATAAGTAGCAGTCAAGTGCAACATTCCTTGTTTTCCTAGAGTGGACACACGGGGAATGTTTCCTCCTGGCTGGGACATACTTCCTTTGCACGTGACTAGAGGTGGGTGTGACCTTACCTGTCTAGGTAACAAAAGGACAAGGCATGCAGCCACACACCCTCTCTTGGACTTCCTCCGTCGTCGGAGCAGTTTTTTAGCTGGAAATACTCTGTTGACTTCCAGCCAACAGAGGGCACAGGGATTATCCCCATATGGGATAAATCCACATGTATATACTTTGTAACTAAGTCTGCCTTCAGGGATCCAATTGTGAACTGATGGTGTGAGTCAACTTATTTTATATACTTAATAAACTTTATAAACTTTTAAAAAGTGTGTGGCGTGTTTATTCTTTTAAGAAGCATACAGTCATACCTCAGGTTACAGAAGCTTTGGGTTGCGCAATTTTGGGTCGCGCACCGCACCGCACCGCACACAGAAGTACCAGAATGGGTTACTTCCAGGTTTTGGCGCTTGCACTGCGCAGAAGTGCCGAATCGCAACTTGCGCAGGTTGCGAACGCTGCGGGTTGCAAACTTGCCTCCTGCACAGATCACTTTCACAACCTGGTAAGGGAACTTACCAGGAACCTAATAGTGAGAGGCTTACACAAGCCTGCAACCAGATACCTGCTGTGTGTTTAAAAGAGGAATGTCAAACTCTGCTAAGTAAAGGAACTTGCTAGCCCAAGTTAGGAAGGATATTAATAAACAATATATCCTTTTCTGCTTCCCTGAACATTCCCACACCTTGAGGGTCCCGTCCTACTCTGATTCTATTATTCCAGACGGTCTCACCCTCTGTGTCATCCGCAGTTTGAGATGCCTCGTCATAGGTGTTTGATTTCTCTTCCTCCTGCCAAATCCTCAAAAGTTTATAATTGACTAACAAGTTTATAATTAGTCAACCAATTAACCAATTAATGTGTGACCTTTCTACCACAGTTCATCTTTTACAAGTCTTCCTTCTGTGGTACAAACACACTCTAGGAAACTGCCTGATGCTGAGTCAGACCTTTGGATCATCTAATATTCTCTGCACTGACAGGGAGGGACACAGGTAGGGGAAATACCGGTAGATTAGTGCAGCCTACACTGATCTCCACCTGGTCCCCTGTGTCCAGTCCTGGGCACCAAAGTCTAAAAAGCATATTGCTGAGGTGGAACATGACAACTAAGATGTCAAAGGGTCTGGAAACCAAGCCTTATGAGGAACAATTCAGGGAGTTGGGTATGTTTAACCTGGAGAAGAGAGTTTGAATGGTACGATATGATACAATAATCTTTATTGTCATTGTCCCATACAGAACAACGAAATTTAAAATCTACATCAGACATTCAAAATCCAACAAGCCTGCTATCTCAGCTATCCCAGCCTGATTAGCTCCCTAAAAACTCTGATAACCCATAATAATATACTCCCATAGAGACTACCTTACACTGCATTTAAAACCAAAATCGCATTTGTCAGGGGTTCAGGAGCAGAGGGACAGGAAAGGGAGGGATTGGAGACCGAGGGAGAGGAATCCGAGGGAGAGGTCAGCGATGATAGCCATCCGAGGTCTCTAAGTCTCTCCAGCGAATCAGAGGATTCACAGAAAGGGGCTCCCGTGGTCAGAGCTAGGGGGTTGCCAGAGGGAACACCCCAGGAAGGAGGGGCCAGAGGGGACTCAGAAAGCAGCAGCTGGAAATCGGGACCAGCTTCCCCACCGGAGAGCAGTAGGGGGGAGGAGTCCCAAGCATCGGCAGCAGGCAGCTTTCCGTCAGCGGAAGGACATGAGTCAGGGTTAGCCACGCCTGCATCAGAGAGCGAGGAAACGGTCAAAAGGAAGGTCAGGGGCAGCGCGCGCGCGCCAAGTTCAAATGTACAAGAGGGGGGCGCAATGAGCAGCCCGGAGAGGGAGCCGCGTCCTAAAGCCCGGCGAAGAGAGGGGGAGGAGTCCGAAGGGTCCGCTTCCGAGGCGTCCAGGAAGGAAGGCACCCCGGGGGGTAGTAGGACCCAGAGGAGGAAGGAGAAACGAAGAAGGTGGAGTAAGGCTAGAGTCTTAAACTGGTGTACAGGGGGCGGAGACTCAGACGAGGCTTCGCTGGTCTAGGGTCTAGACGTAGAGACGCACGCTAGGGTTTGAAAATGGGAACTAAACTTCAATAAAGACTTTGTACAGTTCTGCTGCCTAGCGTTGGTCTTCTGTGAGCTGAGACCTGGGGGCCGTCTCTGACAGCATTTGAATAGAAACTGTTTCTCAGGTGGTCAGTCCTAGTCTTTATAACCCTGTACCTTCTTCCAGAAGGCAGAAGCTGAAAGAGATCATGTCCGGGGTGCGTACTATCCTGCGCTATCTCTGCAGCTTTCTTATGGCACCTGGAAGCATAGATTTGATCCAAGGTGGGAAGAGTACACCCAATTATTCTCTCCACAGTCTTTACAACCCTGGATAGCATTGTTTTTCCCCTGACCATGCAGCTCTCAAACCACACACACAGACCGTAAGTTAATACACTCTCAACAGTACAGTGGTAAAATGCCATCAACAGGCCCTTTGAGAGATTATTTTTTCCGGAGGATTCTCAGAAAATATAACCTCTGCTGTGCTCTCTTCATCAGGTCTATGCTGTTTTCTCCCCAGGTTAGGTCATCTCTCAACTCCATTCTTCAAGCTCTTCAAATACCCGAAGGACTGTCCCATGGAAGATGGAGCAAGCTTGTTTCCTGCTGCTCCAAAGGTCCTATTGTTCTAGGACCAATCAGACTGCTACATTCTGAATCCTATTGTTCTAAAACCAATCAGACTGCTGCATTTTGGATCCTATTCAACTCAGTACATAACAGGTAGTACCAAAACTGATGAACTCAACATGCAAGAAAAGTGGTTCCAACCAAACATTAGAAGTAACTTATAGTGGAACACACTGCCTCAGAACTCTCCTGGTGGACTCTCCTTCGCTGGAGGTTTTTAAAAAGAAGTTGGATGGTCACCTGTTCTCTCTTGTGGTTCCCAGCAACTGGTATTCAGAAGCATTGCTGCCTTGAACTGTGGAGGCAGAGCATAGCCCTCATAGCTAATGGCCATCAATTTCCCTCTCCTCCATGAAACTGGTGGCCACCACTGCCTTCTTGGGGAGAGACCGCCTTCCGTCAATGTATAAGGGTTTATGCATGCAGAGAAAGGACAAGAAAGGGTGTGCTAGTGAATTTTGGGTGTGTTTGCCCTGCACCTGTGACTAAAACATTTGAGAGTGAGTCAGCAAGCATGCGAGAATGACTCGGCACAAAGTAGAAATGTACTTGGGTTTGAAGCAAGTTTGGCAGAGCCTAATCTGTGCTGGGACACTGCAAGGGACTGTACACTGCTGGGAAGACCGTATATTACAAATGTATGTAAGCTATGAGCTGTGGAAATGCATTATGCTGTCAGTAAAGGGACTGGCCCTACCTAGAACCGTCTGGTGTTTTTCTGTTCCACTGGCCCACTCTGCTGGCATGTTGAATGGGTGCTCAGTGTGGGGTATCCAGAAAAAGCAGGCAAACCCAACATTTCTCGTTTGCTAGAATGGGCACTCAGCACAATGGGGATCCAACAGGGACTGGGTGCGGCCAGGTAGGGATGGGCGTAACTCATCTAAAAAGGCTGGTCACATCCCCATTTTTCTCTCTTACTCCATCCTGCTCGCTCGCCATCGCCATGCGCTTTCTGCCGCTGCATCTCTACAGAGATGTAGCGACTTGTTGAGTCTGAGGTCAGAAGACTCAGACTCCATCATCCTTAGATATACAGATGTACCAGTAGCTGCAACCTAAGCCTGCCTCCAGGTTGCTACTGCATGGGAACTGTGAGTAAACTCTATTTTATTCTAAGACAACTGTTTTTGTGCTACTGTTGTTTTGAGGGGGGGGGAGGGGAATGTACCAGCAATGCACCAAGGCATCCTGGATTGCTTCACCAAAAAAGGCTGTAACCACCTGAATCCTAATTTTGCCACAAAAGGGGCGCACTCTGCTAAACTCACAAACACCTGTATACGGTAGGGTAATATCTAGCTAATATAGCCTCTCCTAGTTTCTATATACATCCCTACACTCTGCACATGCCCCAACACCGTCTGCATGCAATGACCAGTGCTCTGGCATTGAGCTGTGTCCCTTCCTCAGACAGCACATTGCCACATGCTCAATGCAAACTTATGGGTGTTGCTCCAGCAATGGAAAGGGGAAGCAAAGATAGACAAACTCCCCCTCTCTCTTTTTGTCACAGTGCCTAATGATGTTGACATTTGGGCTTCTCCTCCGGCCCACCCCGGCAGCCCCAGTGCCTTATTTAAATACTCGAATCCACCATCTCCCAGCAGGGTCCCCTCCCCCCCCCCCCTCTTGCCTTGTCGATAAGTCCAGAAAGCTATGCAAACACACACAAAAGACTCTGCACCTCTGGCCTTCATTTAGACACACACACAGAGAAGCAGAGATGTTTACACTCCAATACAACAATTCAATTTTATCGATGCCACTGCAGAGGGAGGGAGGGAGGGAGGGAGGGAGGGAGGGAGGGAGGGGGATAGAGAGAGAGAGAGCACAGCAGACCTACAGCAAAGGCCCCAGGGCCCCCATCGCCTTCTGCTGCAACGAGATCAGAGCCACATCTGTTGCGGCTGGAGGTGTGTGGCTACAAAAGTTAACAAAGACTCCGAGCTGCAGTTCTCATTCAGGGCTGTGGGAAGCTGGATGCGGGCCGGCAGCCCAATGGGTGCTCAGCAAAACACTTGCTTTGGCGGGGTGCAAAACACGGAGGTTGCCACGTCAAGAAAGAGGCAGGTGGAATTCCCTTACATGGGGCAAGAGGGGCTTGTGTGCCCAGGGGCGTCGCAAGGGGGGATGTGGGGGTGCGGTCCACCCTGGGTGTCATGCCTGGGGGGGGGGGTTTGACAAAATCCCCCCGGGCAGATCTGCGTGCCGGCGCTCGCACCCCCAGTGGGCAGATTTTCGCGATTGGCGCAATTGTCGTAGTGAAAATCTGCCCGCCGATTGCACAAATATGCCCAGTGATCAGCCTGGCACCCCCTGGTGGGTGGCATTCAACCCCCCAGCGGGTGGCGCTCACATCCTTGGTGGGCAGTTTTATGTAATCGGCAGTCAGATTTTCATGATTGCCAGGGGGTGCTGGCCCGCCGGGGGGTGCCAGTGCCGCCCACCGATTGTGAAAATCTGACTGCCGATTGAGCAAATATGCCCAGCAGTCGGGCGTATTTGTGCGATTAGCGGGCGTATTTTCACAACGCTGATTGCGAAAATCCACCCACCGGGGATGTGCGTGTCAGCCGCCGAGGGGTGCCAGGCTGATCTCTCAACAACTTTGGGGTACCCTCCATAAAAAAACAGCTCAACAACTCTGGGCAATGTTCCAAAAATTGCAATGTGGGGTGGTGACAAAATAAAAATAAAAATCGCACCAGGTACCCCCTGACCTTGCTATGCCTCTGTGCATGGCCAGTCATGTCCCCACCTGATGGACCATCATAACCGTAAATGATGAGACACGACAAGTTGTATTTAGGGTCAATCAGGCCACAACTTTCTTCGAAGATACATATATAGAGCACATTCCTGCTGGCACTCCTGCCGGAAGTACTTAATTTGGGGTCAGCCGGAAGAGAGGGAGTTATTGACCTACATCAAAGAGTAGTTCCTTTTCTGGGTTGCAGCTTGGGAGTGCTGTGGCTCTAGCCCCTGCCCAGGCACCTGGCATCTCCCCAGATCCCTTTAATGGGACGCCCCATTTTCAGGAAGGGCATGCAGAGGGTACAACCTCTCCTCTGTCCAACAGTATGCCCACTCAGTGCCTAAACTGCCAAAGTTGTGATTATTGCTATGAGAATGGTGAAAACCAGATGGCTGGAGCCAATTTGCCAAATGGGAAAAATTCTAAGCTGGTCCCGAATACCAACGGTGTCCATAGCAAGTTTCCTCAAGCAGCACACACCAGACCATTAGGGAAGGAGGGTGATCCAGTGGTAGAGTGGCTGTCAGCTTCAGCCACAGGTCCTCTTTAAACCCCAGGGCACGGACCTGAGCAAAGCCACCAGGCCCAGCCAGGCCCACCCCCTACGAGTAGCCTGCACCCAAAACCGCTCTCTATTGGCCAATTGTGCAATCAGGCAGAATACATTTCCTGGGTAGCAAGCTCAGTTCAGGGGCATCCTTTGCCTCCCAGGAAGCGGCCTAAAGGTTGGGGCCTCTGCTGGCGGGTCACGGAGGGCAGAAGGAGCACTAGTCTGCAACAGTGCTTTCCTGATAGGATGAGTGGACTTTCTGGTGGCATGACTCCAAAGCCCCCTTCACCATTTCCAGGGGAATGAGAATGTCTTCACACATTTCTCACAGCTTCCAATGACAGATACCTCCTCAAATTTTAAAATGAGAAGAAACTGGAATAATTTGAGAATATCAGAAGAGTCGTGCTGGATCAGGCCAGTTGCCCCATCGAATCTAGCATCCTGTTCTCATTGTGGCCAACCAGATGTCCCAATGGGGAACCTTTGAACAAGACAGCAACATCAGAGCACTTCATTCCACCACTGTGGCTTCCAGCAAATGTTCTTCAGAAGTATCGCTGCCTGCAACTGTGGAGGGAGGGCGTAGTCATTGAGGCTCGTGTAGGGTAAGAAGAGCCCAACAATGTCTATGTTGACTTGCAGCAGTTCTCCAGAAGAAGAAGAAGAGTTTGGATTTGATATCCCTCTTTATCACTACCCGGAGGAGTCTCAAAGCGGCTAACATTCTCCTTTCCCTTCCTCCCCCACAACAAACACTCTGTGAGGTGAGTGGGGCTGAGAGACTTCAGAGAAGTGTGGCTAGCCCAAGGTTACCCAGATTACGAGACTACCGCTCTTAACCACTACACCACACTGGCTCTCCAGGGTCTCAAGCACAGGTCTCTCCCATCCCTAGCTGAAGACACCATTGGGGATGGAATCTTCCACATCCAAAGCTGATGCTCTACCACTGGACTACAGCTGTTCCTCCATGGGACCACACCAGTGGAATTGAAAGGGACCCCAGGGGGACATCTACTCCAACTTCCTCCAAATCCATGGCTCTAAGGGGTAGGGAGGTTGAGGTTACTGGGTGGAGATATGGTCTACCACCATCGTTAAGAAACATCTCATTGCAACTCTCAGGCCCCAGTCTCAGAATTACTACAGTGGTGGACACCACAGCCTGGTCGCTGTTTGAGTTAAATTCCACCCGCCCCGCTCAACACATGCCACTTTCTAAATAAAGAACTGTATTTCTCCTCCGCAATGTCGTATCTGAAATGCAACCTTCTGATTAGATTACCGACCGGGAATTACAACTTCTCTGATTAGATGGCAGCCCTGGCAGAATACGAATCTCTTCCTGATAGCAGAGAGGAGAGGTAATTTTGGCAAGACCCGTTCTATAACACAAGGCACACACAGAGATAAATATATTTGTCCTTTTAAATCAGGAGGGACACCTTTTCGTTTTTTCCCCCCCTTTAAAAAAAAGATGTTTACAGCATGCTCTGTTCTTTCACTTGAAGATCAGCCATATAAAACGTCTGTTGGATTTATTCCAGTCTTTGTTTAGGCATTTAAACATATGGATTATTTAAATCCTGGAGGCAGCTCCCGAGTCTGAAAAGACAGTGTGGTGTAGTGGTTAGATTGTCAGGCTACTAGGTCCTGGAAGACACCAGGATTTAAATCCCCCACTTGGTCAGGAAGCTCACTTGAGCTGACCCTGATGTTGGGAAAGATGGAGGGCACAAGGAGAAGGGGACAACAGAGGACGAGATGGTTGGACAGTGTTCTCGAAGCTACCAGCATGAGTTTGATCAAACTGTGGGAGGCAGTGGAAGACAGGAGTGCCTGGTGTGCTCTGGTCCAGGGGGTCACGAAGAGTCGGACACGACTAAATGACTAAACAACAACAACAACATGTCAGGGATGCTTCATTTGAAATTCCTGCATTGAATGGAATTGGACTACAGTAGATGATCCTCAGGTTCCATTCCAACTCTACAATTCTATGATTCTATGAAAATAAATAGAAACGTTCTCAGATCATGTTTGGTCTTGTATGAAACATGAAGGCACAAAGGGTGTTCAGAGACAAGCCTTTATCACTGCTGGGTTTCTATTCTTCCATTTCCCCCTCTCGCACAGAAGCTTCGCTTGAGTCCTTTCATCAGATCAAGAAGGGAGAAAAACCACATGGACATATCCTTTTCTTTAAAAGAGAGAGAGAGAGAAAGAAACTTCCGGGATTTTTAAAACATCAGTGTCAAGTGCATCTTCTCCTGGAAAAAGGGTCTCTTTCTTCTCCTCCCCCTTCTTCCAATTCTTACAGACTTTGATTGACATCGTGAAAAAGGAGGGTGCCAGCCAGAGTCGAGTCTGCTGCGACAGTTGACAGATGAGCTGACAGATGACGCTCCCCAAAGCCCCATTTCACGCAGCATAAACAATACCCCTGAAGCGTTTGCGGCCTGAGTTCGTGAGTGGCTCTCCGTCTGTGGCTGAAGGGACGTGTTAATCTAATATTAATATTTTATCCCCTGACTCATTTATCGACTTCCTCGGCCGTTGGAGTGGGGAGGGGGGTCTTCGGAGAGCTAATTGACAACAGGTGACTGGGCTACTTAACGTCTGCCCTCAAATCTGTCAGCTTCCACACTCGGGGCCTGGTAGAAACCACCGGTGGAGGTTTGGAAGATTGCATACGGCAAATAGAAACGTGGTTTTGTCCCATACATAACATTGAGGGTTGGTTTCCTCCAATGAAAATCCAGGAGGAAGCCAAGTCAGAGCATTGGGTCTATCTAGTTCTGTGTTGTCTACACTGACCGGCAGAAGCTCACCAGGGTAAGATTCAGGGGATATCCCTGGCCCTACCTGGACACACCAAGTTCAGATCCTGAGGCCTTCTGCATGCAAAGCCTATCACTAAGCTATCCTTAGGTGTTCCCTAAGGATACAGTAAGATCCTAGCCCTCATGGTTTTGAATAAAGGGCCGATTGAAATAAAAACCACAGGAAATCATAGAATTGTAGAGTTGGAAGGGACCACAAGAGTCATCTAGTCCAGCTCCCTGCAATGCAGGAATCTTGAGTCCAACGTGGGGCTCAAACCCCTAACCCTGCGATTAGGAGTCCCATTCTCTATTGACTGAGCTATCCAGGAGCACTGCCTTATACAGAGTCAGACTATTGAGTTTACCTAGCTCAGTACAGTCATACCTCTAGTTGCGTTAGGTTCATGTTGCGGATTTTCGGGTTGCGAACGCGGCAAACCCAGAAGTGTATACCTCCGGGTTTCGCTGCGTGTGCATGCGCAGGAGCATTATGCGCACTTTGCACATGCGCAGGAGTGCTCTATTGCATCACATGCACGTGCAGAAGTGGAACTCTACTTACAGACTTTTCAGGGTGTGAACGACACCCCAGAATGGACCGCGTCCATAAGTAGAGGTACCACTGTATTGTTTACACTGACTGACAGTGTATTTCAGACTGTGCTGGGCCCGGGGGCAGCCTGTGAAACGTGGTCCAGGACCAGTTCAGAATCCGAAGGTTCCACTAGGAGTTAGTCTGACAGGGCCAAGGCAGGACACGAGGCAGGAAACCAGGCAAGGACAGGTACAGGATCTAGCATACAGCAATGTTGCTCCCGCAACCTGGGGCGGGTTCCGACAGCCTTTTATCTTTGTCGGGGTAACGACTGGTCCTGATCCCCAGGTGACTCACCTCCCTGTTTCGCCCAAAGGCGAGCACTCCTCCTGCGAGTACTCAGGTCTCTCCTTCTCTCAGACCTTAGTCTCTGCAGCTCTGGAGACGTCTGTGGGTTACTAGACCCAGGGGCCGCCTCAGCCTCCCCTGACCAAACTGGTAGTGGAGCAAATGTAAGTGATGGCCCAGCTGAAGGCAATGAGGTAATCCTTGCATCTGGAGCCAGGGCAGGCTCAGGCCCCAGGCTCAGCCCAGCTGGTGTTTGTTGCAGAGGAACCTGTGCAGACTGGGACAGGCCCCAGACTTGGTTCAGATGATGCCTGAGGCAAAGGATCCGGTGCAGACTGAGTGTCCTCTGGTTCAGAGTCTGAGCCCGAGTCCCAGGCCATCACACAAACAGTGGTAACTCCCTCCCCTACCTGGAGGTACCATTTGTGTTGAACCTGGGACCTTCTGCATGCAAGGAGATGTTCTACCACTGAGCTATGGCTCTTCCTCCATGGAAACACAGGCTTCTAGGAACAGAAGTTGCCTTGCGCCAAGCACAACAATGGACCCACCTAGCTCTGGGTTGCCTACATTGACTGGCAGGGACTTTCCAGGGTTCAAGACAGGGGAGTCTCTCCCAGCCCTACCCAGAGATGCTGCCACAAATTGAACCTAGGTCCTCTACCCATTGAGCCCTGGGTGCTTCCAATGAACATCTGAAGGTGCTTTCTATCATGGCAGGTCCACCTAAATCCGTACTATCAACGCAATGTTAAGCGATGGATATGCAGGTATGCATGAACCCGGGTGCTGCATTTGCCCTTTCTCTTCTAACAGTGGGGTCTTCTGCCTCCCAAAACAGCAGAGCACACTTTCTGACCTGTGAAGCTGAAGCAGCATGCATTCATGTTCAAGCAAAGGATGGGCCAGGCAGCTAATTCCATCCCACCTAGAATCATAGATCTGTAGAGTCAGAAGGAACCCCAAACATCATCTAATCCAACCTCCTGCTGTGCAGGAACCGCAGGTAAGAATCGAACCTCCAACAAAGGAGAGTCCACTCCCTTCTGAGTCTGAATCCATTGGTTTCAGTTCTCCCTTCTGGTGCAGCAGAGGTCTGGCATCATGTTCTCACAGTGGCCAACTGGTGCTTATTCCCTTTCAGTGCCTGGAAGTTCATGAAGCCAAGGGTCAGCCACAGACCATCAGGGTCTCCTGCAGTCCATGTGTAAGTTTGTCTCCTCTCTTATAACAAGGATGTTCTCTTGTTTGTTTTAGTCTCTTGGACCCAGGAGACTTTATCTGTGCCCTGACCAATGATCTCTCCATTCTGTTTCCCTTCCTCTCCCTCCCCAGGTGCCTCCACTCTGTCTCCTCTCTCCCGAGGTGATAGAGATAATATTAACACATCATCATTTTAATCAGTACATGATTAACAAAACTTCATGCATTATTCAGCTTCGCTCCGTTAAAAGGTTCTTCGCCGCTTCCTCTCAGCTCCAACGGCAACAGCCTGCGCAAGCTGCCATTCATCACCCTCAGCCGTCATCCTTCCGAAACCTCTGTTCTTTCCTGGAGGAGCAAGGACGGCTGAGAGGTGCACAGAGTTACTTGCTCCACAGTCCAGGCTCAGGACCACCAAGGTGAAAAGTCAAAGCGGGGCCCTTGATATGGCACAGTCTTGAGATGGCACCTTGAATGGACACAGGTTCCCCATGCCTGAACTAGACCATCACTTGCCTTCATTGCCCCCAATCTACCTCCATCGCAACTCTGTCACTTGCCTTCACTGCCCCCAAGCTACCTCCATCGCAACTCTCCATCACTTGCCTTTACTGCCCAACAACATTGGGGGTGGGGGAGTCACCAGAGCCAGGATCAGAAGGTTAGCATTAAATGAGACACCTACAAATCTTTATGTGCCCCCTTGTGAGTTCCATCTTGCACCTCACCACCCCTGTTGTTGGTACCTTCCCTGCCATCATAGCCCAGAGTGCTAGCAATGGACTGCACCACGTGACATGGAAAGAGATGGGGGGGCGGTGTTGGTTGAGTCAGTAGCAACACCTACAGAAGCAACACAGTTTGGCATGACACGGAGCCCAAGTCTAAATTCAGGGACCATTTCAGATCTGAGACTCCCAAACCTGAGACAACCCCCTCACCAAAACCCTCAGATAGGAAGTGTATAGGGAGTTGGAGCTCACCACCAGAGGTTCTCCCTCAACTGCTGTAGAACCTGTGAAGCTCCATGCAGCTTTCATATAGGAGAGGACTATGGATGGCTATTAGCCACCATTTGAGGCAGTGATGCTTCCGAATCCTGGAAACCACAGGAGGGGAGAGTGTTCATGTACTCGAATCTGGCTTGCTGGTTTCGCACGGGCAACTGTGAGAAGGGGATGCTGGGTTAGATGGGCTGTTGGCCTGATCCAGCAGGCTCTTCTCAGGCTTTAAGGATCTCCACTCTCAAAACCTCATCAGCGCTGCAGCAGTTAAAGAGTTGGCAAGTGAATTTGCAGAGCCTTCATGGACATCCTTTCAAATCCAGAAGTTGCAAACTCAAGGCCACACAGAATCGGGAGTGTGAGCCTTGAGCTCGCTAACCCTTGTTGCAACTAGAAAGGGGGAGAGAGAGACGGCAGCACAAAAGGCATCACGTCACCCAACTGAGTGCAAAAGCAGATCCCATTAAATAAAACATGTGTTGACATGCGGCGGTTTTCTACATTTTCATGAAACATTCACACCACCAGTTGTCTCCCTTCTCTGCTGCAAGAGCAAAGGAGAGATGCCTCTCCTTTTCCAGGTCACTCCTGGTCCCACACAAGTGCTCAATGTAGAATTTTACAGGCAATTTACAATTAGGAGCAAACGTTCAGCAGGAAGAGGGGAGGGAGGGAGAGAGAAACCGGGTTGCATCCAACATTAGTCCTTCTCACAACAGACCCACTGAAATTAAGGGGCATGGCTAATGTATGTCCATCACAGGACCAGATTTAGTTTTGATGAGGCCCTAAACTACTGAAGGTAATGGGGCCCTTTATATGTCCAGCTGTCCTTTGCCAACAACAAATGGTTGCTGTTTTTTGTGTTGAATATATACTATATGGTAATTTATGAACCTAATAGGTATCTCAAGCCATTTGCACATCTTGCCATGCAACCATTCCATGCAGAATGTAGGCACCCTGTATATAGAAATGAGCAAACTGGTGATATTTTAGGGTGCAGGCTAGCAGGCGGGGCCCATAACTTACATCATAGGAGCCTACACAACACAAAACACTGTTGCTATGTGTAGGTTTTATTTTATTTGTTTTTTATCTTATATTGTGGAAATGGGCATCCAGGTTTTTTTCCCTTTACATTTTTGGGGGGCCTTCAAGAGAGTGGGGCCCTAAGCTATAGCTTGTTTAGTTTATCCATAAATCCAGCACTGATCCATCGTTTCCTCTGAGAAGGACATAGGAAGAGTCTTGCTGGATCAGACTAAGGACCCATCTAGTCCAGCATCTTCTTCTGAACAGCTGCCTGTGGAAAACCAGTAGGCAGGATTTGAGCAACAGAGCCCTCTTGCCCTGCAGTTTCCAGCAACTGACATTCGGAAGCATATCTGACTCTGACCATGGAGGGCATACATACCCTCCAAGTGACCTGATTTTCCAGGGACGGTCCTGGAATTACGCAAGCCATCCCGGCTTCTGATTTGATCCTCGAATGTCCCTATTTCCTCTGCCAGTGCTGCTGCCACAGAGCTCGGGGAGGAGGGTGAGTGGCTGTGGCAGATACAGCTCCTCTGTAGCTCATTTTGAAAGATTTACAGCCCTTGTAGGGCCTTGGGTCTACAGTGAGAGGTAGGCAATGGTTAGTCCCATTTTACTAGGCTGAGAGAGCAAGGACTGGCCAAGAAAGCACAACCCGGGTGGAACTTGAACACAGCTCTTCTGAATCCCTTTAGTAATGTGAATACACTGGCTACCAATCAGGAGCAGATTACAACCTTTAGAGGCCCTAAGCTCTTAAAAGATTTTGGTGCCCCCATATATATCTAATTCAAAAATACAAACAATAATAAACCATTAAATAAAATTTTACTTTTGGAAATGAAACGAAACCTGCAGTCAGATGTATACAAAAACAAACCTCATTTTCTTTCCACCTTATTTATATCTGAAACATTTTCTCCTGTTTTTCTAATTGCAAAGTCTTTGATCAGATCCTCAAAACCAATCTGACACAGCATATGTACTTCTACACTTAGTAGAGATAAGGCACCCAGCTTGCCTTATCTTGCATAGTTGTTCTGTTGGGATTTTAAAAATATACTTCAGCTGAGAAAACGAATGCTCAGCTGAACAATTTGTGACCGTTGAGGTTAAAAATCCGGCAGCGGGAAATTTCTGTGGTGCCCTCCTTTCCCTTGAGGCCCTAAGCACATGCTCATTTTGCTTAATGGTTGAACCTGGGTTCAAGGGATGGTCAGATATTTAGACCAGCATCCTGTTCTCACCAGCATCTTAAAAAGCAGAGACATCACCTTGCCAACAAAGGTCCGTATAGTTAAAGCTATGGTTTTCCCAGTAGTGATGTATGGAAGTGAGAGCTGGACCATAAAGAAGGCTGATCGCCGAAGAATTGATGCTTTTGAATTATGGTGCTGGAGGAGACTCTTGAGAGTCCCATGGACTGCAAGAAGATCAAACCTCTCCATTCTGAAGGAAATCAGCCCTGAGTGCTACCTGGAAGGACAGATCGTGAAGCTGAGGCTCCAAGACTTTGGCCACCTCATGAGAAGAGAAGACTCCCTGGAGAAGACCCTGATGTTGGGAAAGATGGAGGGCACAAGGAGAAGGGGACGACAGAGGACGAGGTGGTTGGACAGTGTTCTCGAAGCTACCAGCATGAGTTTGACCAAACTGCGGGAGGCAGTGGAAGACAGGAGTGCCTGGCGTGCTCTGGTCCAGGGGGTCACGAAGAGTCGGACACGACTAAACGACTAAACAACAACAACAACCTGTTCTCCCAGTGGCCAACCAGCTGCGTATGGGAAACCCACAATCAGTACCTGAGCACCAGCTCCCTGACCTCTTCTCTTCCTCCTCGGGATCCACCCACCTCCATCCACGAGGTCTCCATGGGGATAATGATGGGACTCACCTTTTGCTTCTCTGTTGGTGTAAGGGTCCAGCACATTGACATGCTCATTCCCTCTGGGGGCAGACCCCTCCCACCACAGCTAGCAGACCCTTCAAGTGTCCCTATTCTCCAGGGACAGTCCCGGATTTACAGAAGCTATCCCAGTTTCTGATTTGATCCCAGAATGTCCCACTTTTCCTTAGAATGTCCCTACTTTCAACGGAGAAATGTTGGACAGTATAGAGTTATGCAACCCGTGAGCCAAGGAGATAAGCAACTAGACAACCTTTGGACATCTGAAGGCAGCCCTGTATACGGATGAGTGCCAGCACCTTCTGTCAAGAGCTTGGGTGTAACCTTTGACGCCTCCCTTTCCATGGAGGCGCAGGTTGCAGCCACAGCAAAGGTGGCATTTTTCCATCTCCGCCGTATTAAGCAGTTGGTCCCTTACCTTTCTCACCCTAATCTGGCCACAGTGATTCATGCGATGGTCACCTCCAGGTTTGATTATTGTAACTCGCTCTACGCAGGGCTGCCCTTGAAGCAGACCCAAAAACTCCAGCGGGTGCAGAATGCCGCGGCAAGGCTCCATACAGGGTCCTTGCTGTGGGATCTCATTCATCCAGTGTTTTACCAGCTGCACTGGCTCCTGGTGGAGTACAGGGTCAGGTTTAAGGTGCTGATTTTGACCTTTAAAGCCCTATGCAGCCTAGGACCCACGTACCTACGGGACCACCTCTCCTGGTATGCCCCGCGGAGGACCTTAAGGTCCACAAATGACAACACTTTGGAGGTCCCAAGTCGCAAGGTGGTTACATTGGTCTCAACTAGGGCCAGAGCCTTTTCAGTATTGGCCCCGATCTGGTGGAACGCTCTGTCACAAGAGACTAGGGCCCTGCAGGACTTGACATCTTTCCGCAAGGCCTGCAAGACAGAGCTGTTCCGCCTGGCCTTTGGTTTGGACTCAGTCTGACCCTTATGTTTCCCTCCCCTTATGGTTTTGATCTATGGGCTACTATTAAAATGAGGCTGCATTTTAAACTGTATTTTTAACCTGTATTTTAAATTGGTCCCCCCCCCCAATTATGTTTTTATTGTAATTTTACTGGTGTTAGTCACCCTGAGCCTGGCTCTGGCTGGGGAGGGCGGGGTATAAATAAAAAAATATTATTATTATTAATGTTTTGTTATGTTTTTATACGTGTTGGAAGCTGCTCAGAGTGTCTGGGGCAACCCACTCAGATGGGTGGAATATGATTATGATTATGATTATGATTATGATTATTGAAAAGGACATCCTTAATTTCACTGGAGAAATGTTGGAGGGTATGAGCGAAGGCCTCTTAAAAATACCATTCAATTCTCTGAAAGTCTTTCGATGGGAGAGCAGAGACGGAAGTCTCCGTTATCGGCGAGAGAATGGCCCCCACTGGCGAGGAGCGCATTGCATTAATGCTGTGCAAATACCACATTAGCAGGCCAGCCAAACAATTAAGAGCTGGTAATTAAAATTCATCTTCCTTCACACCACCACGTATTAAAAGTACAAACATTTAATTATATGCCTCTTACCTCACTGATCTTCAGGAGTGTACAAGAAACACTTATCAGTTGCACCTTTAATTACATGCTATGGGTGGGTTGTTGTGGTTTTTTAGCTGAGGCCCTGGATAGTCAGAGCGGGAATGGGATTTTGTTGGGGAAAAGGAATTGCAAAGGGTTGAAACGGGAAGGGGGAGGAGAGAGGCAGATCAGTAGAAAACTCCATGCCACCCTCCTATTTTTCTGATCAGATTCTGTGGAGCCATTGGGAGCCTATTCAGAGTGACGGCAGTGGCTCCTGCCCTCACTCTGAACACGCAAGAGCCTGTGCAGGAAGTTCACTCAGCACAGGGAACCATGCCACCAAAGCTGAAGGCTGGGTTTGTGCAAATATTTGCAATAATGTTCTTTGGTTTATCTATACAGTGGTATCTCGGGTTACATACGCTTCAGGTTACAGACTCTGCTAACCCAGAAATAGTTCTCAGGATGAGAACAGAAATCGTGCTCCGGCGGCGCAGTGGCAGCAGGAGGCCCCATTAGCTAAAGTGGTGCTTCAGGTTAAGAACAGTTTCAGGTTAAGAACAGACCTCCAGGACGAATTAAGTTCTTAACCGAAGGTACCACTGTATTGGCTCATCTATATGTAAGTAAATAAACAACAGAACAGGTATTTTTTAAATTTATTTTAATTAATTAAATTTAATTAATTAAATTTAATTAATTAATTTTGTTTTAATTTGTTTTAATTTATTTCCAGAAGGAAGAAAGGTCCAGGGTACAGAAAAGTAAGCTGTCAGGGAGAAGGTTACTCTTGACAACACACCCAATAGAAAACCTTTCTTCCTGGCATACTAGATCTCTAGATGCGGGGATTTGTTTTGCCCCCCCCCCCATTTTTAAATGGCAGAGCATTCAGTCAGAATCCCAGTACAAGGAAAAAACGGCTCTTATGATCTTGTGAAAACATAGCGAATACGCAAAAGCAGGTAGAAAGAGAGAGAGAGAGAAAGACCTTTCTGATAACTTGCTTCATTGAGCTGGAACAGTGGGCCCTGCTGATGATCTGCGCTTCAAAGGAGGGGAGGGGGGGGGAATGAAGACATTAACAAGGGCGCAACATCCCCGCCCTGGCACCAGCCACGTAACGGTTATGGATGATTCTATCTGCAGCGGATCTGTTTTTCATTAGCGGCTGGCGGGCAGGCGTAATAGGCCAGATAAAAAGCAGGTGCTTACATCCGTTTTATTGGTCACTATTTGGTGTCATAATCGGGATGTGATTTATAGGAGTGCCAGAGCCACGCAACAGGCAAGTGGAAGGCAGGACGGAGGGAGGGAGGCAGGGGAAATGGAGAGAAGGGCAGACACAGGCCAACTGGGGATTTTTTGGGCTGTTTTTGGAGACATCGGTGCTAAGGACTACTGGTCAGATGGTTAGGGGGTCAGGCAGGAATGGGTAGGGGGGAGACCTCACAGGGCAGGAGATGACCCAGATTTGTCTGGTTGAAATAATAATAATAATAATAATAATAATAATAATAATAATAATAATTTATTTATTCCCCAAGGGGACGCGGGTGGCGCTGTGGGTTAAACCACAGAGCCTAGGACTTCCTGATCAGGAGGTTGGCAGTTCGAATCCCTGCGACGGGGTGAGCTCCCGTTGTTCAGTCCCTGCTCCTGCCAACCTAGCAGTTGGAAAGCATATCAAAGTGCAAGTAGATAAATAGGTACCGCTCTGGTGGGAAGGTAAACGGCGTTTCTGTGCGCTGCTCTGGTTCGCCAGAAGCGGCTTAGTCATTCTGGCCACATGACCCAGCAGCTGTACGCCGGCTCCCTCGGCCAATAAAGTGAGATGAGCACCACAACCCCAGAGTCAGCCACAACTGGACCTAATGGTCAGGGGTCCCTTTACTTTTACCTATTTATACCCCACCCATCTGGCTAGGTTTCCCCAGCCACTTTGGGCAGCTTCCAACAAAAGATTAAAAATACATTAAAACATCAGTCATTAAAAACTTCCCTAAACAGGGTTGCCTTCAGATGTCTTTTAAATGTCATATAAGTTGTTTATCTCTTTGACACCTGTTGGGAGGGCGTTCCACCGGAAGGGCACCACCACTGAGAAGGCCCTCTGCCTGGTTCCCTGTAACTTCGCTTCTCGCAGTGAGGGAACTGCCAGAAGGCCCTCGGCGCTGGACCTCAGTGTCTGGGCTGAATGATGAGTGTGGAGACGCTCCTTCAGGTCTACTGGGCCGAGGCTGTTTAGGGCTTTCAAGGTCAGCACCAACACTTTGAATTCTGCTTGGAAACGTACTGGCAGCCAATGTAGATATTTCAAGACCGGTGCTATATGGTCTCCCAGTCACCAGTCTAGTTGCCGCATTCTGGGTTAGTTGTAGTTTCTGGGTCACCTTCAGAGGTAGCCCCACATAGAGCACATTGCAGTAGTCCAAGCGGGAGATAACTAGAGCATACACCACTCTGGCGAGACAGTCTGCGGGCAGGGAGGGTCTCAGCCTGCATACCAGATGCAGCTCTTGATGAAAGGCTCGCCACATCACAGCCAACTTCTAGAACTCAACTCAGCTACTTTCAGGCATTGTGGCTGGGCTAAAGTAAACATGAGGAGGCAGGGAAAGCAGGGAAGTGTGTTTTTAAGCTCCTCCATACAAGGCAATAACATAAAGAAGGATTCTAGCCCTCATGATTCTGAATTAATTTCCGGGTTTGTTATAGAGCTTTCTTATACCAAATCAGACCATTGGTGAGTCTCGTAGACTCATAGACTTGTAGAGTTGGAAGAGACCCTGAAGCTCATCTAGTCCAGGCATAGGCAAACTTGGCCCTCCAGATGTTTTGGGACTACAACTGCCATCATCCCTAGCTAACAGGACCAGTGGTCAGGGATGATGGGAATTGTAGTCTCAAAACATCTGGAGGGCCGAGTTTGCCTAAGCCTGATCTAGTCCAACCGCCTTCGATTCAGAAATCTCAGTGAAAGCATCCATGACAGATGGCTCAGTATGGATACCTCTTGATTGGCAGTCGCTGTCCAGTGTTTAGAGAGGTGACTTTCGGTTTCCCAGCCCCACCTGGGAACTGAAGCCGAGACATTTTGCATGCAAACCAGGATGTTGCTGGATGCTATTTGTGTTGGCTGGTAAGGAGGAGGGAGAGAGAGGAGAGTGGTTTTTCTTAGTGGGCCTTCATATATGATGTTGCAACTTTTGAATATTGTCATTTTCCCCCAGTACTAAATACCATTGTTACTTCATTTTATCATTCCCTGCTCTGGAATTAAATAATATTAAATGAAGAGCAGCTTATAAATACTTTGACTAAACCAGGCAGCCTGCCCCCAAGCAATCCTTCCTCACGTTGCAGAGGATCCCTGCTCATTTTAGAACCAGTTGCTGGAAACAGTAAGAAGGGGAAAGGGCTCTTGGGCTTAGGTCCTCTCGTGATCTTCCCATCGGGGCATCTTGTCGGACACTGGCTGAAGTTAATACCCAAAGAACATAAGCAGAGCCCTGCAACTGGACCAGACCAGTGGCCCATCCACATAACGGCATCCTATAACATGCCCTTGGGAATTCCACAAAAGAGGACAGGAGCCCTCTCCCCTCCTGAGATTCAGGAGCCCTCTCGCCTCTGACCATGGAGGCAGAACATAGCCATTATGGCCAGGACCAGATTAAGGTATGATGTGGCCCTAAGCTACTGAAGGGAATGGGGCCCCTTATATGTCCAGCTGTCCTTTGTCAACAACAAATTGTTGCTGTTTTTTTATGTTGAATAAGTGCTATATGGTATTATGTTGAATATGTGCTATATACAGTGGTACCTCTGGTTGTGAACGGGATGCGTTCTGGAGCCCTATTCGCAACCTGAGCAGAACGCAACCCACATCTGCGGGTCGCGATTCGCCGCTTCTGCGCATGAGCGTAACATCATTTTGAGTGTCTGCGCATGCGCAAGCATTGAAACCCGGAAGTAACCCGTTCTGGTACTTCCGGGTCGCCGCGGGACACAACCTGAAAAGATTTAACCCAAAGCGTCTTTAAACCGAGGTATGACTGTATTCAACACTTTTATGCTGAATATATGCTATATGGTAATTTATGGACCTAATATGCATCTAAAGCCATTTGCACATGTTGCTGTGCAACCAGTCCATGCAGAATGTAGGCACCCTATATATAGAAATGAGCAAAGCAGTGATATTTTAGGGAGCAGGCTAGCAGGCGGGGCCCATTAATTACATCATAGGAGCCTACACAACACAAAACACTGTTGCTGTATATAGGTTTTATTTGATTTGTTTTTTATCTTATATATTTTGGAAATGGACAGCAAGTTGTTTTTTCCTTTACATTTTTTTGGGGCCCCCAAGAGAGTGGGACCCTAAGCTATAGCTTGTGTAGGTTCTACGTAAATCCAGCACTGATTATGGCTGATAGACCTCCATGCATCTTGATTCAGGTAGGTAGCCGTATTGGTCTGACGCAGTTGAAATATATAATAAAATTAAAAAATTGTCCAGTAGCACCTTAGAGACCAACTTAGTTTGTTCTTGGTATAAGCTTTCGTGTGCATGCACACTTCATGCACATGAAAGCTTATACCAAGAACAAACTTAGTTGGTCTCTAAGGTGCTACTGACCAATTTTTTATTTTTCTTTATATATTTAGACTTCCAGGTATTTACCTAATCCTCCAGCAGGCGCAGGAGCATAGCGTGTGGGGGGGGGGGAGGCACAAGGGTGGTTGCCCTGGGTGCAAAATTGTTAGGGGGTGCAAAATTTAAACACCTGATTCTGCCTCAAAATACAGCTGTATGCTTCTGTCGCTGAGCTCCGTTGAAAAGAAGGAAAAGGGATTATTTTCATTATATACCACGGCAGGAATAATTCCACTATCAAAACAGGTCAGAAAACTTTTAAAGGGGTGGGGGCAGACAACCAGAGAAAAAGAGAGTTTCAAATCGATACCCAGAAAGCAAACTGCCTCGCTGCATTGACCCTGCTATATATTTAGTGGCAGGTAAATTCCTGAGAGTCACCCAATCCCCATGCAAATTATGGAGAGCTCTGCGTTGGCTGGCGAGATAAGCTGCCTTGATATATCGTATTTTATTAGCCAGCCCTGGCCTCCTCCATACAAGCTGAGAAGCCATCTACATAAATTATAGATTTAATATTTATCTCCCACCACCGCGCAGATGTGAAGAATCTTTAGCAGCATTTTACCCTACTGCAGTAAAAGTTTTATTTATACATTCCTCCTCGCCTTCCTTTTCTCTCTGGCGCGCCGCAGGGGAGAGCTAGGAAGCGAGGAGGAGGAGGAGGAGTCTCTGCTGGTCTCCTGGTGGCTGAAGAATCATAGAATCATAGAACTGTATGTTGGGAGGGACCCCAAGGGTCATCTAGTCCAACCCCCTGCAATGCAGGAATCTCAGCTAAAGCATCCCCAACAGATGGCCATACAACCTTTGCTTAAAAAACTCCAAGGAAGGACAGCCCACAACAGGGGTCAGCAAACATTTTCAGCAGGGGGCCGGTCCACTGTCCCTCAGACCTTGTGGGGGGCCAGGCTATATTTTGAAAAAAAATAATGAATGAATTCCTATGCCCCACAAATAACCCAGAGATGCATTTTAAATAAAAGGACACATTCTATTCATGTAAAAACACGCTGATTCCTGGACCGTCCGTAGGCCGGATTTAGAAGGCGGTTGGGCTGGATCCGGCCCCCGGGCCTTAGTTTGCCCACCCATGGTCCACAACTTCCTAAGTTCCAGTGTCAAACAGCTCTTACTGTCAAAAAGTTCTTCCTATTGTTTGGTCAGAATCTCCTTTCTTGTAACTTGGTTCGAGGAGAAAGCAAGCATGTTCCATCTTCCATGTGACAGCCCTTGAGATAGATGGCTATCATATTTCCTCTTTCCCAAGCTAAACATACCCAGCTCCCTTAACCGTTCCTCATAAGGCTTGGTTTCCAGACCCTTGATCATCTTAGTCACCCTCCTTTGCACATGTTCCAGCTTGTCAATATCCTTCTTAACTTGTGGTGCCCAGAACTGGACACTGTATTCCAGGTGTGGTCTGACCAAGGCAGAATAGAGTGGTACGATTGCTTCCCTTGATCTGCACACTTGACTTTTGCTGATGCAACCTAGAGCACACTGCAGCTGCAAGGCGTAGGAACCTGCTTTGTGCAGTCAGGCCACTGGTCCACCCAGCTAAGTATTGCCAACCCTGACTGGCAGCTGCTCACTCACCAGGACCCTCTTTTAACATTGTCTAGGTGTAGATAGGGATGTGGGTGGTGCTGTGGTCTAAACCACTGAGCCTCTTGGGCTTGCTGATCAGAAGGTTGGTGGTTCGAATCCCCGCGATGGGGTGAGCTCCCGTTGCTTGGTCCCTGCTCCTGCCAACCTAGCAATTCAAAAGCACACCAGTGCAAGTAGATAAATAGGTACCACTGTGGTGGGAAGATAAACAGTGTTTCCGTGCACTGCTCTGGTTCACCAGAAGCGGCTTAGTCATGCTGGCCACATGACCTGGAAGCTGTACACCGGCTCCCACGGCCAATAAAGCAAAAAGAGTGCCACAACCCCAGAGTTGTCAGCAACTGGACCTAATGGTCAGGGGTTCCTTTACCTTTACCTTCATAGTATGGGGAATTCACAAGCAGGATTTGAATTCTGAGCAACAGAAGGAATGAGAGATTATTGTATTGTCATTATGGTGTAAAAGAGGGAAGATAGTGTTCCGTTGCACCAGAAGTGGCTTAGTCCTGCTGGCCACATGACCCGGAAAAGCTGTCTCCCTTAGCCTGTAAAGTGAGATGAGCGCCGCAACCCCAGAGTCGTCTGCGACAGGACTTAAATCTCAGAGGTCCTTTGCCTTTACCTTTTTAGGTGTAGATTGGTGAACATCACTGCCTCTTGTGGCAGGGAGTTCCAGAGTTTAATTCTGTGGGGTGTGAAGAAGAAGAGGGAAGATTCTGGAGCAGATCATTAAGCAAACAGTCTGTGAGCACCTAGAAAGGAATGCTGTGATCACCAATAGTCAGCATGGATTTCTGAAAAATAAGTCATGTCAGACTAACCTGATCTCGTTTTTTGACAGAATTACAAGCCTGGTAGATGAAGGGAACGCAGTGGATGTAGTCTACCTTGATTTCAGCAAGGCATTTGACAAGGTGCCCCATGATATTCTTGTAAAGAAGCTGGTAAAATGCGGTCTTGACTATGCTACCACTCAGTGGATTTGTAACTGGCTGACTGACCGAACCCAAAGGGTGCTCATCAATGGTTCCTCTTCATCCTGGAGAAGAGTGACTAGTGGGTTGCCACAGGGTTCTGTCTTGGGCCCGGTCTTATTCAACATCTTTATCAACAACTTGGATGATGGACTCAAGGGCATCCTGATCAAATTTGCAGATGACACCAAACTGGGAGGGGTGGCTAACACCCCAGAGGACAGGATCACACTTCAAAACGACCTTGACAGATTAGAGAACTGGGCCAAAACAAACAAGATGAACTTTAACAGGGAGAAATGTAAAGTATTGCACTTGGGCAAAAAAAAATGAGAGGCACAAATACAAGATGGGGGACACCTGGCTTGAGAGCAGTACATGTGAAAAGGATCTAGGAGTCTTGGTTGACCACAAACTTGACATGAGCCAACAGTGTGACGCGGCAGCTAAAAAAGCCAATGCAATTCTGGGCCTCATCAATAGGAGTATAGCATCTAGATCAAGGGAAGTAATAGTGCCACTGTATTCTGCTCTGGTCAGACCTCACCTGGAGTACTGTGTCCAGTTCTGGGCACCACAGTTCAAGAAGGACACTGACAAACTGGAACGTGTCCAGAGGAGGGCAACCAAAATGGTCAAAGGCCTGGAAATGATGCCTTATGAGGAACGGCTAAGGGAGCTGGGCATGTTTAGCCTGGAGAAGAGGAGGTTAAGGGGTGATATGATAGCCATGTTCAAATATATAAAAGGATGTCACATAGAGGAGGGAGAAAGGTTGTTTTCTGCTGCTCCAGAGAAGCGGACACGGAGCAATGGATCCAAACTACAAGAAAGAAGATTCCACCTAAACATTAGGAAGAACTTCCTGACAGTAAGAGCTGTTCGACAGTGGAATTTGCTGCCAAGGAGTGTGGTGGAGTCTCCTTCTTTGGAGGTCTTTAAGCAGAGGCTTGACAACCATATGTCAGGAGTGCTCTGATGGTGTTTCCTGCTTGGCAGGGGGTTGGACTCGATGGCCCTTGTGGTCTCTTCCAACTCTATGATTCTATGATTCTATGATTCTAAGAAGCTTCCCAAGCAGTATCCTAGGGCCAGCTCATGAGAACATAAGGGGAGCTTCTCCGACAGCAGCCCAACAGATTCCTGTGGGAAATCAGCAGGTAGGATCTGAGCATAAGAGCGCTCTCCCCGCCTGTGGTTTCCAGCAACTGTTATTCAGAGGCATCACTGCCTCTGACCGCAGAGGCAGAGCCTAGCTAGTATGGCTGGTAGCCTTCGGTAGCCATGAATGTGCCCAATCCTCTTTCAAAGCCACCCCAGTTGTTAGCCATCCCTGACTCTTGTGGGAGTGAGTTCCACAGTTTAACTATGGTCTGTGTGAAAAAAGGACTCTCTTGTACAGTAGTACCTCGGGTTAAGAACTTAGTTCGTTCTGGAGGTCTGTTCTTAACCTGAAACTGTTCTTAACCTGAATCACCACTTTAGCTAATGGGGCCTCCCATCTTCCTGTATGCGACAATGGCAGCGAGAGTCTTAATAGCACAAGGATGGAAGAATGAGGAAACCTCGACTAAAGAACTATGGCAGGAGAAATTGATGGACTATGCAGAACTGGCAAAATTGACACATAAACTACGGGACAAGGATAACTGAGACTTTAAAGATGAATGGGAACCTTTTACAAAGTATTTAAAGAAGCAACAAAGTGAACTGGACTCCTTGTCAGGCTTTGAATAAACACTCACATTTTTTTTATTGATAATAACCAGTCAGATAAATTAAGGATTTGTACAATTTTGTAACATGCAGAGAATAGCATCTACAGTGGTACCTCGGGTTAAGAACTTAATTTGTTCCGGAGGTCCATACTTAACCTGAAACTGTTCTTAACCTGAAGCACCACTTTAGCTAATGGGGCCTCCTGCTGCCGCCGCGCCACTGAAGCACAATTTCTGTTCTCATCCTGAAGCAAAGTTCTTAACCAGAGGTACTATTTCTGGGTTAGCGGAAGCGTATGTAACCTGAGGTACCACTATATAGAGAAACCAGAGATTGGAACTGAGGGAAGTCGGGGGGGGGGGTTGTTTTATGGGGGAGGGGGGAAATGGGGGGAAATTAAGGGTGATATGTTGTAAGCTAATATGTTTTGTTTAAATTCCTAATAAAAAAAATTTTTTATTAAAAAAGCTAATGGGGCCTGCCGCTGCCGCTGCGCCACTGGAGCACGATTTCTGTTCTCATCCTGAAGCAAAGTTCTTAACCCGAGGTCCTATTTCTGGCTTAGCTGAGTCTGTAACCTGAAGCCTCTGTAACCTGAAGCATCTGTAACCCGAGGTACCACTGTATATGTCCTGAAAATCCCAACATTCAACTTTCATGAGATGGCCATGAGCTCTGTGGCCCAGCTGTCATTCCGTATTCTGCAAAGGACACGCTCTGAATCAACTTGTGTTTTCATGGACTGGGGAAGAGGCTCATTAAATAAATAGGTGTGAAATCTTACACTTGGCAGGCGACATTAAGACAAGCACCGTATGACACCGTGCAGACTGCGTTTGGAACCGTCTCTCCCTGTGTGGCGAGGGCCCTGCCGCTTACGGCGACTGCCTTTGCTCTCTGCCACGCCGCCACTGCAGAGGACTCTGGGAATTGTATGCAAATAGACATGTGGCAGGCGCACTTGGCAACCCATGAAAGGATGCTGTTAAATTGGAGGCGCTGAGCTGGCCAAAGCCTTTATGGTCACTGCATTCCAGCCCGGTCTGACTCTCTCCCCCTCCCCCCATCTGCCTGTCCAGCTGTTCCTCCCCCATTAATGCAAGCCATGCCGACAGGTCAAGCCACAGTCCCCGACTGACCCATTTATTTATTTTTAAATATATGGGTAAAGTGCTCCCCATTGCATATATGCAAATGATGCTCCGCTGCCTTCAAAGCAAGCTGGTGTGCCGTGCAGCTAAATGAACATTAGAAGAGCCCAGCTGGAAGCATCCAAATCTGTGTCTCACAATGGCCAGCAAGCAAGGCCTGGGTACCACATCCCTCTGCTGTGGCCAATGCAAAACCACAGTTGCTGCGTTGGGGTCATTGGGGTTGGAAGCCCCCAAGAGCCCAAATTCTTCCACGCATTTGTCCCATCCTCTTTTAAAGCCATTTTGGCATGCCCTCCAACATTTCTCCAGTGAAATAGGGGACGTCCTAAGGAAAAGCGTTTTCCTTTTGCATTGGCAAGCTTAAGGACTAGGAACGTTACTTAAAATAAAAATAATTCATCTGTCGGAACTCTGCATCCAGTATTATTCATAATCTCAAGCATTTCTCTGATGAAAACAGGGACACCCTACTCCATAACAATAATGATAATAATTGTATTATTTATAACCCCCCCCCCCATCTGACTGGGTTGCCAGTTGGAAGGCAGCTTCCAACAGATATGAAAACATAATAAAAATTAAGCATTTAAAAACTTCCCTATATAGGGCTGCCTTCAGACGTCTTCTAAAGGTTGCAGAGTTACTTATCTCCTTTGTTCAGGGGGTCGCATAATTCCATACCCTCCAACATTTCTCCAATGAAATAGGGACATCCTAAGGAAAAGTGGGACACTATAGGATCAAATCAGAAACCGGGGCGGCTTCTGTAAATCCAGGACTGTCCCTGGAAAATGGGGGGTTGGAATCCATCACTGCCCTCTTGTGAGATCAAGTTGCTTGGTCTAACCATGCATTGTGTGAAGGAGGAGTTTCCTTTCAGCCAACATGTTCTCCACGGACTACTTAAGGACATCTGCAATGGTTGATAACACCACCTCTTGTACGGCACCACGTTCCATAAGTTCATAAATCTAAATATTCTATAAGCCAGTATCCTGTTCTAATGATGGCCAAGCCTGCAAGCAGACCCTGAGTGCATCACTACATCTGGGTAGCTCAGTTGGTTAGAGCGTTGAGCTGGTAACACCAAGACCGCAGGTACGATCTCTGTATGGGAGAGCTGCATTTCTTGGTGTTATGTACTGAGCTGAATCCTAGAACAATAGGATTCAGAATGCATCAGTGTGATTGGTCTGCATGAACCACCCAATTCAGCTCCAGGTGGAAGTGAATCAGTGGCCTGATTGGTCTGCAGGAGCAGCCAATCAGGCTCCTGGAGGAGGAGGATCCGCAACCTGATTGGCCTACAGGAGCAGCTTGGAATTAGCCAATCACACGGGACCCATTGTGTAAATAATGTACATACAGTGGTACTTCGGGTTACATACGCTTCAGGTTACAGACTCTGCTTACCCAGAAATAGTACTTCGGATTAAGAACTTTGCTTCAGGATGAGAACAGAAAATGTGTGGTAGTGGCATGGCAGCGGGAGGCCCCATTAGCTAAAGTGGTGCTTCAGGTTAAGAACGGACCTCCGGAATGAATTAAGTACATAACCAGAGGTACCACTGTATAGCTAGACGTTTTGGGGAAAGTTTCATTCCTTGCTACTATGAGCTGAATAAAGAGCATGAAATTCACACTCAATTCCGAGTATATTTCACTTGTGTTGCAGGGGTTTGGACTTTAGATGCTCCTCCAGGTCCCTTCCAACTCTACAGTTCTATGATTCTATCTGGCAGGAGTGAATTCTGTAGTTTAATGATGCACCTTGTGAAGAACTTTTCCCATTCTCTGTGGTTGCTGTCACTGTGTCCTAGAGGTGGCCTGATAATTATAGCGCTAATTCCCAGTCCTGTAGTGCTTGTAGTCCTTTGCCAGCAGATGTTACGGACATCTTTTCTATGCATGAATAAAGACCTTATTCTGCCTCCACCTCCAGCATTTCTCCCATGAAAATAAGGACTACCAGTGTAATGTTTCTAGAAGAGGAGGTGCAGGAACATGAACAGCTCCCTTGTTCTCCTATGGCAATGGCACCTACCTGAGAGGTGCCGGAACTGAGTTCTGGCTGGAAACATAAAACCTTGGGGACATCCTATTCCATATCCTCCAACATTTCTCAGATGAAAATAGAGACATCCCCTCCAATATTTTGCCAATGAAAATAGGGGTGTCCTAAGGTCAAGCTATGGTTTTCCCAGTAGTGATGTATGGAAGTGAGAGCTGGACCATAAAGAAGGCTGATCACCGAAGAATTGATGCTTTTGAATTATGGTGTTGGAGGAGACTCTTGAGAGTCCCATGGACTGCAAGAAGATCAAACCTATCCATTCTGATGGAAATCAGCCCTGAGTGCTCACTGCAAGGACAGATCCTGAAGCTGAGGCTCCAATACTTTGGCCACCTCATGAGAAGAGAAGACTCCCTGGAAAATACCCTGATGTTGGGAAAGATGGAGGGCACAAGGAGGAGGGGACAACATAGGATGAGATGGTTGGACAGTGTTCTCGAAGCTACCAGCATGAGTCTGACCAAACTGCGGGAGGCAGTGGAAGACAGGAGTGCCTGGCGTGCTCTGGTCCATGGGGTCATGAAGAGTCGGACACAAATAAATGACTAAACAACAACAAGGTCAAGCTGGGGTGGGGTGGGGTGGGAAGTCCCATCTGGTGAAGCACTCTGTTCTCACCGTGGTCAACCAGATGCTGGTGGCAGCCATTAAGCGATCCTTTTAGAGCAGTGTTATTGTGTTGATCCTTGTGCTCATCAATCAAGCCCCGTATGAAAAGTATCTAGAGCGCACAGAATCGACTCACAGTGGCTTTGTTATCTATCTCGCGCAGGGAGGCGGGGATGAAAGATGAACATCTAATGAAAGCTCCGGGAAAACTCTGCATGCGCTCCTTAATTCTGGTTTGATAAGGAGGAGTGGGAGACGGCACGGATCGGAATTGTGAGGCTCTAAAACGCATTGAGGCATCCCATTCATCACATTTTGGCATCTTCTCCAGCCTCAGAACTCCCACTGGCTCAGAGGAGGATGGAGGGGCGGCGGCAAGGCATTCCCTGGTAAGCTATGGGATCATATCCAACTAATTTTATCTGAAGTAGTCCCATTGGCCGCAATGGGTCCAAGTGTCCGTGGCAAAAAGAAGAGCTAATGCTATTCTAGGCTGCATCCACAGAAGTCTAGTGTCCCGATCAAGGGAAATAATAGTCCCGCTCTATTCTGCCTTGGCCAGACCACACCTGGAATACTGTGCCCAGTTCTGGGCATCACAATTTAAGGAGGATGTTGACAAGCTGGAAGGTTTGCAGAAGAGGGCAACCAAGATGATCAAGGGTCTGGGAATCAAGCCTTATGAGAGAGAGTTGAGGGGGTTGAGTATGTTTAACTAGGATAAGAGGTGTCAGGTGTGCGTGCAGAAGCCAGACCCTGTGATCAATAGGACTTTGCAGGACTGGGGCCTTCCTAAGTTTGTTCTGAAGAGGCAAGGCATGGCCACACAGGTGAGGCCAATTGGTAACTCACAGCACCTGGTGGCAAGAGCAGGGAAGGGATATAAGGTTAGCATTTTCCCTTCAGCTTTTTGCCACCACAACACGTTCCCTGCCTTGCTGCGTTTGACTCCTTGACTCCTTGCTTCTTGATCTTCAGACCCTTGACTTTGTGACTCCTTGCTTCTTGATCCTCGGACCCTTGACTTCATGACTCCCGGCTTTCTGACCCTCAGACTCTTGGCTTTCTGACTCCTGGCTTCTGGACTCCCGTTCCTGCTCCCACCCCTCCATCTTGCCCCCAGACCCGACATCCCCAGCCGGGACTTCGATCACCCATGAACCAGACTGTGGCAAGAGGAGACTGAGAGGTTCTATGAGGGCCACCTTCAAATATCTGAAGGGCTGTCACATGGAAGATGGAATAAGCATGTTTTCTGCTCCAGAAGGTAGGATCTGAATGGAAGAAGATTCCAATTAAACCTTTCTGGTGGTAAGAGCTGTTAGACAGTGGAACGGACCTCAGATGGTAGTCTTTTTCATTGGAGGTTTTTAAACAGGTTGAATAGCCATTTGCCAGGGATTATTTGGCTGCAGTTTTGAGACCCTTGAATGATCATCTCGGTTGCCCTCCTTTGTACATGTTCCAGCTTATCAATATCCTTCTTCAACTGTGGCTTCCAAGAACTGGACACTGCAGGCGAGGCCTGACCAAGAAAACAAGCTTGCTCCATCTTTCATGTGACAGCCCTTTGGATATTGGAAGATCTTCTCCAGGCTAAGCATCATTTGTGGGGGGCCCTCTAGGGGTACCGGTTTGGTGGGGGTCAACATCAGCCTTGGTGCAGCCTCAGAGCATCTCAATTCCATCCCTCCCCTCAAAAAAAACCCAATGTCAGCTCCACCGAATGGCAATCAGTCTGGCCTCCCTCACTAGACAACCACACAGAAATCATAGAAGTACAGAGCTGGAAAGAGACCTCACGAGTCATCTAGTCCACCCCCTTGCAACTCAGTAATCACAAACACGCAGACAACAAAGGAGGCAGGTAGCTGCCCGCTTGGCAATTTCTACCCTTTTCTTCTTTTTGAGGGTTTCTTTGTGCCTGTGCTCGCGTTCTGTTTTTGCAACTGGAAAGCCTCCACGCCACCTAGCAGATTTAATCAAGAGACTTAATTTGCGTGCCGCTCTCTGATTGCCTAACCTACGCCCAGGCTGTTCGTTTGGGTATGCGCTCCCTTCGCAATACACATGTAACTCATTCCTGCTAATTATATAAACACCCCGGCTCTGCAATCTGCAAAAATTAGATGCTGCTGTTTAGCAGGGTACAGAGAGTGCTTTAAAAAAAAAAAAAAAAATCCTCTCCGCTTTTGCCAATTCAACATGCTGGGAGGTGAAGTTCTCCAGTTCAGTTTTTTGCTGCTACCTACACACACACACACACACACACACACACACACACACACACACACAGAACGGATGACTCTCTCCCCAGGAATGGTTAGGGGCTGACTTCAGACCTTCCTCTTCAAAATCACAGGAGACTCCCTTCTCTCCCTCTCCCTTAAACACCCTCTCTCGCTCTGTCTCTCTCTTCCCCACCCCCCTCTTTCTCTCCTAAGTTCTGAGGAGAGTTTAGAGCAGGGGTAGGCAACCTAAGGCCTGGGAGCTGGATGCGGCCCAATCGCCTTCTCAGTCCAGCCCACGGACAGTCCGGGAATCAGCGTGTTTTTACATGAGTAGAATGTGCCCTTTTATTTAAAATGCATCTCTGGGTTATTTGTGGGGCATAGGAATTCATTCATTCATTCCCTACCCCCCAAAAAAATAGTCTGGCCCACCACATGGTCTGAGCGACAGTGGACCAGCCCACGGCTGAAAAAGGTTGCTGACCCCTGGTTTACAGCATCCTTAAAGGTAAAGGGACCCCTGACCATTAGGTCCAGTCGTGGCCGACTCTGGGGTTGCGGCGCTCATCTCGCTTTATTGGCCGAGGGAGCCAGCGTACAGCTTCCGGGTCATGTGGCCAGCATGACTAAGCCGCTTCTGGCAAAACCAGAGCAGCGCATGGAAAAGCCATTTACCTTCCTGCCGGAGTGGTACCTATTTATCTACTTGCACTTTGACGTGCTTTCGAACTGCTAGGTTGGCAGGAGCAGGGACCGAGCAACAGGAGCTCACCCCGTCAGGGGATTCGAACCGCCGACCTTCTGATCAGCAAGCCCTAGGCTCTGTGGTTTAACCCACAGTGCCACCCGCGTTACCAATCAGGTGTTCAGGAGAAAACTGAGTCTGGTGTCACAAGTGGCACAGAGAATAGGATCCCTACGAAGAAACACACTGCTGTGCAAATGCATGGAAAGATATGCAAGAAGCTGCCCCATGCTGAATCAGGCCACCAGTCCATCTAGTTATCATAGAATTGTAGAGTTGGTCAAGGGCACACCTGAGGGTCATCTAGCCCAACCCCCGGCAATACAGGAAACTCAGCTACAGCATCCCTGACAGATGGCCACCCAGCCTCTGCTTGTAAACCTCCACAACTTCCTGAGGGAGACCGTTCCACTGTCGAACAGCTCTTACTGTCAGACAGCTTTTCCCCGATGTTTAGTCAGAATCTCCTTCCTTGGAGCCTGGAGCCACTGGTTCGAATCCTACCTTAGAGAGCAGGAGAAAAGAAGAGGGAGGTTAAGCAGTGACTGGCCCCAAAGTCGCCCATTGAGCTTAACGGCCAAGTTGGGATTTTCAACCCTTGTCTCCCAGGTCCTAGTCCAGTACTCTAACCACTATGCCAGAATGCCTCTCTTTCCCCATTTTGTTACTGTTGCTGTTTAAAAAAGCATCTTCCGCAAGAATCCCACCCAACCACACAGAATCGACCATGGAGTCACAGAAGCAAAGAAGGCCATGTCAGGAAAGGTGCAGGGAGACTCAGTGAATGCTTTTGCTCCAGCTGATGAATTTTTAGGAAATCCAATTATCACAGCATTTTGACGGGATCCATCTCATTTGGTAGTATTGATCTTCCCTTTCCCCCTCTTGATATTGTTATATTTTAATGCCCGGGCCTTGGAATCGATTTTGCACAGCAGCTGCAGAAGACAAAATGGCCTTTATTTTTTATTTTATTTTTTATTTTTTTTAAAAACTAACTCGCGGACGTGCACACAAGCTAACCTCCAAGGGAGAAAATCTATCCTGTTAAACGTGGGTTAATTAACAAGGAGGAAGAACTCAGAAAGGACTGATCAGAGCTATCATTTCAAACCAACAATGTTGTCCCAGCGCACACACAGGGAAAGAATGCACAGCTCAGGGGTAGAGCATCTGCTTGGCATGCAGAAGGCCCGGTTTCAATCCCCGCTGGCAGCATCTCCAGGTAGGGCTGGGAAAGACTCCCTGCCTGAAACCCAGCACAGTCTCTGCCAGTCAGTGTAGGCATTACTGAGCTGTGTGGATCAAGGGCCCAGCTCCACAGAAAGTGACTTCCTACTTAAGGAGAAATTCCAGTGCAAATCTGCATAATTCACACTTCCTGGAAGAACAGCAAGGAATGGCACAGGGATCAAATGCAGCTCTCTTTTTGGCTCCCAGGCGTCTCCAGGCCACATGCTCTTTGAGTACTGCTGCAAAGCTGGAAAGTGTCTAAGACTGGGCAATATCTGGTTTTCAGCATCATGATATACACATTGGTACCTCTAGATACGAACGGGATCCGTTCTGGACCCCGTTCGCATCTAGAAGCAAACATAAACAGCGACGGCATGCCTGCGCATGCACGAGTCGCTTTTCTCCACTTCTGCGCATGACGTCATTTAGAGCGTCTGCGCATGCGCAAGCGGCGAAACCCTGAAGTAACGTGCTCCGTTACTTCCGGGTTGCCGTGGAGCGCAACTCAAACGCGCTCATCCCGAAGCACATTCAACCCGAGGCATGACTGTATCCAGAGCCAGATTTATGCATAAGCTAAACAAGCTATAGCTTAGGGCCCCACTCACTTGGGGGCCCCAAAAAAAATTAAAGGAAAAAAACCTGGATGTACATTTCCAAAATATAAGATACGTTCAACAATTACTTTGATAAAATACATATTTTGTTATGTGCTAATGGCTTTCGATACCTATTAGGTCCATAAATTTCTATGTAGGATATATTCAGCACAACAAAACAGTGACAATTTGTTGTTGACAAAGGACAGCTGGACATATAAGGGGCCCCATTACCTTCAGTAGCTTAGGGCCTCATCAAACCTAAATCCGGCCCTGGGTATATCAACAGCTAAACAGCACAATATACCAATATATCATGATGTCTGAAAGAAGGATGGAGTTATGGAGAGGCATAATCTGGCTTCGCGGTTTTCTGTGGCATCGTGTGTGTGTGTGTGTGTGTGTGTGTGCGCGCTATGCAAAAATCACATCATGATTCGCAATATATTACCAGGACAAAAATTATGAAACAGATATCACAATATGGACTTCAAAGCAGTTTTGGATGATATATCAATATATCACCCAGCCCTAAATGTATCCTTGAACCGTGACAATGCTGCCTGCTTGACTGGGTGGGGATGGGAATGGAGAAGTGTACAGTGTGTCTACATGGGTGCAGAATGCAACCCGTAGCACTAACAGTCACATCTGTTGCACTGGGCCCCACCCACCATGTCTATGGGGCCCGCAGGAAGTTGCCCGTATCCAACCCTCAGGCTCAGAGAAGGTTCTCTGTCTCTGCCACGCATGACCTGCAAACACACCTTACCTTTCAAATTCACCCTCCTCTGTGTTTTGCAAGGCAATTTTCCAAGCAAAAACAAGCATTGCATTTGGGGAAATCGCTTGCAAAAGTGTGCGTGTGTGCGCAGCAGAATTACGTACCTAAGCATATTAGAAAAACATGCACCGAACTTTTGAGACATCTGGCGCAATAGAAACTTTGCAAACCAATGTGGAAAGTAGGGGATAGGGAGTGAGCTTACGATTGAGACAATGGGGACCTAACGCTGATAGATTCCTTGACTCATTCATTGCCTTGATTTCTCAGCTCAAGCTGGCATTTATATAGCTGTCTATCTTCCTCAGGGACGCAGGTGGCGCTGTGGGTTAAACCACAGAGCCTAGGACTTGCCGATCAGAAGGTCAGCGGTTCGAATCCCGCAACGGGGTGAGCTCCCGTTGCTCGGTCCCTGCTCCTGCCAACCTAGCAATTCAAAAGCACGTCAAGTGCAAGTAGATAAATAGGTACCGCTCTGGTGGGAAGATAAACGGCGTTTCTGTGCGCTGCTCTGGTTTCGCCAAAAGCGGCTTAGTCATGCTGGCCACATGACCCGGAAGCTGCACGCCGGCTCCCACGGCCAGTAAAGCGAGATGAGTGCCGCAACCCCAGAGTCGGTCACGACTGGACCTAATGGTCAGGGGTCCCTTTACCTTTACTACCTTTAGGTCAAGAGGCTGTGACTGGCACCGAAAGTCATCCAGTGACTTTTATGGCCAAGTGAGAGATTTCAGTCCTGGTCTCCCAGGTCCTAGGTCCAACACTCTAACCACTAACTACTCTAACCACTAGGCAACACTGCCTCTGTCCCGACACACACAGGCACACACTCTAAGCCAATCTATTTTTTTAAAAAAATAATTCTATGCAATATTCATCTATCTAAAAATGGAAACATGTCTCAGACACTCATTTGCATAAAGCTGGGGGAAGGTGTCAGCTGTCCAACCCTTTGCCAAAGATAAAAGGAGACGTAGTTTATTAAACTTGGAAATTTCTCAGTCACAAGCGCCAGCTGGTGTTGCTAGCCAGAGCGAGCTCAGGAAAGAGACAAACCATCTCCCCCACAACCCCAGCATCTGGGAAAGGAGGGACTAGTACAGATTAGGGCCTCTCTGACTCCCCCCCAACCCCCCCTCAATCTTTCCATCTACCGTAGTTGCAATGTGCAGGCATTGCGTGTTCTTGCCAAGGCAGGCAACACAGAACAACTCGGGAAGTAGACGGAGGCTCCCTTGTGCTCTGTAGTTGTAACTATAGGGTAGTTAGAGTCAAAGAACTGTCGGATTGGAAGGGACCCTGACAGTCATCTAGACCAACCTGCTGAAAGGCTGTGTTCTGGGGTACGCAGAGTTCTGAAGTTGCTCCCAGGAGGAGAAAGCAGAAATGGAGGCCTCGTAGACATCCGAGGAAGCTGGTCATTGGAAGACACAGGGCAGATAAGAAGAAGTAATTCTCAAGGCTACTTTTAAAATGAGGCTGCATTTTAAATTGGATTTTAACCTGCATTTAATTTTTTCCCCTCCCCCCCCCATGTTTTTTACTGTGATTTTATTGGTGTTAGCCGCCCTGAGCCCAGCTCTGGCCAGGGAGGGCATGGTATAAATAAAATTTATTATTATTATTATTATTATTATTATTATTATTATTAAGGCAGCACAGACTATGTAACTCCCTCCCACAGGACACAGTGAAGACCATCAACCTGGATAGGTTTAAATCAGGCATAGGCAAACTCGGCCCTCCAGATGTTTTGGGAATACAACTCCCATCATCCCTAGCTAACAGGACCAGTGGTCAGAGATGATGGGAGTTGTAGTCCTAAATCATCTGGAGGGCCGAGTTTGCCTAGGCCTGCTTTAAATGGACAAATTCAGGGAGGAGAGGCCTATCGATATAGTACGTCTCCACTGTCGGAGGCAAACAAAGCTTTTGAATATCAGAAACCACAGGAGGGGAGAGGGCTCTGCTACTGTATTTTAATATTTTGTTGGAAGCCATCCAGAGTGGCTGAGGAAACCCAGCCAGATGGGCGGGGTATAAATAAATTATTATTATTATTATTATTATTATTATTATTATTATTATTATTACGGGTGTGAGATCAAGGTCCACACTACCATGGCTATCTGCCAGGGATAACTCAGCCGATGATTCCTGCCTTGCAGAGGGGGGTTGGTGTAGATGACCCCTGAAGTTCCCTCCCAGTTCTACAATTTTACCCTGAGTGGGACTAGCATTCAATGAAGCCCACGGCAAGGCATAATATTTTTCCTCCATCCACTTTCTCCACAGCAGGCATAATCAAACACACCTTTATTGTTACCCGCTTTTCTTTCTAGGCTAAAACGACACCATTTTTTAAACCTACTGTCGCTGTTCTTCAACTTATTTCACCTGCACCCAATTCCTCTCCCTTCTCATCGCTTTGAAGTTGACCTCCAATGCACACTTTTGCTAATTTGAAGCCCCTTTACCCTCTCTTCCCCCATCCGCAACCTCCCCGAACCGATCTGCTCCCAGCGATTAGTAATCTCTTTGCTTTCTCCGTAATGCTGGGCCTGCTAATAAGATTAAAACGTATCTCCCTATTACAGCACCGATCCATAATGCTGATTTACCGTTACTTCTCAGCCGCTATGGAAACAGATGAGAAGCCCCGTTACCTTAATCCTCATCTGAGCCACTGAGGGATAGCAGCTAATTAATACCTTTCTGTCTCCCGGTTTCGCCAAGATATGAAGGCCTATCAAATATTCATCAGGAACTCGCCCACCCATCTCTCCAGACAATCCCTTGACTCTTTGCCCTGCTCTGCTACCGATATTCTCCAGGAAACGGTGAAGGTTTTCTTCCCTCCCACTCTCATAAGGCTAGAACTCACAGGCGTCTCAAGAAGCTGGAGTTTGGAAGATACAGGGCAGATAGAAGGAAGAACTTCTGGACACAGATCAGGCTTAGACTGTGGAACTGCCCTCCACATGGCGAGGAAACAGAGCTGTGCAGAAACTCAAGAACGTCAGAAGATCAAGCCATTGGTCCATCCAGTTTAGCCTCCTGTTGTCTCAAGGGCAGATATTCCAATGGGAAGCCCAAAAGCAGGGCTTGCACACTTGCCTTCCAATATGTCTCCAATGAAAATAGGGACATCCTATTCAAAAATCAAACCTAGACAGCATCTTAAAAAGCAGAGACATCACCTTGCCAAAAAAGGTCTGTCTAGTTAAAGCTATGGTTTTCCCAGTAGTGATGGACGGAAGTGAGAGCTGGACCATAAAGAAGGCTGATCGCCGAAGAATTGATGCTTGCTTTTGAATTATGGTGCTGGAAGAGACTCTTGAGAGTCCCATGGACTGCAAGAAGATCAAACCTCTCCATTCTGAAGGAAATCAGCCCTGAGTGCTCACTGGAAGGACAGATCCTGAAGCTGAGGCTCCAATACTTTGGCCACCTCATGAGAAGAGAAGACTCCCTGGAAAAGACCCTGATGTTGGGAAAGATGGAGGGCACAAGGAGAAGGGGACGACAGAGGATGAGATGGTTGGATAGTGTTTTCGAGGTTACCAGCATGAGTTTGACCAAACTGCGGGAGGTAGTGGAGGACAGAGGTGCCTGGCGTGCTCTGGTCCATGGGGTCATGAAGAGTCGGACACGACTAAATGACTAAACAACAATAATTCAATAATAATAATAATAATAATATTTATAACCTGCCCATCTGACTGGGGTGCCGCAGCCACTCTAGGCGGCTTCCAACAAATGTAAAAATATAATAAAACATTAAACCAAAACCTTCCCTAGACAGGGCTGCCTTCAGACAGCTCGGGGGTCGGATAACTGAGGTTTCAGCAGCTAGGATTCCAGAACCATTTCCAACCTCTGACCATGGAGGCAGAGGGTGGTCATTGTGGTTAGTAGCCCTTGATAGCCCCCCTCCTCCATGAATTTGTCCAATCTGCTTTTGAAGCTGTCCAAGTGGTGGCCATCACTGTGGAAGGGAGTTCCATAGTTCAAGTATGCACTTGCCTTTATTCTATCTGTCCCAAATCTTCCAGCAAATGACAATCTAAGACACTTGCCTTTTTCTAGTCCTAGATGAGGCAGGGGAGGGAGAAAAGGGGTAGTTTCTCAATGGGCAGAGCATGAAACTCTTAATTTACCTCGTATTTACCTCGGGATGGCATGGGGATGAGGGACCAACTCCCTTCTCTTGCGGGGGCCCAATTAGTGCCATTGCCTTCCGTTAAGAGTTTGGGTGTAATCCTTTCCATGGAGGTGCAGATTACAACAGCAGCCAAGGCGACATTTTTCCACCTTCGCCGCATCAAGCAGTTGGTCCCTTACCTTTCCCACCCTGACCTGGCCACAGTGATCCATGCGATGGTCATCTCCAGGCTTGACTACTGTAATTCGCTCTATGTGGGGCTGTCCCAGAAACTCCAGCGGGTGCAGAATGCTGCAGCAAGGCTCCTCACGGGGTCTTTGCCATGGGAGCATATTCACCCAGTGCTTTTCCAGCTGCACTGGCTCCCGGTGGAGTACAGGGTCAGGTTCAAGGTGCTGGTTTTGACCTTTAAAGCCCTTCACGGCCTAGGACCCTTGTACCTACGGGACCCACGGAGAGCCTCAAGGTCCATAAATAACAACACCCTAGTGGTCCCAGGCCCTAAGGAAGTTAGATTGGCTTCAACCAGAGCCAGAGCCTTTTCAACTCTGGCTCTGGCCTGGTGGAACTCTCTGCCTCATGAGACCAGGGCCCTGCAGGATCTGACCTCTTTCCGCAGGGCCTGCAAGATAGAGTTGTTCCGCCTGGCCTTGGGCTTGGAGCCAATTTGATTCCCTCCCTCCCTCCCTCTCTTTCTTTTTTCTTTTCCTTCTCCTCCTGCAATGAGGCTACATTTTAATATTTTAATGTTCCATTATTTTAAAGTTGTATTTTATTTTTGTTTTTAAGCTGTAATCATTCTTGTTTTTATTATTGCTTGTAAGCCGCTCTGAGCCCGGCCTTGGCTGGGGAGGGCGGGGTATAAATAAATTATTATTATTATTATTATTATTATTATTATTATTATTATTATTATTATTTACAGGACCGCCTCTCCTGTTATGCCCTGCAGAGGACCTCAAGGTCCATGAATAACCATAGTTTAGAGGTCCTGGGCCCTAAGGAAGTTAGATTGTCCTCCATCACGGCCAGGGCCTTTTTAGTGATGGCTCTGACCTGGTGGAATGCTCTGTCCCATGAGACCAGGGCCCTGCAGGATTTAACTTCCTTCCACAGGGCCTGTAAGACAGAGCTATTCCACCTGGCTTTCAATTTGAACTTAGCCTGATCTTTTATTCCCCTTTCTTCCCCCCCTCCTCTTTTTATGAAGATTACCCACTCTGGGATCCCCCAGCTAATTCTAATTCTCCCCTGGTCTCCTCGCTGGCCCAAATAGGACTAATTTAGCCAGCTAGCCCTGGTGATGATCTAATGTTTATTGGATGGATTTCCCCCCTAAATTGATTTTTGAATTCTGAATTTATTGTTATTCACGTTTTATACTGTATTTTATGCTGTCTTTTGTTGCATCAATTAAGTGTTTTAAATTTGTTGTTAGCCGCCCTGAGCCTGGTTTTCTGAACCGGGAAGGGTGGGGTATAAGTAAATTAATTATTATTATTATTATTATTATTATTATTATTATTAATCTCAAGGTTGTGGGTTTGAGTTCCACGTTGGGCATTGCGGGGGGTGGACTGGATGAGCCTTGTGGTCCCTTCTATCTCTGCAATCCTACAAGTCAATGATTCCGAACCACTCTTTGCTCATGTGCAGACACACTAGTCGAGGCTCACACCTGGCACTCTGCACATGCTCAGGGGCTCGGCTTCGCTTCAAAGGGAACCAGGGCAGACACTACCACCAGCAAACACTTGGGGAGAATCCAGCCCGAGGGTTGGGAGGAGGGGAGTGGAAGGCAAACAGCCCATCTGATGAATGTGGCAGGAGAGGCGCTGACACACTGCTTTTAATGAAACATAATGAAGCGTGGCATCGTAAAATATTTCCTTTAATTCAGTGCTCCCGTGAGGAAGTGGGAATAGCAGCTCAGTAATGGGTTCGGCCGTTTGGCTGGGAGAGATGGAAAGCCTTGTTTGCTAAAACAGGGGTTTTATGTTTCCCTTTTAAAAAAGAAAGCAAAGGCGAAGGTGCCTAAACAGATCCATAGGGGACAGTAAGGGAAGTGCTGCAGCTAGGTGGAAGAGCATGCGCCTCCAATCCCCGCTGGCAGCATCTCCAGGTAGGGCTGGGAGAGGTTCCCTGCCTGAGCCCTTGCTGCCAGTCCGTGTAGACAGCACTGAGCTAGTCAGACCAGCAAGCGCAAATCGCTACGCGGAAACTTCCTGGGCCTTAAAGGAAGGGATGCAGCTCAGTGTCAGGACACCTGCTCCGAATGCAGAAGGCCCCAGGTTCAAGCCAGTGCTCTGACCCACTGTAAGGCAGCTTCCTAGTTATGTCAGGTCCTCTATGAGGACTAGAATACTGCTACATCTTCAGCAGAAGGTCAGAAGTGAATCATGCAGAACATCACAGGTTCAATCTCCAATGGCATATTCAGCTAGGGCTGAGAGAGACTCTTTTTCTGAAACCCTGGAGAGCTGCTGCCAGCCAGTGGAGGCAATACTGAACTAGATGGAGCAAGGGTCTAATTTGGTAAAGGCAGGTTTTTGCTGAAATCAGCGCTATGAGGACTAGGCTCCTACTTTGCTTTTGGGGGAAGGAGACCTTGCAACATAATAATAATGATAATACGTAATGATAATAATGATAATAATAATAATAATAATAATAATAATAATAATAGAAATAAATTGAAATACTTTGTCACTTGTATAACTTGTATAGGACTCAGGTGGCGCTGTGGGTTAAACCGCAGAGCCTAGGATTTGCCGATCAGAAGGTCAACGGTTCGAATCCCCGCGACGGGGTGAGCTCCCGTTGCTCGGTCCCTGCTCCTGCGAACCTGGCAGTTCGAAAGCACCTCAAAGTGCAAGTAGATAAATAGGTACCACTCCGGCGGGAAGGAAAACGGCATGTGCTGCTCTGGTTTGCCAGAAGCGGCTTAGTCCTCCTGGCCACATGATCCGGAAGCTGTACGCTGGCTCCTTTGGCCAAGAAAGCAAGATGAGTGCCGGAAGCCCAGAGTTGTCCGCGAGTGGACCTAATGCCCTAATCCACCCTCATTATTCATCCTCTCCTCGGACCTCTTAGATTTCAGCAGACACTCCCAAGCCTCTCTTTGCATTTGCAAGCTTAAAGACTAGAAACTTTATTTCAAATTAAAAAATGAAAATCATTCACCAGTCGGAACTCTGCATCCAGTCTTGCTCACACACTCAAGCATTTTTCCAGTGAAAACAGGGACATCCTATTCCATAATATTAATGATAATAATTTTATTATTTATACGCCGCCCATGAGACTGGGTTGCACCAGCCACTCTAGGCAGCTTCCAACAGATGTAAAAACATAATAAAAGGTTAAGCATTTAAAAACTTCCCTATATAGGGCTGACTTCAGATGTCTTCTAAAGGTTGCATAGTTATTTATCTCCTGGGTTCAGGGGTCACCTAATTCCATACCCTCCAACATTTCTCCAATGAAATAGGGACATCCTAAGGAAAAGTGGAGGACGCAGGTGGCGCTGTGGGTTAAACCACAGAGCCTAGGACTTGCTGATCAGGTGGTCAGCAGTTTGAATCCCCGCAACGGGGTGAGCTCCCGTTGCTTGGTCCCTGCTCCTGCCAACCTAGCAGTTCAAAAGCACGTCAACGTGCAAGTAGATTAATAGGTACTGGCAGGAAGGTAAACGGCATTTCCGTGCGCTGCTCTGGTTTGCCAGAAGCAGCTTAGTCATGCTGGCCACATGACTGCGGGCAAACGCCGGCTCCCTCAGCCAATAAAGCGAGATGAGCGCCGCAACCCCAGAGACAGTCACGACTGGACCTAATGGTCAGGGGTCCCTTTACCTTTACCTAAGGAAAAGTGGGACATTATAGGATCAAATCATAAACCGGAACGGCGTCTGTAAATCTGGGACTGTCCCAGGAAAATAGGGATACTTGGAGGGTCTGCATTGCTTATGTTGACACCCTAATGGAATTGTGAAATATTAATACCCCAATTATAGCAGCTCCCAAACTGGACTTTATTATAGTAATTTTTCTCTAACCCAGCTCCAGTCCCTGCAGTCTTCGAACTCCATTCTACGGAAGGCAATGGTGTAAGCAATTAATATTCCCAGCGTTGAAAAATCCCACCACATTTCTGTTCCATCCTCCACGCCGCGCTAAATATAACCATTAAATGTGCTCCCTCTTTTTTCTTTTTTCAGAGGGAGTTAACATTGTTTAAATAAGCCCTCTAAATGTTTAAAGAGACTGGTTATTTTATTTCGTATTCTCTCACTCCCCCCCCCCCTTCCCCTCTGCAGGAAGCTTTCAGCGCTACGGAAGGAGGGAGGGCTGCTTTAGTGGAGAGAGGGCGAACGAAGAGAAATACGGCTTCCTGCAATAACAACTCCTGCCACCACCATCGCGATTTGCAATAAATCTGGGAGCCGCTTGTAAAAAAAGCACCACCCCAAAACAACCCTCAGTAACAACAGCATCTTATACCAGGGCCAGGAGACGACGGAAAGAGCTCTCCGGCTCTCCAAAGGCAAAGACCTCCTCCTTCTCATTCGAACACAGACCTTTCACTCGCTTCCCCAAGGAGAACTGATGGACACTGAATGGGATGGCTTAAAAACACACACACACTCAGTTAGACAAATTCATAAGGTGACCATGATGGCTGTGTGCCTTTAAAAGGTAAAGGGACCCCTGACCATTAGGTCCAGTCATGACCGACTCTGGGGTTGTGGTGCTCATCTCGCTTTATTGGCCGAGGGAGCCAGCGTACAGCTTCCGGGTCATGTGGCCAGCAGGACTAAGCCACTTCTGGCAAACCAGAGCAGCACACGGAAACGCCGTTTACCTTCCCGCCGGAGCGGTACCTATTTATCTACTTGCACTTTGACGTGCTTTCAAACTGCTAGGTTGGCAGGAGCAGGGACCGAGCAACGGGAGCTCACCCCATTGCGGGGATTCGAACCGCTGACCTTCTGATCGGCAAGTCCTAGGCTCTGTGGTTTAACCCACAGCGCCACCCGCGTCCCTTTGCTGTGCCTTTACTGCCCCCCTAAGCTACCTTGTTTGCAACTCTGCCTTCTTTTAATGCAGGGACAGGGGAACCTGTGGGCCTCCAGTTCTTGCTAGACTCCCAACTGTTATAATAACAATAACAATTTATTATTTACACCCAGCCCATCTGGCTGGGTTTCCCCAGCCACTCTGGGCAGCTCCCAACAGAACGTTAAAAACAGAATAAAACTTCAAACATTAAAAACTTCCCTAAACAGGGCTGCCTTCAGATGTCTTCTAAAAGTCAGATAGTTGTTTATTTCCTTGACATCTGGTGGGAGGGCGTTCCACAGGGCGGGTGCCACTACTGAGAAGGCCCTCTGCCTGGTTCCCTGTAACCTCACATCTCACAGTGAACGAACCGCCAGACAGGGCAGTCTTTACCCGGGGGTGCAAGGGGTGCCGAATTCTGGGGGGCACCAGGCACCCGCCGCTGAATCCTCCTAAGCTCTTAACTATCTACCTATTAGAAAATAATAAATAATTTTGATCAAGCTGGAATTCAAAGCTGGCTGCCGCCGCTGCCTCCACCCTGGCCGCTTTCTCCTCCCCAAAGTCGTGCTCTGCATGGAGAGGCGTTGCTCTCTTGCCCGCCGTCGGTGCGGCTGCTGCATCCATCTTCTTCTCCTTCCTCCTCCTGGGGAGCTTTTAAAAGTGCATGGATGTGAAGCTGCATGCCTTTGCAGAGCTTGGGCACCCAGTTCTTGAGGGGTGACAGCAGCGAGACTCGGAAAAGCAGGATGCTGCCGCCACTGCCTCCATGGCCTCACCTGCAACCACGGAGAAGTATACAGTATATTGGGTGTAGACGTGGGCAGCACTAAATTTGGGGATACTGGGTGGATCTTTACAACCCAGCGGCGCATATGCTAAAGGCAGCCCTGCTGCCAGAAGTCCCTAGGAGCTGGTCCTCAGTGTTCTGTTATCATCATCCCTGACCGTTGGACATGCTGGCTGCTGTCTTGAAAGACCTACAGTGGCTCCCAGTACGTTTCCAAGCACAATTCAAAATGTTGGTGCTGACCTTTAAAGCCCTAAATGGCCTCAGTCCTGTATACCTGAAGGAGCGTCTCCACCCCCATTGTTCTGCCCGGACACTGAGGTCCAGTGCCGAGGGCCTTCTGACGGTTCCCTCACTGCGAGAAGCCAAGTTACAGGGAACCAGGCAGAGGGCCTTCTCGGTAGTGGCACCCGCCCTGTGGAACGCCCTCCCACCAGATGTCAAAGAGAACAACAACTACCAGACTTTTAGAAGACATCTGAAGGCAGCCCTGTTTAGGGAAGCTTTTAATGTCTAATAGGTTATTGTATTTTAGTGTTCTGTTGGAAGCCACCCAGATTGGCTGGGGAAACCCAGCCAGATGGGCAGGGTATAAATAATAAATTGTTGTTGTTATTTATTATTATTATTACTATTATTATTATTATTACTATTATTATTATGGGCTGCTGGGAGTTAGAGCCCCACAACACCACATATGGTCCCCGCCCCTGAACTAGGCCATCACTTGTTACACTCAGTGCTTTTTTTGGGGGGGGGACCCCAAGGGCACACATATCCCTAAACATTTTGTGAATCTAAATTTGGTCTCGTTGAGGGGCAGTATTTCAATATGAGTAGGAAAATGAGAGCACCCCCCCCCCAGCTACCTCTATCACAACTCTGCCTTCTTTTAATGGAGGAATGGGGAGCAGTGTGGCTCTCCAGATCATAGAATTGTGGGATTGTATGGGACCCCATGGGTCATCTATTCCAACCCCCTGCAATGCAGGAATCTCAGCTAAAGCATCCATGACAGATGTCCATCCATCCTGTTAGTAGACTACAGCTCCTAGCATCATCATCATCATCATCATCATCCCTGACTGCTGGCTATGCTGACTATTGGAGTTGGGACTCCAGCAACATCTGGAACAGGGTTTCCCAAACTTGGATCCCCAACTGTTTTTTGTACTACCATCCCCATCATCCCTGACCACTAGTCCTGATGGGAGCTGTAGTCCAAAAGCAACTGGAGGCCCAAGTTTGGGAAACCCTGATCTGGAGGGCCACAGGCCCCCATTCCTGAACTTGAGCATCACTTGACTTTACTACCTCCATTCTAAGTCCACTTCCTTTTAATGGAAAAATGAGGGACTTGTGTGGCCTTCCAGATGCTGATGAACTACAACTCCCATGTTCCTTGGTCAGTGGGCATGCCAGCTGCTGAGAGTTTCCTGAGAGACCAGAAACAGAGTGCCCCATTACGGTTTTAGCAATTCCCCATGGATCCCCCCCCCCCTAAAACAAACCACCAGAACAAAAAAGGAAGAAATGTTTGCGCCCTCCCCATTTTGTCCTTGGCAGCAGAAATTGCAGAGTCCTAATCTGAAAGGTCTCTGCTTTTTGCAATCAATGTGTTTGGGTTTCTGCTAGAACTGAGAGAGGACTCATACGCTCTTTAAACTGCACTTTGACTGTCATCAATACCACAAAGTTCAGAGATGCATCTCTCTCTCTCTCTCTCTCTCTCTCTCTCTCTCTCTCTCTCTCTCGGGTCTGGAAAGGGTGCGGAAGACTAAAAACCAACTCAAGCCGGTTTGGAGATATTTATAACATTGTATTCCCTTACCAGGAAGTTTTAAATCTCTAGCAAGGGAGAGAGAGCGCAAGTGTGCTTCCATTAACATGGCTAAAAAGTATCACTGCAACTACTTTCTTTAATATCTAGGAAATGCAGAGCTGACATTTTTAGGTGGGAGTTATGTTCCTCCTTAAGAGGAAAGCAAGTGATGCTCTAAGGATGGTCTAGATCAGCCTCTCTCACCCTTGGGTACCATCATCCCTGCCGATTGGCCATGCTGGCCAAGAATCATGAGAGTTGTACTACCAACATCTAGGAACTCAAGGTTGATAAAGACTAGATCATGGGTAGGCAAACTAAGGGCCAGGGGTCGGATCCGGCCCAATTGCCTTCTAAATCCAGCCCGCGGACGGTCCAGGAATCAGCGTGTTTTTACATGAGTAGAATGTGTGCTTTTATTTAAAATGCATCTCTGTGTTATTTGTGGGGCATAGGAATTCGTTCATTCCCCCTCCCCCCCAAAAATATAGTCCAGCCCCCCACAAGGTCTGAGGGACAGTGGACCGGCCCCCTGCTAAAAAAGTTTCCTGACCCCTGATGGTTGATTTGCTGCATCAGCAGCAACAGGCTAAAGCAGTGTTTCCCAAACTTTGATCTCCAGCTGCTTTTCGACTACAATTCCCATCATCCTTAGCTAGCAGGACCAGTGGTCAGGGATGATGGGAATTGTAGTCCAAAACCAGCTGGAGACCTGAATTTGGGACACACTGGACTAAAGGAACCTACCTAATTTCTACTATGCTGGTGGCACACAGTTCTACTTCTCCTTTATATCTGCAGGTGAGGTACTGGATGTGCTGAACTGTTGTCTTGCCTCAGTACTGGACTGGATGAGAGCCAATAAACTGCCGCTCATCTCGCCTTCAGGCCAAGGAAGCCATGTTTGTCCACAGACAGCTTTCCGGGTCATGTGGCCAGGAGGACTAAACCACAACGGAACATTGTGACGGAAACCAGAGTGCAGGGAAATGCCATTTACCTTTCCACTGCACCGGTACCTATTTATCTACTTGCACTGGTGTGCTTTTGAACCGCTAGGTTGGCAGGAGCTGGGACAGAGCAACGAGAGCTCACTCCGTCATGGGGATTCAAACTGCCGACCTTCTGATCAGCATGCCCAAGTGACTCAGTGGTTTAGACCACAGCACCTCCCATGTCCTTTAGCATCTGGATGTTAAGCAGGTGTGCCAATGAGCTTTGGGGGTCATTCATTCTCTCTCTCTCTCTCTCTCTCTCTCTCTCTCTCTCTCTCTCTCTCACACACACACACACACACACACACACAGAGAGAGAGAGAGAGAGAGAGAGAGAGAACTTTGTTTTAATTGAGAAAATGGAAATATTATTGAACGAACACAGAACTGACTCAGAACAGAACTGGGCCGATTCCCCCTCCTCACTGAGCGATAGAATGTAAAGGTGTAGTGGGGCGGGGGGGTGAGAGGAGAGAACTTTTCCCTCCAAAGCAAAGTTTTTAAAACCCCAACCTTTCATCTGCCATCATTGGCTTGGCCTTCCACACAGGTTAATTAGTTTATGGGGCCTCCTCCTCCCTGCCAAGGAAACACTCTGCTTTGAAATTTCTGCTGTTTTTAAGGAAGCGTTAATTGGAATCTTCACCTCTGCCCTTTCTCTGACAGCCCTGGACTCCCCATCACAGCCAAAATGCAACACTGACCCTCAAGGGGACAGAGCCTTCTGTCTTCAAGGACTGGCCGTCCATCCTTACATTGGGTTGCTTGAATAAAACCCACAGAAAGCTTGACTCAAGCACCTCTGCGATCTCGCTGTCTTGAGAGAGAGGTGATATTTGGAGTGTGGGGAGAGCAAATGCTAAATTCATCATCCCACATTCAAAGGAAGACATCCTCCCACTCTATTCTGCCTCGGTCAGACCAAACCTACACTACTGTGTCCAATTCTGGGTGCCACAATTTAAGAAGGATGTTGACGAGCTGGAACGTGTGCATAGGAGGGCAACCAAGATGATCAGGGGTCTGGAAACCAAGCCTTCTGAGGAACAGTTGAAGGAGCTGGGCATGTTTAGCCTGGGGAAGAAGAGACTGAGAGGTGATATGACAGCCCTTTAGATATCTGAAGATGGCTGTCATGTGGAAGATGGAATAAACCTGTTTTCTGCTGCTCTGGAGGGTAGGACCCAAACCAATGGCTTCAAGTTATAAGAAAAGAGATTCCAACTAAACATTAGGAAGAACTTTCTGGGAATAAGTGCTGTTTGACATGGAATGGACAACCTCAGAAGGTGGTGGGCTTCACTGGAGGTTGGATGGCCATCGGTCAAGGATTAGTTAGCTCTTATTCCTGCGTTTCAGGAGGAGGACTAAATAACACTCATGATCCCTTCCAACTCTATGATTCTATTGCTTTACCCCTGCCCTTTCATCCCTGTCAGGAAACCCATTCCCATGACTTGTGGGTGGGGAAGATGCTACAGACCTTTTCTCCTGCCTTTCGTCTTGTCAGAATGATTACCGCAGCATCTTCATCCAGCCCACATCCCTTCCCACCAGCTCGTACAGAGCTCTCTCCGAAGCTTCAAGGGACTTCTGCTTCCATATGTTCAGCACAGCATTAGGAGCTCATATCAGAAGACACTGAAGGTCCCCCTCCTTCCAGAGCTCCTTTGCCTCAGCTTCAAACTGAGAGAGGGAAGGGGTGGTCCTGGGAGACAAGATTGCTTCCAGCTGAGGAAGTTCCTGCAGATGGCATTTTGTTCCTCTCCCTGGAATAAAACAGGCAGAGTAGCCTTTGGAATCAGCACTGCTTAAGATCAGCATCCCTAGAACGGAGCACATTAGGTTCTCTCTTTCTCTCCCTCACTCCTGACACAAATTCTGGTGCCTCATAAAGCACCGGAAATCACGTCCAAGACCTTGAGAGACCTCAGAGATGCTGTCCGAGGCCTTGTGAGACCTCGGAACCTGACTTCCAGTGCCATGGGAAGTCAGGTTCTGAGGCCACCAGGTGCATGATGTCATGATGTCAGGTCACTTGCACTAGGCACCCATAACCTGTGGTCTAAGTTGGCGCTCCTGGACTCTGAGGGTCATCTAGAGTAGACCAACTCCCTGCAGTGCAGGTATCTCAACTAAAGCATCCAAGATAGATGACCATCCAACCTCTGCTTCAAAACCACCAAAGAAGGAGATTCCACCACCTCCCAAGGAAGTCCATTCCGCTGTTGAACAGCTCTTACTGTCATAAAGTTCTGCCAGATGTTTAGTTGGAAACTCCTTTCTTGTAACTTGAAGCCCTTGGTTCAAATCCTACCCTCCAGAGAAGGAGAAAACAAGCTTGTTCCCTCTTCCATGTGGCAGCCCTTGAGATATTTGAAGATGGCTATCCTATCTCCTCTGAGTCTCCTCTTCTCCAGCCTAAACATACCCAGCTCCTCCAACCTTTCATTTCCAGACGAAACTGCCATTCAACCTCTGTTTAAAAACCTCCAGTGGAGAGTACACCACCATCTGAGGTTGTCCATTCCACTGTCTAGCAGCTCTCACCACCAGAAAGTTCTTCATAAGGTTTAGTTGGAATCTTCTTTCCTTCAGATCCTACCCTCCGGAGCAGGAGAAAACATGCTTGTTCCATCTTCCATGTGACAGCCCTTCGGATATTTGAAGGTGGCCTTCATAGAACCTCTCAGTCTCCTCTTGTCCCAGTTAAACATACTCAACTCCCTCAACTCTCTCTTATAAGGCTTGGTTGCCAGACCTTTGATCATCTTGGTTGCCCAGCTCTGTACACATTCCAGCTTCTTGACATCCTTCTCAAATTGTGGTGCCCAGAATTGGACACAGCATTCCAGGTGTGGTCAGACCAAGGCAGAATACAGAGTGGCTATTACCAGCTGCTGGGAATCAAAAATGAGGAGGGTGTCAATGAGCTCAAGTCCTGTTTGTGGGCTGACATTGAAGCAGAGGCTCAACTTTCCATCTAGGCTAGGTGCATAGGATTGAGTCAGAGCCCTGATCCACCAAGATCAGTATTGCCTACACTGACTGGCAGCAGTGACTCTCCAGAGTTTCAGACATGGAGTCTCCCCCAGCCCAACCCGGCGATTGAATCTGGGGCTTTCTGCATGCAAAGCAGGGGCTGTGCCACTGAGCTATAATCCTTCCCCTAAACAGAAAAAGGTCCAAGTCCTTATGGTTCTGAAGGGTCAATTTACATAGGGACATAATAAGCTGGCTTAGGCCAAGTCAAGCCATTGCTCCATCTACTTTAGCATTGCCTATGCTGGCTGGCAGCAATGGCTCTCCAGGGTTAAGGGCAGGGAGTCTTTTTCCCAGCCCTACCTGGTGATGCTGGAGGGATTCGAACCCGGGTTCCATGCCACTGAACTACAGCCCTTTCTCATAACAAAAATGCATTATATTCAGTGAAACTGTGATACAAAAATGTGCATAAGAGGTAAAAAAGAAATGAAAATTAATACAGGCTTGAACATATCAGGAGAAACCCACACTAAAATGCTGGTCACTTTTTAGAGGATTTAGGATTGAACATTTTGAGGGGAAAGCTAAATTGACAGGTTTGCCGGTCTCTTGACTGCAAACAGCGATCTGCCAAATCAGGGCCCTGCTGTTGCTACCTTGAATCATCAGGAGTAGAAGTCTCGTCCTCTGAGGCTGGAGACCTGCCGTGAATGACTAGAAGAGACTAGCGTGGGCAGCAGGGACCCTAAAACATTTTTGTAGACCAGTAACTTCTGAGAGAGACCCTTCCAAGGCTGGAGGAGATCCAAGGAATTCATCTATGTTTTAAGATGCTTATTTTCCCTCCTCAGTCTAACACACACTGCCTCGTGCATGGGACAGCTGACCAAGAAGAATTGCCGACAGCTCTGTGATGCATCCTGAACTGAAGCAACTCATGGAACTCTGCACATGGACCAGAACACAACACCCAGGCAGAAGACATACATCGCTCCGGATTTGGCAGGGCAGCTACACTGGTGGCTAAAATTGTGGAAACCTTTTGGGAAAAGTGTATTTCTGAGGTTTGATGGCTCATAACACCTGATTGGCTCATGCTCACACTTTGGCAATATTCAAATGTAGGAAATCTACTGCATATCAACCTAAGCAAGTCGTGCTTCCTTTTTCTGGTTATTTGGCTATAACTTTTGATAGAATACAGATAATTGAACAAACTTGGTTGTATTACATTCTTCATTAATTTATCTTTCTGTTGATATATGATTTTATGACATTACTCAAAAAAGTGGTGTTATGAGCCATCAAACCTCAGAAATACACTGTTCCGAAAAGGTTTCGACAATTTTGCCACTAGTGTATGATTTGGGGTGTGTGGCTTCAATGCACAGAAATGCAAGATCGTATGTAGCAACTGAGTTATTTTACAGACTCAGGGTTGTGCCATGGAAGTTGGAGCAAGCTTGTTTTCTGCTGCTCTGGAAGACAGGACCTGAACCAAAGGATCCCAATTGCAAGGAAGGAAATTCCTACTATTATCTAGATATGTGTATGTGGATAGCTAGATAGCTAGACAGCTAGGCTGAATCTGCCCATATTGTATATAAAACTGCTGTGAAAATGCTTTAAAAAAAACAGCAACACCACGTTTTAAAATATACATGGAATTTGCCATTTGCTCACCAGTGCCATCTAGTATCACATTTGTATAATGCACTTAAAACACACTTAAAATGTTATATTTGCAGCTGTATAGATGAGTCCCTAGACAGACAGATAGACATGTATGTCATTTAATAATAATAATAATAATAATAATAATAATAATAATAATAATAATAATATATTTATACCCTGCCCTCCCCAGCCAAGGCCGGGCTCAGAGCGGCTATAACTTTGGGATATAGGCCTATAAATTTTGGGATGTTTGGTGCAAGCCGAAAAGCAAGTAAGAAATATTTTATATGCATACATGGGCGAATAGTTTCCTCCTCTCCTGCTCACAACTACCCAGTGAGGTGGACTTCACTCGCAGGTGGTAAATGTACCCCAGTGACCTCAGTGAACTTCATGACGGAACAAGCACTACAATCATGCCCCCCCCCAAACCACAGTCAACTCTCTAACCCAGTAGTTGCTGAACTTTTTTTTTGGGGGGGGGACCCACCTTGGACCTATAAGCTCATTCCCAGTGCCCCCTACCATATAATAAGAGTACTATTCAGAATAGCTCCTTGCACGACCCACTAAGATAACAACACAGCAAAATTCAAAAAAGCCACAATTAATTGCACTTTTACTCAAATTCCAGTTAAAACGATCTAATTAATTCAGCAAAATGGATGAACTTGATCCAATGATAGCATCCCCCCCCCTGCAAACTCTGGCAGTGATTGACACCTCCAGAACTGCAGTACCGCCCACTTTGGGAACCAGTGCTCTAACCACTATCCACCATGTTGCCTTCCAAAAAAGCAGGCTGGAGGGGCCAGATAAAATGCAAAGTAGGTTTTTCCTCATTTCCCCGCATTTTGCTATCTGCACTCCAGACAAAGGCTCTCTGATATTTCAAAAGCAACACACGTAAGGGAACGAACACACACACACACACACACACACACACACACACACACACGAGAGATAGAGAGATAGAGAGATAGAGAGAGAGAGAGAGAGAGAGAGAGAGAGAGAGAGAGAGAGAGCATGTGATTGACAGTTTATTTTAGGAAGGCTGTCAAAGAGGACGAAGGAACAATAATGGCGGGGAGATAACGGAAGTGCCCAGTCATTAGCTACAAACACACACACACACACTTAAAGGTAGGAGCCATCAGTATAATAAGAACTTCTGCAGGAAGCTAAGGGCACAGAGGAAGTTTTGGCAGGTGGACAAAAAATATAGGACTAGGCAGATCCCTTGCAACCTTGCAGTTCCGAGGCTGCCTGTGAGTTGCGATGATTTATGAGCCATGGGGAGGAGAGGATGATGGGAGGAGATTAACCTGTCTCGTCCTCCTTACTTTGAGTCAGGGCTCTCCTGGTCCCATCATTCTCGGACATTGTGCAGAAATGTACTTTACAGGCCCTTCTCTTGGGCTCTGGAAGTCTCAGGAGGCCTAGCTTCATGTCCCCTACTCATCCATGAAGCTGGCTGGGTGTTATCTTAGGCAGTCACCCTCAGTCTAACCTACCCCACAGGGTTGTTGCGGGGATTAAACAGATGGGGTGGGGAACAGAAAATGGTGTACACCACCCTCAAAAGCCCTGGAGAAAACAGAGTTGTGATGGAGGTAGCCGGGGCAGTGAAGGCAAGTGACGGTCAAAATGGTGATGAAGGTAGCCCAGGGCACTAATGGTCTAATTCAGGGATGGGGAACATCTGTGGCCCTCCAAATGTTGCTAGGCTGAGAACTCCCAGCAGCCCTGGCAGCCAGCACAGCCAATGGCCAGGGATCAAGGTGGGGGTGTAATTCAGAAACATCGGGAGAGCCACTGGTGTTCTTCATCCTTTGCCATCCATCTGCCACCAATGAACCTCTTCACAGGTGCTGCCTTTGGTAATCTTTCCCTGTGCAAGTCCAGAATTTGGCGCAGCCCAAATGGATCATCTCAATCCTGGATCTTCTCAATTTTGAACTCCTTCAGCCTGGTGGCCTGTGCTGGGGAACTGCTCACAACACCCTAAATCTGGCATTGTTCTCAACCTCCCGTAAGCTTTTCAGGAACCCTGCCATGGTATTCAGCTTTCCCTGCCCAGCCCCTTGGTCCAAATGTTACTCATCACGGTGTCAGATTTGCAGAGACAGAGAAGAAGAGGAAGAGGCGTTTTGAGGTGTAAACTGCTGGAAAGTATATTGCATACCCGACAACATTTCTCTGAGGAAAAGAGGGACATCCTCTTCCGTAATAATAATTTTATTATTTATACCCTGCCTATTTGACTGGGTTGCCCTAGCCACTCTGGGTGGCTTCCATAAAGGTAAAGGGACCCCTGACCATTAGGTCCAGTTGTGACTGACTCTGGGGTTGCAGCGCTCATCTCGCTTTATTGGCCGAGGGAGCCAGCGTACAGCTTCCAGGTCATGTGGCTAGCATGACTAAGCCGCTTCTTGAGATCCAGTGCAGTGCACGGAAATGCTGTTTACCTTCCCGCTGGAGTGGTACCTATTTATCTACTTGCACTTTGACATGCTTTCGAACTGCTAGGTTGGCAGGAGCAGGGACCGAGCAACGGGCGCTCACCCTGTCACGGGGATTCGAACCGCCGACCTTCTGATCGGCAAGCCCTAGGCTCTGTGGTTTAACCCATAGTGCCATCCGTGCCCCTTGTGGTGGCTTCCAAATACAAACATTTAAAAAAATGAAACATTAAAAATATTCCCTATACGGGCCTGTCTTTATATGGCCCAGGGGATGGATAACTCCATACCCTCCAACATTTCTCCGGTGAAAATAGGGACATCTTAAGGAAAAGCGGGGCATTCCAGGATCTCATCAGAAACTGGGACGGCTTCTGGAAATCCGGGACTGTCCCTGGAAAATAGGGACACTTGGAGGGTCTGATTATCGTGTTTCTCCCAGCTTCTTAATTGCTAGGCATGTAAAGGAAAGAAACTGATCGTGGACACAAAACTGGCTTCCTCCCTCTCCCAACCCAACCTCTAGCTCGGGAAAACAACCACATCATCACTTTGAAAGGAAGAACAAGAGCGAGAGGCGCTTGCGAACTGAGCTAAGGGAGCGTGCAGGGTTTCTGTCGTCCTGCCCAAGAGGCCCCCGGGGGCTGCTGCACAGGCACTTCATGAAGGGGAAGAGGAGGAGAGCGAGGGCACAAAGGGTTCATGCAAGCGAACTCTGAGCATCGCCTCCTTCTGCCAGTGCAATTTCTTCTCGGACGGCTGAGCCCACAAGATAGGGGTGTTATTTTTATTTTTTTTAAGGGCCAGGGTGAAACAAGAAGCACCCTCTCAAGTGACATCCTTTGGAGAGAGCAACCACCTCTAGCCTTTTTCACAATGATAAGTCAAAGAGGTTGTTTCTTCAATGGCTTTTGAAAGCTGGTCACTACTAGGTACAAGATGCACCTCCCTGTGTGATTTGGGTCAGGACTGGAATAAATAGCATAAACCCACCTCCACACACACATTATTTATTTAGCACAGAGCCTACGGCTTGCCGATCAGAAGGTTTGAATCCCCATGACGGGGTGAGCTCCCGTTGCTCAGTCCCTGCTCCTGCCCACCTAGCAGTTCGAAAACACACCAGTGCAAGTAGATAAATAGGTACCACTGTGGTGGAAAGGTAAACAGTGTTTCTGTGCACTGCTCTGGTTCGCCAGAAGCAGCTTTGCCATGCTGGCCACATGACCCGGAAGCTGTCTGCAGACAAACACGCTCCTTCGGCCAGTAAAGCAAGATGAGCGCTGCAGCTCCAGAGTCGTCTGTGACTGGACCTAACGGTCAGGGGTCCCTTTACCTTTACCATGCCATATACTTTTTGAAATTTCATTTATGGGTCACTTCTGATGGAGCATCTCCAAGCCGTTTCATGATACAGTCAAACCTTGGTTCTCGAACAGCTTAGCTGCTGAACAAATCGGCTCCCAGAAGTCAATGTTCCGGTTTGCAAATGTTCTTTTGGAAGCCAAACATCTGACGTGGCTTCCGGCTTGGTTTTTGAATGGTTTTGGAAGTCAAACAGACTCCTGGGATGGATTAAGTTTGAGAACCAAGGCACCACTTTACAACAAAACATGCATTCACAGAATTGCACTACAGTGGTACCTCGGGATGCGAACGGGATCCGTTCCGGAGCCCCGTTTGCATCCTGAACAGAATGTAAGATGTGACGGCGTGTCTGCGCATGTGTGGGTCACGTTTTGCCGCTTCTGCGCATGTGCGTGACATCATTTTGAGCATCTGTGCATGCATGAGCGGCGAAACCCAGAAGTAACAGGCTCCGTTACTTCTGGGTTGCCGCAGAGCGCAACTCGAATCTGCTCAACCTGAAGCACATTCAACCCGAGGTATGACTGTATTCATAATGGAGTTGCATCCAACCTCAAACCAGTGGTTAGGGTGTTTGCCCAGGACCTGGAAGAGCAGGGTTCAAATCCCAACTAGGCCAAGGGATTAGCCTCAACAAAGGATTCAACAAGAGCCACCTTCTCCACTCCAAACTACCACAACAAGCAGAGTTCGAAAAGGAACAGTTATGAGTATCTGGGGGGGGGGGGGAGAGAAATAGACATATGAGAACACAAGAGGAGCAGGCCAGTGGCCCATCTAGTCCAGCATCTTGTTCTCAGTGGCCAAGAAGATGCCTGTGGGAAACCCACAAGCGGGAACCAAGCACAAGATCCCCTAACTTCCTACGGTTTCCAGCAACTGATATTCAGAAGCTTTGCCGCCTCCAAAACTGCAAAGCATAGCCATCGATAGCCCTCTCCTCCATGAATTTGTCCAATCCTCTTTTAAAGCCATCCAAGTTGGTGATCATCACTGCTTTCTGTGGGAGCGAGTGCCATGGTTTTAACTCCTCGCAGTGTAGAGAAGGACTTTCTTCTGTCTGTCCCGAATCTTCACTGGGCACATGTAAGTGAAGACAGAGTTAAGCGGAGAAAGGCAGTTGTTCTACATCGCCCGTTCAACAGAGAACGACAAATCTCCCAGGCTTCGTGGAAGAACCTGGTAGGGAAAGATGAAGCTGTGCTCTCTCCAGCAGAAGATAGTGGGTAAAAATATTGAATCAAATGTAGTTTTCAAAAGAATCCAGATTGCCTCAGCCTCCCCTAAAGATTATATGGCTGTAAAAATTTTTAAAAAATGAGGACATCTTCCGCTAAGACCCAGAACAATACGGAAAACCAGCCAGTCAGCTTAAACCCACGGAACATCCATTAAAAAGGACTGCTGTTATCTGGAAAGCAATCAATAAAATCCACAATCGGAGCTTCTTGATGGGCCATTCCATTGTGAAGCTGAACATCTGGGGGTGAGGTGGTTAAATTCACCAACACAGAAGAAGTAAGAATGCATAACTCACCATTTTCAGAAGACTCCAGTACATGTTGAAGGGATCCACCACTCCCAATTTTTTTTTTTTTGCTAGCTTGGTATTCTTAACAAAAAATGTTTGCCTGTCACAGGCTGTGACTAAACACCTGCTTCCCTCAATTTTTCATTTCTGGGAGGGTTCCTCCTCACTCATGTTAGAAGTTCAACTAGCCACTAAGACCCAGCACCTCCCTTTTTATATACCACTTGGTCAGCTGACCTGCATATCTCATCACCATAAGCAGGTGGGCTTATCACTTTCACTTGCCCACACCCTCTTAAGGAGACATTGATAACCATTCCAGGGGGAGTGGAAATGGAAGAGGGTGATATATGAAAGTCCCAACTTAGAACACACAAGCATTGGGGTTTGTATTCTGTCAAGACCTACTCAGATTAGGTCCTTTTTGAAACTCACAAACCTAAGTTAATTGTGTCTATTAAATTTGACGATGCTACTCAGAGTAGCACTAGGGCAGGCATCCCCAAACTCGGCCCTCCAGCTATTTTGGGACTACAGTTCCCATTATCCCTGACCACTGGTCCTGTTAGCTAGGGATGTAGGGAGTTGTAGTCCCAAAACAGCTGGAGGGCTGAGTTTGGGGGTGCCTGTACTAGGGCAATAGACTGTTTTGATCCACTTTAACTGTGCGTGTCCTAAAGTTCCAGAGTTCACTTAAATCCCTCCTGTGAAATATTGACAGCCTAGCAGCACCTTAAGGGACATGTTTACTGATATTTCTGCCACCACATCCCTTGATCACCTGTCTATGAAGTGCGGGAAGAGGACAAACAGCCAAACCCCAGAATCATCATCGCACCGCACAATGTCTCATTACGAAGAGATAGAATCATAGAATTCTACTTGGAAGGAACACCAAAGGCCATTTAGTCTAACCCCCTGCAATTCAGGAATCACAGTTCAAGAATCCCTCACAGATGGCCATCTAACTTCTGCTTAAAAACCTCCAAGGAAGGAGAGTCCATCACCTTCTGAAGGTGTCTGTTCCACAGTCAAACAGCTTTTACCCTCAGAAAGTTCTTCCTAATGTTTACTTGGAATGTCTTTCCTTGTCATTTGAATCCATCGGTTCGGGTCCTCCCCTCTGGAGCAGCAGAAAACAAGCTTGTTCCCATGGAACAGCCCTTCAGATATTTGAAGATATTCCGTCTTCTCTTCTCCAGGCTAAACACAACCAGCTCCCTCATAAGGCTTGCTTTCCAGACCCTTGATCATCTTGGTTGCCCTCCTCTGTGCACGTTCTGGTTTGACAATATCCTTCTTAAACTGTGGAGCCCAGAACGGGACACAGGACTCCAGGCGGGGTCAGATCAAGGCAGAAAACAGTGGCTCAGTTACTTCCCTTGATCTGGACACTGTACTATTCTGTACAGTGTCCAGATCAACATTACACTGTAATATTACTATGTAAAACCCCTCTGCCTTTTGGCCCATCTTGCAGACACCAGGCAAGCCACTTTTCCATGGCAGGGAGGCACAGAGTGATTTCCAGGCCATTAATTTATTTTACCACCACCGAGGCAGCTTTAAAAGAAAAGATCGTCCAGCTTCTGTTGGCTTTCTATTATTTAAAGCCTTTTTATGTCCCTTGATTGAGAATCTCCCTCTCTCTCTCCCTCTCCCTCTTCCTCTCTCTCTCTCAGAATGAATCAGTCAGCACAGGAGAAGCAGACACACACAGAGCGCATAGAGAGATGGTTGGAGGTGAGGAATTGGAGGGGGTTATGGTCTCCCTTGATGAAGCCACAAGTGTGAGAATCTGAAGGGAGAAGTTTGCAAAGTTCACATCGCTGCATGGCGTGTGCCTGCACATGGAGCTGCCCTCTGCTGGAGGAACGAGTGAATCCCAGCTAATCTAAGCTCCCGTGTTTATTCTTTGCTCAGAACTCAGGAAGGGGGAAAGAGATTTTGAAGACCTGCTTCTAGAATAAGGAGACACATCCTTGCACAAGCCCCAGAGAACTCAGTCAGACTCGGAGTAGAAACATAGACACATAAGTTGAGCCCTGCTGGATAATAATAATAATAATAATAATAATAATAATAATAATAATAATATATTTGTACCCTGCCCATCTGACTGGGTTGCGCCAGCTACTCTAAGGGACTTCCAAGATATATAAAAACATAATAAAGCAATGACATTAAAAAGCTTCCCTATACACGGCTGCCTTCAGATGTCTTCCAAAGGTTATATGCAGTAGTTACTTATCTCCCTGACATCTGCGGGGAGGGCGTTCCACAGGGATCGCATCACTGCCAAGAAGGCCCTCTGCCTGTCTCCCTGTAGCCTCACTTCTCGCAGTGAGGGAACCACCAGAAAGCCCTCGGGTCAGGCTTTCAGCACCCTCATCACAGAGTGGTCACCTAGGTGCCCCTGAGAACTTCTCAAGCACAGAGGAGCCCTCCCCTCCTGTGGTTCCCATTAGAATGTAAGAACATCTGAAGACCCTGCTGGATCAGGCCCACCTGGTCTAGCATCCCGTTCTCACAGCCATCAACAAGATGACCCAATGGGAAGCCTGCAAGGAGAATTTGAGCAACTCCTCCCCTCCTGTGGATCCCAGAAACTGTGACTCACATGTATTTGCTTCCTCTGACCATGGAAGCAGAGCATAGCCATTGTGGTTAGAAGCCATCAACAGCCCTCTTCTCGCCCATGAATTTGTACCATCCTCTTTTATAGCCATCCAAATTTGTGGCCTCCTGCAGGAGCAACTTAAGGCAACTTATCATCCCTAAATCCAGTAGTGGCTGATGCCCACTAGGACCAGTGGGACAGAAGGCAGAGACCTCACCAGGATGGCCCCAGGGCACAATGAGAGGTGGAGCCAACTCATTCTGCTTTCGCCCCCACCTTCCACCTCCTCCCTGCTACATGAGGAAACTAGCAAGCAGAGCCATCCTCCAGACTGGAAGAAAGGAGAAGGGCAAATGAAGACTGGCTGAGGGCAGACTGAGGTTGTGGGAGGGCAGTGCCCCTTTCACCCCAGTGGACCAGCTTCCACTGCAAAAAAAACAACAGTAAATAACAGATAAATAAATAACAGGACAATAAATAATGTTATCAGGTGCTATTGGTTCTCAGAAAAGCAGAATCCACAGAGTGCAGAGGGGCCAAAGACCCTGAACCCAGCCCTCACACCCACTGTACAGACAAGAATTTAGGCCAGAGTTTGCCATAGAGAAGTGGCTTGGGGAAGTGACCATGTCTCTAGATTGCTCCGGTAAGTAAGCCAAGCTGCGTCATGCAGGCGAAGCTCTGCCACTGGTGCCACCATTGCCACTCCCGAAACCCAGCCTACACTCTTTGGCCAGCTCCTATTGCCTTGCTTCATGAAAAGAAAAGAAAAGAAAAGAAAAGAAAAGAAAAGAAAAGAAAAGAAAAGAAAAGAGTGTACAGATCACATATAAAGCAGCCAGGTCAAAATAGCTCAAACACCAACACCAATATGTATTTATTCCACTTTAAAAACAACAACATCAAGCTGAAAAAGAGTCCATTGTAACCCCATAGCTTGCCTCCTGCATTATAAACTTAAGATGCTGTAAATAAAAGTAGAATCATTCCTATTTTGAACACAAACACACTTATATTTTCTTTGTTTCCAATATTGTCATTTATTGTTCTGAATGTCTAGGCAGAAGCAATACTTTGCCTTGTTCACCTCCACCACCAATGGGCGATCCTCATAATCAAATAAATCCCACCAAAGGCCGCATATCGAATCCTTCTTGCTACTTCCCCAAAGAGTCGAGGGAAGAAGAGGTCATCCCTTCCTTCCAGCGACTTGTTTTCTCAACCAGCTGCCTGACATTATTCACGGTTATTACTCATTCAAATTTCAGCTAACCTGGAAGATTTGAGTTGGGCTATTATAGGAAGAAGGGGAGGGGGGACACCCATAAACCCAGTGCTGTATCCACAGTATGCAATAACCTAGGCTGGAAGCACTTGAACTGGATTTTCACTCCGAATCAAAAGGGAAAGCATCGGCAAAGAGATATCAACCACCAATTCCTTTCCCTACCCCCCCAAAAAAATCATTGAAAAAAAGAGAGGGGAAAAGACCCTCCCCCCCAGCTCAGAAATTACAACAAGGTTAAGTTTGGAGACCGAAATCATTCAAGGATTGGTGCTGCTGACCAGAGATGATAGGAGAGTGTGACTTTTTGAGAACTCCCATTGCTATATATGGGGGGGGGGAGAGAGAATAGGATTGGAACTGAAACAAAATATTGCATTGAGGTCCATTCTGGTTCTGTCAATACATGCCACAAAGTCTGGGAGGGTGGGTGGGTGCTCAATAAATCAGTTCCTTTGAAAAAATAAATAAGGGGAACTTTCTGCTTTTGCTCTCCGGATCACACACACACACACAGAGCATCAACCCATCTGCCCTCAAGTAACCCCTGGAAAAAAGAGCCTGAGCTAATGAAAGTCTTTTGCTTGTTCCTGTTGTTTTTAGCCTAAATCCAATCTCAAAATAACAAACACACCGCACAATTTTCCAAAGGGGAACGAACACACACGAGAGAGGGAGAGGGGTGTGTGCGTGTGTGTCAATCTATCTATCTGCTGTTCGACAAACCGGTCCAGAGTTTGAGTCCAAAGGTAAACCCACAAAACAAGCAACCTCCCTTTTTATTCTCTCCCCCCCCCCACTCTTTTCTCTGTGAACCCCCCAGGTTACTTATCCCCAACATACTCCTCCATCACCCCCCTCCTCTTGGCTTATTTCGCCTCTTTTCGCTCAAACCGGGCTGTGTATTCTCCGGAAGACGACAGCAACTCGTCAGATGCCATTGAAAAGTCTATTGTCCGCTTGCAACCTGGTTCCACAATGGATGCTGATTGTGGGGGCTTCGGGGGAAGGGGGGTTATTATCATAATAATTATTGCGACCACCACCAGAGGGAAAAAAAGCGAAAGTGTTTGCTTTGGCATTTGATAAGGCTTTTCATAGATCCATGCACAACATCACTGCCTCCTAACTGGGGGGGGGGGGGAGGGAGAGAGAGAGAGAGACCCACTCAACTCTTAGCAGTTGAGGTCCAACAAAGGGCAGCTTTGAAGGACCAGAGAACAGGAGCATTAAACAACCAAGCCAGGATGGGGAAAGTTGGCATGAGTTGGGAGAAAACACCCCGTTCATCTCCCACTGACTTCCCTCTGCCCAGCTCCAAAGCATCCTCTATTGACTTGAGTGGGGAAAGGAGAGCGGTTTGATGCCCCGAGCTAAAATTCTCTCGCCGTTCGTGGCTTTGGAGAGAACCTGAGCAGCGTTGGTTTGGGAGGGGGAGCTGGCGTCGCATGGGATTCTGGCATCTCCTTTGGTGATGGGGGGACATGAAAGCCATGCCTCTATCCTCTCTTTCTCTCCCCCCCCCACCCAACCCGCCGCCGCCGCAAAAAAAGCAGGTGTCTCTGGCACACACTCACCCAGCACCGCATCTAAGAGTTTGAGGAATAGGAAGCAGAGAGGCAGCAGGCGGTTCATTGTGGGTGTCTTGGCCCCCCGGATAGAAACTCCATCTGGTTTAGAAGCACCTCGGCTCTCCGCATGGCGAGGCTCCTCCGGAAGGCAAGGCGGGCAGGGAAGACGGGGTGCCGGAGCATCCGTGGCCGGCGGCGGAGGAACACATCGTGGATGCCTGCTGGGGAGGGGTTTGGAGACGGAGGAAATGTAGAAAGAAACCCCTCTCTCCCCGCAGAAAAAAAAGGAAAACGGGGAGCGGGGAGGGAAGGCAGGCGATGGCAAGAGAGGAGTATGTCCGAAAGACCACGAAGGCGAATGGTACCGAAGGGATGCTGAGAGTGGTACCCAGAGGATGCTGAGAGTGGTACCCAGAGGATACCGAGAGTGGTACCCAGAGGATGCACCTGTTCAGTCCCTGCCTCTCTTTCTCCTCCCGTGGAATAAGCAGATTAGCAGCTGGAGTTTGGGATCTTCAACTCATCCTTCTTTCCTCCTTTTTGCTCCTTTTCTTATTCTCTTTCTTCTTCTTCTTCTTCTTCCTCCTCCTCCTCCTCCTCCTTCTCTCTCTCTCTCTCTCTCTCTCTCTCTCTCTCTCTCCCCCCTCCCCCTTGTGCTGGCGTCTGTATTATACAGACTTTTCTTTAATCCATTCTAGGCTCCTCTGCTCTCGTCCTTTAAGCCGGATTTATTGCAGCAAGAGAGAGTGAGAGAGGAGAGAAAAGCCAGTCCCTCTCTTCTATTGCACCTCCCTCCCCAGCGCTCTCTCATGCTCTCTCTCTCTCTCCCTCCCTCTATCTTTAGAGGCTTAACCCTTTAGCAGCCAACCCCCACGTTGATTCCACATTCCAAGTCAAGGAGAGACGCCTGGAAAGTCAGCGCGGAGATTTAATCTGCAGCAATAATAATGACAATACGTCAATTTATGTGCAGGTATGAATGGGGAAGGAAGTCTCAGCCCCGATATGGAGATGGTACGTGTTTGCACGTAAAAAGTGATGTTTGCAAATTCCGCTTTTAAACCTTCCTTTGATAGTCTTGTTTGGGGAGGAGTCAGTGATTCAAAATCTCCCTTCTGCTCTGGCTCTAATAAGAAGCGTTAGGCACGTTGTTCTGTTCTCTCTCTCTCTCTCTCTCTCTCTCTCTTATTTTCTCAGTCTTCCCAACTGCAAAATGGGTATAATAACCTTACAAGGTTGTGTCATCATCATCATCATCACCTATCACCCCTCATTCACTCAAAGGTCTCCAGGTTGGTTAAAACAACTAAAACATAATGTGAGAAACATTTTAAAAAACCATACAATTACAGAAATAAGGTAGAGCCTAAAAATAAACATCCCAAGTGTCAAAAGCCAGGTTAAAGAGTATTTGTAAGAACTGGGAGCCAGAGAAAGACCTTTGAAACACTTTGAACATTGGAAAGGACTATATCAGGGGTCAGCAAACTTTTTCAGCAGGGAGCCAGTTCACTGTCCCTTAGACCTTGGGGGGGGGGGGGGATGAACGAATTCCTATGCCCCACAAATAACCCAGAGATGCATTTTAAATAAAAGCACACATTCTACTCATGCAAAAACACCAGGCAGGCCCCACAAATAACCCAGAGATGCAGTTTAAATAAAAGGGCACATTCTACTCATGTAAAAACACACTGATTCCGGGACCGTCCACAGGCTGGATTTAGAAGGCGTTTGGGCCAGATCCAGCCCCCAGGTCTTAGTTTGCGTACCCATGGACTATATCAATGCCCGGCTGGATCAGGTCACAGGAGCCTCCTCCCTGCTTGTGATTTCCAGCAACTGGTATTCAGAAGCATTACTGGATCTGACCATGGAGGCAGAGCATAGCCATTGTGGCTAGTAGTCACTGAGAGCACCCTCCACCATGAATCTGCCCAAGCCACCCAACTTGGTGGCCGTCACGGCCTCCTGCAGGAGTGAGTTCCATAGTTTAACTCTGTGCTGCGCAAATAGGTATGGCATGGATCTTGCTACATTCACCTTTCCGTGTCCTTATTAGCTAGGGTTGCCATAGTTCAAAAAGTAAAAACCAGGGGAACCCCCAAAGTTGTTGATTCCCCCAGGACATCAATTCTGCCTTTGAAATCCCAGTAACAGCAACAGAAGCTCCATATACTGTGGGAGTGAGTGCCATAGTTTAACTCTGTGCTGCGCAAAGAGGTAGAATCATAGAGGTGTAGAGCTGAAAAGGATCCCAAGGAATCCTGCCCTGGGTGGCCTCAAACCACCAACCTTCTGGCTAAGAGCCAGACACACTGACCCATTGTGCCACCTGAGACCAAGCAGTAATTCCTTATTTCTGTCCTCAATCTTCCAAATTCAGCTTCTGACATCCTTATTAGCTATGACAGGAACAGAAGCTCCGTACGATTAAGAAGCTGACCTCCAGATACTGGATGCTGGGGGAGATATAATGAGGAGGGGCTCTTATCTTCAAGCCCCACTTTCAAATTCTTTCTGGGAAGCATCTGATTGGATGCTCTAGGAAGCACCATGCTGGAATAGATAGATCTTTGGTCTGACCCAGCCGGTAACATCTTACTTCCACTGCTGAGAGCTGGTAAGAAGTAGGTATTACGGCCTTCAGATGGTCCTTTGCCAAGGGCATCAGGGAAAATACTCACCATCTGTGTGCCGTACAGGCCCCAGGCACACAGCTAAACATGAGCCTACAGGCACTAGAGGGCGCTGTGATGCACAAGCAGAGGCCTGGCTGCCATCACCTGTGGTTATCTCCTCCACTGCCTGTGGTCAGGGAAGACATTCCAATTAAAACGATTTCCCCCAATTAAATTGCTTTAAATTAATGTCTGGGGAAAGCCGGCGAAACGAAAAGGCAGCCTGGAAATCCAGAGCTACATCTGGCTGTGTCCTCGGCTAGCTTTTCCAGCTCTGTCTCCCGGTGAGAAATAAGCCAAATCTTGCCAATCCTGTTTCCCAGAGCAGCCAATCGGATGTTGTGACACTAGGATTTGTGGGCATCCAATCAAACCGAAGGTTGGACGGTTCAAAAAGTCCTTCTTCAAACTGTGCGCTGATGAGCTGTGGAACTCCTTTCCGCAGGAGACAGCAATGGCCATCAGCTTTAAAAGGGAATGAGGAAATTCATGGAGGAGAGGGCTATTGATGGCTACTAGCCACAGGAGGGGAGATCTTATATTCAGATCCTGCTTGAGGGTTCCACACACTCCCTTCTTTTCCATCCCTCGTTGCTCCTGAATCCTGCAGGTATTCTGAAGTGGGGTAGGGGGGTAGGGAGTAAGGTGCAAGTATCCAGAACCCATTTGAATTAATGCATGGGTAGGCAAACCAGATCCAGCCCAATTGCCTTCTAAATCCGGTCCACAGACGGTCCAGGAATCAGTGTGTTTTTACATGAGTAGAATGTGTGCTTTTATTTAAAATGCATCTCTGGGTTATTTGTGGGGCATAGGAATTCGTTCATTCCCCCTCCCCCCAAAAAATATAGTCCATCCCCCACAAGGTCTGAGGGACAGTGGACTGACCCCCTGCTGAAAAAGTTTTCTGACCCCTGCATTAATGCTACGACCTACTTAAGGCCATTAATTTCAGTGGGTCTACTCTGTAGGACTTTGTATCCAGCCTTAACCATAATCCTTTGAAGGGTTAAAAACTGTGCATCTGCCCAGTGAGGAGTGTGGTCTGGTCAGAGTTCTGGGGGTCATAAGGAGAGTTTGCAGGGCTATTTTTCCCCCTCCCTGCCCTCCAGCTTCCAGAGGTTCCCCAACCCTGTGGTCAGTTTCCCTTGGCCTCCACTGCCGCCCCTGTTTCAAAACTCAGCAAGCGGCAATCGCAATACAGAAGCAAGCCACAAACCATCTTCATATATCGAGAAGAGTGTGGCCAGAGAAAAGACTCAATTGGCACTCCATGTTCCATTTGCACAAGATGGGGTTTTCTGACCCTTTCCCCTGCTAACCTCCAGAGGAAGTGTCTCTGCAGATGGACTAGCTGAATGAGGAAGAGTAGGGGGAGCTGCCTGTTGTCTTTGTCCATGGAGTTTTCTTGGCAGGGATACTGGAGTGGCTTGCCGGTTCCTGCTCCAGGTGGATCACGTTTGGTCAAAACTCCACTATGACCTGTCCATCTTGGGTGCCCTGCATGGCATAGTTCATAGCTTCTCTGAGTTATTCAAGCCCCTTCACCACGGCAAGGCAGTGATCCATGAAGGGGATTCTTACAGAAATCAGCCCTGAGTGCTCACTGGAAGGACAGATCCGGAAGCTGAGGCTCCAATACTTTGGCCACCTCATGAGAAGAGAAGAATCCCTGGAGAAGACCCCGATGCTGGGAAAGATGGAGGGCACAAGGAGAAGGGGACAAGATGGTTGGACAGTGTTCTTGAAGTTACCAGCATGAGTTTGACCAAACTGCAGGAGGCAGTGGAAGACAGGAGTGCCTGGCGTGCTCTGGTCCAGGGGGTCATGAAGAGTCGGACACGACTAAACGACTAAACAACAACAACAGGGGGAGCTGCCTGCCCAAAAGCCCCCCCCCCCCGGAGGGCACAGAAGATGACTTAGATCCTGGATCCTGGTGGTGGGACAGGCTGGGAGGTGCTAGAAGCAGGGGGTTTGAGCAATCAAGGGAGGGCAAGAGAAGGCTAGCCTTCCAGGACAGGGTTCAAGGCTGAGAGTCACAGTGTGAGTGCAAACTCAGACAGAGAGCAGTCAAAGGTTACCCTTGCAAACCAGCAGCAGGGGAGTTCAAGTCCTGCTGGCTCTCCTCCCAGTCTGACACCCTGCTCCATGACACTCCTGCACATTGCTTGGGAGGGATCCAGAATGAGTGGTTAGAGCAGGGAAGGGTCAGTTTCAGCAACGTCTCAGCTGAATGAAGATGAGCCAGAGGACTCTGTTGTGTTGTTATTTTCTGTTAATAAAAAGCTAATTGCGTGCCGTGCCTCCCATGCTTCACTGCCCTGTGGATGACCTGGGCTCGCTTGACAGCTCCTTGACAATGCCAAAGGCCAGTGCCAAAGGCTGTATGGTAATCATGCAGCAGTTTATTCGACGGCAGATGCAATCACGCTACGGCAAAACCCCTTTGGTCAGTGTGGTGCTTCCTTGTATCTTCCGGATGTGCGTTTCTAAGAATCAACACAACCCCGCCAGAAGGAAGGAGCCACGCACAGGGGTGAAAAGAATAGTTGTAATTGACTCAAGGTTCATTTGAGGTCAAGTGGCTTTTGCACACGCAGAACTGGAGATCTCATGGGAAGGCAGCAGACCACACATGCATAGACCCAGGAAGGAATTTTCTAGCTGAAACAACGTCAAGAGGGACTTTATATTTCACAAACCCTGTCCCGGCCAATGGCTGAAGTCTCAGGAAGATGCTGCTCTTTGATCTGCAAAAGGAGCAACAGGTACAGAGTCTAGCATTTAAATATCACATGTGACTAAGACCAAGTATCTGCATTGTCAGCCAATCACAAGGGGTGTTGTTGCACAATACTGTTCCCTTCTGTGACACTAGAGGGCACCATACTTCTCCCTCCCTCCCTCCCCCTCTCTCCCTCTCTCTCTCTCTCACACACAGTACAGTGGTACCTCGGGTTACATACGCTTCAGGTTACATATGCTTCAGGTTACAGACTCCGCTAACCCAGAAATATTACCTCGGGTTAAGAACTTTGCTTCAGGATGAGAACAGAAATCGTGCTCCGGTGGTGTGGCGGCAGCAAGAGGCCCCATTAGCTAAAGTGGTGCTTCAGGTTAAGAACAGTTTCAGGTTAAGAACGGACCTCCGGAACGAATTAAGTACGTAACCAGAGGTACCACTGTATTGGGGACATAGGAAGACATTATTGCCTACACTGATGGGCAGCAAAGGCCCTCCAGGGATTCAGGCCAGGAGTTTTCCTAACCCTACATGGCAATGCTGCAGTGAATTATCCTGGGACCTGCAAGATAGCAGGTGGTCTACCCACTGTCCTTGAGGCAGCATAGCTGGGGGCTTGCGGGGAATGGATGGGGGCTAGGATATGGTTGCCAGATTTATTTTTTAATGAATCCAGGGACACTTTTTTTTTTTTTTAAGCTGAGTAGCAACAGGGAGTCAGTAGTGGGGATGGTGAGGCAAAAGACCCTGGGCCCAAGCACACATGCATATTGTATAAAGGTGCAAAGCCCTTCTTTCGGACCCTGTGAAACATAAATGTGCAGTGTTTTTAAAAAACTGGGCAACAGTCACCTGCTCACAACCTGAGCCTCCCCCGATCAGTCAAAACAAAGGAGGAAGGGGGCAGGAGATCTGTACCGCCGGACATCCCCAGTTCCCCTTCAGCAGCGGCGGCAGCGGCAGTGGCAGGCAGCAGCCCAGAGCCTGCCTGGTAGCGCATTTGGCTCTGGCTGGCTTCAGGAGCTGCTTGCAGTCATGGCGCCCACCATTTTTCCTTCCCGGAAGCCCCCATATGATGTGTTGTGCACAAGACACATCAAATGGGGACTTCCAGAGAGGAAAAATGGCAGGCGCCACGGCAGAAACAAGCAAAAGAGACAGGACACCTTCAGAGAATTTTAATGTGTCTTTGATAGTGTTTCAGGAGCCACACAGAGACCCTGCAGGTCCTCATTCTTATCCCTGGCCTAACAGCAAGGAGGGAGAGATGGGCAAGAGAGACAGGACACATCTAAAGCATTTTGATGAGTCTTTATTCTTTGACAGAGAGGTTGAATTGTGACAGAACGAAGTTAAATATTGGATGAGGATGAAGTGCATCCTAGGCAGAATTCTTGGGAGAGGAAAGAATTTCATATATATATATAGAAAAAGCAGAGCAACCAAACTCAACAACCTGGAACCAGAGCCTGCCGCTTCCTCCTCAGCCCCAGCGCAGGGAACAGCCTCCCTCTCGGTGGAAGATGCGATGCTCCATATCACCGTTTTGTGCCTTCCGAGCTCCGGAATGTTATTAACAGTGATAAAAACTACCCAGCTTTGCCTAAGCATTGTCTCCAGTGTCCCGGGGCACTGGTTTTGCAAATTGGCAGGTATTTAAATTCCACCTACTCCATCTTTGCCAGCCGGGCTGCTCCGCGCAGAGCTAAATCTCCCCCCCCAGTGCATCTGTTATACAAGATGAAATGAAACAACACACACACACCAAACCAACTTTGGATAAAACTAAGGAAAGTTACATCGCGTACCTGCTTTGCAGCTGCGTTGCCTCCGGAGGCTCATTGCCATTGGGTAAAAGTAGAACTGAACATAGAAACTGAACAAAGTTTAGAGAAAAGGCAAGTGAGAGGCAACAGGATCGAAGTTTATCGAATTATGCGTGGCAATCTCCATGCTAGAGTGGATACAGAAAAGTCTCTCTCTCTCTCTCTCTCTCTCTCTCTCTCTCTCTCTCTCTCTCTCTCTCTTTCATATAGCACTAGAACTTATGGGAATCCAATGAAGATGAATGTGGATAAAAGGAAGTCCTTTGTGCAGTGCAGAGTTAAACTGTGGAAGTCCGGACCACAGGAGGCAATGATGGCCACCAACTTGGATGGCTTTAAAAAAGGATGAGACCAATTCATTGATGATAGGGCTATTGAAAGCTACTAGCCATGGCTATGTTCTTTTCTTCACTGTTGGAGGCAGTAGGCTCCTGAATACCAGCTGCTGGAAGGATTTGCTTTGGGGCTGTATACAAGTGTCTGGATATGTCAACTTGTAACATACAATGGGGAAAACTTTTTTTTTAAAAGCATCTGGGTGCTTCGGATGGCTTTCTACCTTAAAGATGGTGTTACACATTTTACAGGTCGCTTTGGTAAACTTGCTTCTCAGCTGCTCTAACAGCAGTGTCCTGTACTCCCCTAGCCACCTTACAGGTGACACCATGATGTGCTTCACAGCTGTTCTAGCAGCATCGGTTTGCACTCCTCCAACCTTGGCTACGGGTGACATTCTGTGCTTCAACAGGGCTTTGATAAACAGGCATCACAGCTGCTCTAGCAGCAATGGTTTGCACTCCCTCTCAAGCTTGCTGAACAAACATACCGCCTCTCCCCCATTTGAAACTGAAAACACACTCAAGAAACACAAGTCTCTATCTCTGGCCCACATTGGCAGCAGAACTATTATTAAGGACGCCTAGTTGAGCTCCTTTTGGCAGGTAGGAGCATTCAGGCACAGTATGGCCTCCTCCATCAAACATCCTCTTTTCTCTCCTGCCCTATACCAATTCATCTGCTCCGCTCGATTTCTCTATTATTACACCCTCTCTTTTTCTCACTCCTTACCCAGCTGGGTGTTTATCTGTCTTGGAGACACCCCCGCATGCACACACACACTATTACAGATCAATAGAAATTATATCTTGACTACACCTCTGAGAATAAAATGGACACTTTCCAAACTGCTCCTATTTATTTCCCCCCTCCCAGTCTCTCATCTTTCCCTCTCTCTCCCACCCACCCCCCCTCCCCAGTCCTCTCCATTTTTTCTCCATCGCTCACAAGTTCATTTGCCAAAAAGGCTTCATGGCAGATGGGGAGGGGAGGGGGGGGGGAGAAGAGAGAAGAGGCTAAAATCTCCGGCAACTAACAGGGAGATGGAAGAAGCAAAAGAAGAAGAAAACATTTGGCTTTTGGAACTGACTCAGAATTAAAGAAGCACAAGAAAGGGAGGTTTTCGCCCTCAGAAAGTCATGCTGTCCTTTAAAAGGATGTTAATGCGCCAGCTTGCTTGGGAACACATGACGTTATTAATGCTTTTATGATTTCAGGGGAATCTGCCTGATAAACAAGTCTTTTTTAGATCATTATTTAAGCTCCAATGGCATACATTATAAACACATAGAGAGCCGGGGAAGGATGAAAATGCTCTCTTTTTCTGCATCTCACTTAGACACAGAGGGACATGAGCAGCTGAAAGGGCTCTCCTGGAGAGATCAGGTGGCAGGATGCGCACAAGACGCATCACACAGGCTGGATGAACATTCTGGTGCCAACTTAAATTGGGTTTATGGCACAACTAGCAATGTCTATGTTCTACCTTCACTGTTGGAGGCAGAACACTGTTGAAGACCAGTTGATGGATTCACAACCGGGGAGAGCACTGCTGTTGTGCCCAGGTCCTGCTTGCCAGCTTTCTAGAACTTCTGGTTGGCCGGACTAGATGGGCCATTGACCTGTTCCAGCAGGCTCTTCTTAAGTTCTTATGGTACAATTTGATTGGCAGCCGTACAAAGGCTGGCCTAACCTCCTCCTCATTTGTTATCAGGGGGTTGGAAAATTCATGGAGGTGAAGGCTGTTGGTGTCTACTAGCCATGATGACTATGTTCTACCTTCGCTGTCACAAGCAACACCAGTTGGTGGAATTGCAAGTCCCGGTTTCAGGAAACCCTTTCAGCACGTTGGATAGTTTCCAATGACTCACCTCATTAGATAAAAGGAGATATTGTCCCAGCAAGGAGCCAGTTCCACCTGAAGCCTCCTAAAAGCAGATAAGGCCTGTTTGGCTGTAGGCTGCACCCTTTTGGAAAATTTTGCTATACAGTGGTACCTCAGGTTACATGCGCTTCAGGTTACAGACTCTGCTAACCCAGAAATATTACCTCGAGTTAAGAACTTTGCTTCAGGATGAGAACAGAAATTGTGCTCCAGCGGCGTGGCGGCAGCAGGAGGCCGCATTAGCTAAAGTAGTGCTTCAGGTTAAGAACAGTTTCAGGTTAAGAACGGACCTCCAGAACGAATTAAGTACTTAACCCAAGGTACCACTGTATTTCTTAAAGGGTCATTCCCTGATTTTGCATTGTCAAGCACCTGCAAAGCTAAGGAGAGGATTGGGTGGCTGAGGGCTCCTCCTCTGACTCTGGGGATTGGGGATGAAGCTCTGGCTTCCATATCAGGGGGTCCCAAAGAGACTGACATCCCATGCTCCCTTGCCCAAGTCACCCTCCATGTATTATGGGACTCAGGATCAGGGGTTGTGATGAGGGGAATGGATGCAACCGGAAACTTCAAGAGGACATTAAGACTGGGTGAAGTCCTAAATTAAACCTTTGAAGAGTCAGAGTGGCATAGTGGTTAGAGGGTTAGACTAGGACCTGGGAGACTAGGGCTCAAATCCCCACTCAGCTATGAGGCTCACTGTGTGACCTTGGGCCATTCACTGCCTCTTTCAGCCTAACCTACCTCCCAGGATTGTTGTGATGTTTACATGGGGAGAGGGGAGAACCATGAGCGCCACCTTGAGCTCCTTGAAGAGAAAGGTGGAATGTAAATGCAATTAATATAATTAATAATCAATAAATTAAACTGTTTATGCAATACTAGGATGTGAGGCAGAAGAAGAAAGGGGGAATAGAGGAAATACACTTTCGGAAGGACTAATTTGGTAGAGTAAGAGAAGGCCAGAGAATAGAAAGGAAGACTTCCTTTTCACCATCTTGTTCCTCAGGAAGAGGAGGAAGTTGTAGTTGTCTCACAATGTTTCAGATATTTGCTTTTTCCATTCGAGGCTTCCAAATCCATCTGCCAAGCAGACAGAGGGGATTTCATTTGCTTTCTTCTCCTGAACCATTTGAAAGTGGATTTAGGGTCGTTTGGGTTTTGCTTCTGTTCTTCTCCCAGCAGTGAAATTGTTCTGACGTCTTCTTGGATGGACTATTGTAAGGTAAGGCGGCACGCTGGAAAGGAACCGAAAGGGACTTTGAGGCAGTTGAAGGGCATTAAAAGAGACAGTAAGCGATGTAAATTGTCAGACGGGAAAGATTGCTGTTTGTATGAGGTGTCTGGATTCATTGTTCTGCTTGGTTTTTAATTTGGGGCGAGCGGAATGTTCTGGTGGAAGGGAGTCAGCAGCGCAGGCCATGGAAGAAAGGAGGGAGGGAGGGAGGAAGGGAAGGAGAGAGGGAAGGAGAGAGGGAAGAAGAACAGAGGATCTAGCTGCCTTAACAGATCAAGTATCCTTTCTGGAAGAGCCATAGCTCAGGGGGAGAGCACCTGCTATCCATGCAGAAAGTCTCAGGTTCTGTCACCGGCATCTAAAGGTAGCTCCCCAAAACCCTGCTGCCAATGGAGACAATACTGAGAGAGATGGACCAATGGTTCAACACGGTGTAGCAGCTTCCCATGAACCTTTGTTGCAGGCAGGAGTCAAAAAGGCAAATTTATTTTCTCAATATACGATAATGCTGAGGCCTGCATTAGAGATGGAGGAAAAATTCGATCCAGTTCTCCTTTAAAGGCAAACCTAACCAATTTTCACTTTCTGGAATGACAAGAAAGCCTAAACAGATCCAGCCTTTGAAATCTGCTCTTCTCCAAATTTTTCAATGTAGTAAGGTAAAGGTAAAGGGACCCCGATCATTAGGTCCAGTCGTGGCCGACTCTGGGGTTGCAGTGCTCATCTCGCTTTACTGGCCGAGGGAGCCGGCGTACAGCCTCCGGGTCATGTGGCCAGCATGACTAAGCCGCTTCTGGCGAACCAGAGCAGTGCATGGAAACGCCGTTTACCTTCCCGCCAGAGCGGTACTTATTTATCTACTTGCACTTTGATGTGCTTTCGAACTGCTAGGTTGGCAGGAGCAGGGACCGAGCAACGGGAGCTCACCCCATCGCAGGAATTCAAACCACTGACCTTCTGATCAGCAAATCCTAGGCTCTGTGGTTTAACCCACAGCACCACCCGCGTCCCTTTCAATGTAGTACTACAGCCAAATAATGTGTCAAAAGGGAAAAATGTATACACTGGGACAAGGCATGCATTAAAAATACATATAACCTGAAAACAACAGCTAGAGTGTTTTTCTATTTGTGATAATGGCTTTGTGAAATGGGTGTGCGTTGGGAAAAATTGCCTAGAAACATGGGTGTAAGGGTAAATTTTTGCTGAAGTGCTGGTGAATTTTTACGGGGACTTGAAAGAATTAAATAAATTGCAAACCGATGTGGAAAGGAGGGGAATTGAGCTTAGATGTGATTCCTTCATCGCAGGGGGTCAGACTATGACTCTTTGGGTACCTTCCAAGTCTCCAATTCTATGATTCTAAGATGGGGGGGGGGATGAGAAATTGAGAGAAACTGTAAGTGACAAGTTCACCCACCCCTAACCAACACATCATTTTGAAACCCAATAAAACCTTCGCTCTGTTTACCACAATGTTGATGGTTTCGATCTCCAGGTTCTATTCGATTCCTATTCTCCCGGTTGACAAGCGTGAATATGTACGTAAGTACCATGAGAAGCAGTAACTCACACCTCCACTCCCTACGCTGGATCTATATGCAAAATCATTGTTAAAAATAAAAGTAAGGTATTTAATACTTTGGGAAGTTATAAATACACTGAACGGTGTGGGTCGAGTTACGTGCTAAAAGTTGCATGATAAAGCATTTTGAGATCCTGAAGACTGCGCTCACAAAGGAGACGGGTGTAGCATCCATTTCAGTCTCCTCCTCCATTCATAGATCTTTCTCCTGCAAGAAAGAAAAAAGGGCAGGGATTGAATCGCACTGCAGAGGGTGGGACTTGATAGCCCCCTTCTACCTCTACAAGCAAGGGTTTCTGAGCACAATTCAAAGTGTTGGTGCTGACCTTTAAAGCCCTAAATGGCCTCGGTCCAGTATACCTGAAGGAGCGTCTCCACCCCCATTGTTCTGAGGTACCTTCTGGCGGTTCCCTCCCTGCGAGAAGCCAAGTTACAGGGAACCAGGCAGAGGGCCTTCTTGGTAGTGGCAACCGCCCTGTGGAACGCCCTCCCACCAGATGTCAAAGAGAAAAACAACTACCAGACTTTTAGAAGACATCTGAAGGCAGCCCTGTTTAGGGAAAAAAATTGGGGGCGGTTAAAACTAAATTTGGGGGCACTGGGCAGATCTTTGCACCCCGGCGGCGCATATCAAAAGCACTGGCGGTGCTTTACCAACTGCACTGGCTCCCGGTGGAGTACAGGGTCAGGTTTAAGGTGCTGGTTTTGACAATTAAAGCCCTATGTGGCCTAGGACCCACGTACCTATGGGACCGCCTCTCCTGGTATGCCCCGCGGAGGACCTTAAGGTCCACAAATAACACCACTTTGGAGGTCCCGAGCCTCAAGGAGGTTAGATTGGTCTCAACTAGGACCAGGGCCTTTTCAGCACTGGCCCCGACATGGTGGAACGCTCTGCCACAAGAGACTAGGGTCCTGCGGGATTAGATGTCTTTCCGCAGGGCCTGCAAGACAGAGCTGTTCCGCCTGGCCTTTGGTTTGGACTCAGTCTGACCCTTATGTTTCCCTCCCCTTGTGGTCTTGATTTATCAGCTACTTTAAAATGAGGCTGCATTTTAAATTGCATTTTAACCTGTATTTTAAATTGGGGTTTTTTCTTCCTTTTCCTCCCCCCCCCTTTCCCCCCTATTATGTTTTTTACTGTGATTTTATTGGTGTTAGCCACCCTGAGCCCAGCTCTGGCCGGGGAGGGTGTGGTATAAATACAATTTATTATTGTTGTTGTTGTTGTTGTTGTTGTTGTTATTATTATTATTATTATTATTATTATTATTATATGCTAAAGACGGCCCTGTCTCCATGCCACCATCATTTTATAAACTACCTTGTTGCCTCTTACCTGTCTTTTCTTGAATCTAAAAAGTGCCGACTGCCACATCCTTTCTTCTTAAGGGAACTGCTCCATCCCTTCTGGATCATTTTGGCTTTCCATTTCTGAGCCTTTTCCAACTCTACAGTATCCTTTGTAAGGGAAGGCGACCAGAACTAGTAAATGGGATTCCAAATGTGGTCACAACATAGATTTTCAGCATTAGTATATTGGCAGTTTTACTCTCAATTCCTTTCCTAAAGATCTTCAGCATGGAATTTGCCTTTCCTGCTACAAAAGGTCCAGAGAGTTGAACCTTGACAGTGATTCCAACCCACCCCCCAACTTCAGAGGCCAGTCCCTAGCAAGTCCAGGGGGTCACCCATGGCATAGGTACTGCAGGTCACACAAAACGTCCACTCTTGCAGCCCAGAGCCAGGTCAAAAACAGTGGGAGAGAGAGAGATGTCCCCTCTAAACCAGCACAAGATCACATCCCCCCCACCCCCGCCACCTCTTTCTTCCTCCTGGCCCATTTGCCTGAATCCTGTGCACTAATTAGCGGCATAATAAAGTAGCAAGGAATACGATTTCCTCATTAGCTGGAGAGAGATTCCCAGCTAACATGACTGATAGGCATCTACAAGAAAATTAACTTCAGCACCAGGGCTCTGTAATCAAGATTAATGAGGAAATGGAGAGAGGGAACAGACCACAGTTCTCCTTTGCTCCTGCCCATCTACATCCCTCCCTTTGCAGGAGACTAAGCGGAGACTGAAAGAGGGGATTGGCGGGGCAGAAATAAATTGCCCTCCAAACACTTTGGAATACTACCACCCCTGTAAAGGTAAAGGTAAAGGGACCCCTGATCATTAGGTCCAGTTGTGGCCGACTCTGGGGTTGCGGCACTGATCTCGCTTTATTGGCCGAGGGAGCCGGCGTACAGCTTCCGGGTCATGTGGCCAGCATGACTAAGCCGCTTCTGGTGAACCAGAGCAGCGCACGGAAACGCCGTTTACATTTGGAGGTGACCTGGAAACTACAACTAATCCAGAATGCGGCAGCTAGACTGGTGACTGGGAGTGGCCGCCATTAGCTAAAGTGGTACCTCTGGTTAAGAACAGTTTCAGGTTAAGAACAGACCTCCAGAACAAATTAAGTTCTTAACCCAAGGTACCACTGTATCCTGCTTACCAGGAGCTGCCCAGCGAATCAAACTTCAGAAGGTGCAGAATAGCAGGTGACCTGTCCAAGCAGATCAGCAGAGCAACATTAGACGTTACTTCAGCACTGGTTCAGCTTGACCTGAGCAACTTTAGAGTTCGGTGTTGCTGCCTCAACTCTTTCTGGCTTCTGATCAGGGTTCCTATTTACATGGTGGTGGGGGAATGAAGTGCCAGAGACACCAACGAGCTAATTTAGATTGTTGCTAATCATCCTTCTCACAAGTAGGAGTTGAGGTGGGTTGGCTAAATCTTGTCATATGGGCACTGTCCCTCTAGCTCTGGGCTTCCATTCAAACCGTATAGATTTATTCACAAAGCTCCTCTGAGACCGTGTGTCCTAGTGGTTTGAGTGCTGGACTAGGAGCTAGGAGAGTAGAGGTAAAATCCCCACTCAGCCATCAGTCTCAGCCTAACAAGCCTCACAGGGTTCTTGGGAGGAGAAGATGGGGAGAAAGAGAAACATGGACATCACCTTGAGCCCCTTGGAAGAAAGGTCATTAACGGATCCATAAACTACCAGTTGTGAAAAGTTGACCCATTCCAGCCACACAGTATTTCTTCCGCAAGATTTTATACTTGATAGTCCCCTGTGCTAGACTGAGAAGATCACTTCCAACTTGCGGGCATGCGAAAACAGCCGCAAGATTGAAAGCTCCTGTGTTAAATTAACCACAGTTTAGCATGTGAATGGGCTGACTTGTTCCAGCAAACCCTACCATCCTCTCCTGTATCTAGGATTATTTCATGTTGCTAAATAGCTGGGTCTTGCTCCTCAGGAAATAGACTTGGCAGTGGCACCTGCTCCTTTTCCATATGAAAATATAGTGTTCCCTTTGAAGAAGGGTTGTCCAAGAACGCCAAAGAGCACATTTAATTCCATACACTTCAAAGATGGATATAGTACATAAGATTAGATGCTGCTTCTGCTTGTCCTGATCAGCTTTAGAGTTTGGCGTTGCTGCCCCCAACTCTTTCTGGCTTGTGATCAGGGTCCCTATTCCCATGGTGTGAAAAAAGAAGATACCAGAGACATCAATGAGATTGTTTAGAACGTGGTTCTCAACCTGTGGGTCCCCAGATGTTGTTGGACTACAACACCCATCATCCCTGAGCTCTGGCCTTGCTAGCTAGGGGTGATGGGAGCTGTAGTTCAACAACATCTGGGGACCCGCAGGTTGAGAAAGGCTGGTTTAGATAGTTGCTAGGCATCCTTCTCATGAGCAGGAGTTGCGGTGGGCTGGCCTATCTGTTGCAGTGGTAAGAGCATTGGACTAGGACCTGGGAGAACAGGGTTCAAATCTCCACTTGGCCATTAAACTCACTGGGTGACCTTAGACCAATCACTGCGTCTCAGCCCAATCTACCTCACAGGGCTGCTGTAGGAATTAAATGAGGTTGGGGAAAACAATGTGTACGGCCCTGAGCTCCTTGGAAGTTGTTGATCTTTAAAGGTGTTGACCTTTAAAGCCCTAAACGGCCTCGGCCCAATATACCTGAAGGAGCGTCTCCACCCCCATCGTCCTACCCGGACACTGAGGTCCAGCGCCGAGGGCCTTCTGGCGGTTCCCTCGCTACGAGAAGCCAAGTTACAGGGAACCAGGCAGAGGGCCTTCTCGGTAGTGGCACCCGCCCTGTGGAACGCCCTCCCACCAGATGTCAAAGAGAAGAACAACTACCAGACTTTTAGAAGACATCTGAAGGCAGCCCTGTTTCGGGAAGCTTTTAATGTTTGATGTATTGCGGTATTTTAATATTCTTTTGGAAGCCGCCCAGAGTGGCTGGGAAGGCCCAGCCAGATGGGCGGGGTACAAAAAATAAATTATTATTTTTATTATTATTGGAAGAAAAGTGGGATATAAATGCAACAAATAAAATGAAAATGGAAATAGAACAGTCTTGGTGGATCAGCCCCTAATTAGGCCCAGCTAACTGAGTGCACATGACTGGCCGGTTGCCTCAAGGGAGCCCAGAAGTAGAGCACAAAATCCTTCATTCATTCTGCCCCCTGCCCCCACCTCCATCTTCCTGTTAAGCAGCCAAGACTAAATAAGGCTTTATTTCAGCTGTATATTTGAAAGATGTGCCGAAGATAAAATATATCTTTCGAATCCATTTTATAAGCATTATTTTTTATGGGGCACTATAAACGCACGTTTTAATGCTGCAATAACATTCTGTGTTTTGAAGATTGTTGGATGCTAGGGGCTCTTTGGGTGAGAATGTGTTCTGGGATGAAATCAGCTTACAGAAAGGAATTGGAGAATTGGAGAGCTGGAAGGGTCTCCAAGGATTATCCAGTCCTACCCCCTGCGATGAAAGAATCACAGCTAAAAAAAAATCCCTTGCGGATGAACCTCTAGTCTCTGTCACACCACACCTGGGATACTGTGTCTAGCTCTGGTCATCACAGTTGAAGGAGGATATTGAGAAGTTGGTATGTGTGCAGAGGAGGGTGACCAAGATGATCAAGGGTCTGGAAACCAAGCCGGATGAGGAATGGTTGAAGGATCTTGGTATGTTTAACCTGAGTTTGACTACTTCCTGCGGGAAGTAGTGGAGGACAGAGGTGCCAGGCGTGCTCTGGTCCAGGGGGTCACGAAGAGTCGGACATGACTAAACGACTAAACAACAACAATGTTTAACCTGGAAAAGACTGAGAGGTGATAGGAGAGCCACCTTCAAATATGTGAAGGGTTGTTACCAGTGGCATCGCAACGGGGGGCGGGAGGGTGGTGCGCTCCCGGTGCCACGTCTGTGGGGGTGACAAGAAGGTGACCCGCCGTGGTGGCGTGAGCAGCCATCGCGCCGCCACAGCTGCATGTGGAGGAACCTCCATTTGCGGCTGCAGCCATGAGCAGAGGGTCCCGGCGCTGGAGGCAAACCCCTATGTACTGCGCATGTACGACATCACTACACACAGCGCATGTGCCATGCATAGTGATACCACACACGCGCTGTACATAGTGGTTTGCCTCCAGTGCTGGGATCCTCTGCTGTACGCAGCGATGCTGCACATGCGCTGTACATAGCGGTTTAGAGCCATAGCCACTCCAGCGCTGTACAGATGGTACTGGGATCCTTTGCAGTGGCTGTAGAGGATCCTCCGTTCACGGTTGCAGCCACAAGCAGAGGATCACGGTAGCATCCATACAGTGCTGGAGCGGTGCTGCCGGCAACCCACTATGTACAGTGCATGTGCGGTTGGAGCCAGTTGGAGGATGGATGGTGGCTAATGGATTGAGGTTGAATCCTGACAAGACAGTAGTACTGTTCTTGGGGGACAGGGGGCGGGCTGGTGTGGAGGACTCCCTGATCCTGAATGGGGTAACTGTGCCCCTGAAGGACCAGGTGCACAGCCTGGAGTCATTTTGGAGTCACAGCTGTCCATGGAGGCACAGGTCAATTCTGTATCCAGGGCAGCTGTCTACCAGTTCCATCTGGTACTCAAGCTGAGACCCTACCTGTCCATGGACTGTCTCGCCAGAGTGGTGCATGCTCTAGTTATCTCCCACTTGGACTACTGCAATGTGCTGTACGTGGGGTTGCCTTGAAGGTGACCTGGAAACTACAACTAATCCAGAATGTGGCAGCTAGACTGGTGACTGGGGGTGGCTGCCGAGACCACATAACACCAGTCTTGAAAGACCTACATTGGCTCCCAGTATGTTTCCGAGCACAATTCAAAGTGTTGGTGCTGACCTTTAAAGCTCTAAACAGCCTCGGTCCAGTATACCTGAAGGAGCGTCTCCACCTCCATTGTTCTGCCCTGACACTGAGGTCCAGCTCTGAGGGCCTTCTGGCAGTTCCCTCATTGCGAGAAGCAAAGCTACAGGGAACCAGGCAGAGGGCCTTCTTGGTAGTGGCACCCGCCCTGTGGAACGCCCTCCCATCAGATGTCAAAGAGATAAACAACTACCTGACATTCAGAAGACATCTGAAGGGAAGTTTGTAATGTGTGACATCTTAGTGTATTTTTGGTCTTGGTTGGAAGCCACCCAGAGTGGCTGGGGAAACCCAGCCAGATGGGCAAGGTACAAATAATAAATCATCATCATTATTATTATTACATACGGCGCATGTGTCGTAAGTAGCGGCACCGCACATGCAAGCTACGTAGTGACGCCCCGCCCCGGGTGTCATGACACCTTCATTCACCCCTTGTTGTCACATGGGAGATGGAGCAAGCTTGTTTTCTGTTGCTCTGGAGGGTAAGACCCAAACCAATGGATTCAAGTGGCATTCTAAACCTTAGAAATAACTTTCTAGGGTAAGAGCTGTTAAACAGTGGAATGGGCTCCCTTGGAAGTTGATGGACTCTCTTTCACCGGAGGTTTTTAAGCATAGGACGGAGGCTCACCTGTCAGGGATTCTTTAGCAGCGATTTCTGCATTGCAGGGTCTGGACAAGTTTAGCCCTGGGGTCCCTTCTGGCTATATGATTCTATGCTAATTCTTTGGTGTGAAATTTCTGACTGCTAGTTTTAAACTTTCTTTCTAATCAGGCAGCTGAACTCTGGCAAAGTGAAGACATCAGGCAAGTTAAGGGGAGTCTTACTACTGCCCGTGGTCTTGACAAAGTCACTTTACATGATTGAAGATGCAGCACTCGGGGGTAATTAACCACAGATAACTCACCATTAGCATTAACGGGGATTTATCTTTGGCTCATTATCCCAATCTCCAGCCTTAAAAAAATACCCACACGCGAAGTTCAAAGTGCCCTTCCTACTTCTCCCCCAAACCTTAAGCTACAATGGGAAAGGACTGGTGCAGTTCTGCAGAAAAAACACACACCTGCTACATTCTGAATGGCGGAAGGTAGCTCTTCTTGTGCGTAGATCTAACAGCTGTGGTAGCTAAAGTGGAACCTCCTCAGTCAGAGGCAGTGTGCCTGTGGACACCACTGGGGAACAATGATTAAGGATTGGTGGTCACCTTCATCTCCTGATCCTAGGATTCCTGGAGGGACCTGACTGAACACCCTTGGAGGCAGAATGGTGGGGCAGGTGGTCCTTTGAATTGATCCAACAGGACACTATTTGTGAAGTTCAGGGTTGAATGGGGGAGGCCCCTCTCAAGCTCAGAGTCCAGTGCTTTGCATGCAGCAGGTCCTGGGTTCAATCCCCAATGGAATATTCAGATAGAGCTCAAAGAGGATCCTGTGAAACCATGGGGCGCTGCTGCCAGTCTGTGTAGGTAATACTGAGCAAGATGGACCAATAGTCTTATTATTGTTATTTATTTATTCAAGTCAAGTAACCTTTATTGGCATCACATAGGAACATTCAGAATACATTCAGAATAAACAGGCCAGTGCGATCTTGTCGCCATTTCAACAGTACAGTCATTTGCCAAAGGGAAGAAGAGGCGAGCAATCGGTTTCATCTTTGTGGGTCTCCAGCAAGGGCAGGATCCTGTAGCATACTTCGGTGACAAAAAATAAAATAGAGGAACTTAGCTACTGTCTTGGTGAGCTCCTGGTCTCTCCCCTGTAATAAGAAGCGTATAACCTCTGTCTCTGGTTTCCATGTTGGAATACATAGATGGTCTAGAAATTGTTGGCGGAGATCATCATACATTTTACATTTAAGGGCCATGTGAACTAGAGTTTCCACCAGGTGGGCATTGCATGGGCAGATCCTATCTCCTTCTGCCATACCCACAAACCTACCCCAAAGGAGGTTAGAAGGATTAGAATTGAACCTATAGCCAGTGAAAAAGCCCTTCTTTCTTGCGGGTTAAACAAAAATTGTAAATAATTAAGGTTAAATTCCTGCACCCTAAAGAGTCGACAATAAAGAGGGGAACATGTTTTTTCCACAGCTGAGATTAGTTCCTGGCAATCTATTTATTTATTGAATTGACTTACTTACTTACTTACTTACTTACTTACTTACTTACTTACTTACTTACTTGGGATAAGGCAGCCCTTAAGTCTTAACCCTGGAGAGCTGCTACCAGTCAGTGCAGACAATGCTTAGCTAGATGGACCAGGGATCTGGCTCAGTATAAGGGAGCCTGTTTCCCCATGCTCCTCATGCAGCCAAAATGGCACCATCCAAAGGCAACCAAGTGGTCTTCTGATGCTGAATGGGCAAAACTGCCCTTTCCAAACAGCAGCTCTCATGGGACCTTCAGCTGCCACCATCATGGATCTGAAGGCATCTGAACCAACCGATTCTAATTGCAAGAAAAGGCGGTTCCAATTAAACTTTAGGAAGAACTTTCTGGTGGTAAGAGCTGCTTGACAGTGGAATGGAAGACCAAAGTGGAGTCTCCTTCCTTGGAGGTTTTTAAGCAGAGTTTGGGTTGCCTTCTCAAAGGGCTTCTTTCCTGCATTTCAGGGCCATATTGACTCTTGGGGTCCCTTCCATCTCTACGACTCTATGAAGGCTACAGGCACATTCTGCCATGTGGTCTTGTCCCCTCTCTCTCTCTCTCTCTCTCTCTCTCTCGCAACTGATCTAATCTGAGGGCTCAAGCGTCGCTCCAGCTAAATTATAACTCATTGGTGACATTGTGAAATATGACTCTCCTCACAATTGCTGGCGAGGGTTATTTGCCATCTACATTATGCATATATAATAATATTCTATGCAAAAAAGGGGGACATTAGCAAAGCACCCGGGCAGAGGATTTCAGTCACGCAAGTGTCAGCATATTTAAAAAATGGGGGTTAAGATTATACCAGGTTCGATTTCCAACATATTGCTTGTAGCAATGCACTGACATCTCCACCTCCCTTGCTGTTTGCAATTATGGCAATAAGTAAAGTCAAGGGGGGTTGGTTTCCACAGCAACTCTAGGGCCTCTTTCAACACACCCCAATCAGTATTATACCATTGCGATGCTCTTGAGTGCAACAAGGCATTCACATGAAGTTGAAGGGGGCTGGATTACTATAATGCACTCTATCTGGGTCGGCCCTTGGGCCTGGTTCAGAAGCTTTGGCTGGTGCAGAATGCAGCAGCCAGACTGTTGATGGGGGAATCTGGATGAGAACATGTGACCCCATTTTTAATACACTGGCTGCCCATCAACTACTGAGCCAGGTTCAAGGTTCTTGTATTCATTTACAAAGCCCTGAACAACTTAGGTCCACGGTACCTTGGGGAATCCCCTGAACTCTTATATCCCAGCTAGATTACTGAGATCATCTGCAGGAGCATTGTTGGCAGTGGCAGACCTACATTTTGGGGGCCCTGAATCTTGAAGTGTCATGGGGCTCCCTTCACAACCAACAGTGAGGTCTGGATAAATCTGAAGTCCCCTAAATGGCTGGTTCACACCTGAAGGAAAGCCTTCTACTTGGACAGTGATAGAAAGTGACTTCCATTCAATGTACTTTTCTTCAGTTTCACTTCAACAGCATGCTAAGCTTTCTCCAAAGGGCCTTCTTGGTGGTGGCTTCCAGACTTTGAAACTCCCTCCCTGGAGAGGCCAGACTGCCTCCCTCCATGCTGTTATTCCACTGGCAGGTGAAGATTTATTCCACTGGCAGGTGAAGAGACTAGTATATTTATTTATTTTTTAAAAAGAAAAATATATTTTAATAGTGCTTGCTGTTTTGACTACCTGCATTTTAAGAAATTTGATTTTTATATATTGTTTTAATTCTATTAAGAGTTGCTTCTTTAACACTTGTCTTTTATATGCCTTTAGCTTTTTGCATTTCATCTGTTTGTTTTAATTTGTGCAAACCGCATTGGGAAAGAGGTGGCTTACAAATAAATAAATAAATAAATAAATAAATAAATAAATAAATAAAGCTTCCCTTACCAAGGCCACTTACGGAGGGTTTTGCCCAAGCTGATCAGCTGCTGCAGAATTATTTTTTAACACTGGGTGACTAAATAATAATAATAATAATAATAATAATAATAATAATAATAATAATAATAATTTATTATTTATACCCCGCCCATCTGGCTGGGCTTCCCCAGCCACTCTGGGCGGCTTCCAAAAGAATATTAAAATACTATAATACATCAAACATTAAAAGCTTCCTGAACCTTCTCCCCATCGCATTCAGTACAGGCCCCCACTAATGAGGCCCTGAAACAACTACTACTTCTGCTACTACTTCTTCTTCTTCTACTACTACTACTTCTACTTCTACTACTACTTCTTCAACTACTGCTTGTACTTCTACTTCTTCTTCTACTACTACTACTTCTACTACTACTACTTGTACTATTACTTCTTCTCCTTCTGCTTCTTCTACGACTACTACTTGTACTTCTACTTCTTCTTCTACTACTTCTTCTACTACTACTATTTCTACTTCTTCTTCTACTACTACTACTACTACTACTACTACTACTTCTACTTCTGCTGCTGCTTCTTTTGCAAAACCAGGTCCTGGTGGGTTAAATCACACATTCCTGTTGCCATTTATCCCCTTCCCAACATTTTCCTCCTCCTCCCCACTCTCCTCCTGACAGGGGTAGGATGCGGGGGACCAACTTTAATTCCAAAGCACTGCCTGAACATGTAAATCCTTCAAAGAGGGAGCGTTCCTATTTATGAGTCTCTTATTCCCTTCCAAAAAAAATAGTAGCAGAAACTGGAACTAGCAGACCCACCCCTTCTCGCTTGCCTGCTGTTCTACCTTTCATTTCCGACTCCTTCCCCATTGTCCCTCCAGCATCCTCTCCCTCCTTCTACCTAGCTGGAAACATGTGCTGTGTATTAGTGATAAGGAAGGAAGGCTTAAAAAAAAAAAAAAATACGCCTCCATTGACACATGCAGGTGGCTCTGGATTCTGTGTGTTTTCCTCCATTCACTGCCTTCGCTATGATCTTCTCTTTCATTGCCTCTTGCGTAAGAGTACCTGTCTCTCTCCGCCTTCGCTAATGGTCCCCCCCTCACCCCCTCGCCTTTTCAGTTCGACAGAAGCCCAAAATGATGCTTCGAAATGATAGCCGAGGCAGATTAGTCAGCAAACCGTCCATTTCCAGAAAGATAATTAAATGCAATGAGTTCTCTTGCACCCTTGGAACGGCGGGATAATGGCACCCCTTCCTCCTCCAATGTTGCGGAGGAGAGGGTCTCCTTGTCTTCAGATCCCAACTCGGAGCCCAGAGGATTTATTATGGCATGAGCTTTTGTGGACTGAGAGCTCTTGTGGATAAGTCCACAGTAGCTTATGCTGCAATAAACCTGTTAACCTCCTGGCTTTGTTGCTTTTGCAGGAAGAGACAAACGGTGTGGCAGTTTCCTTTGACTGGAAACCATAATGTCCACCCAAGTCAGTTTGTAGGAACTCAAGGACATCTCTCATCACCCCTGACCACGGCTGATGTGACTTGCAGTCTAACTGCCAGGGACTGGGCAGGTGGGGAGGAGTGGTGGAGACCTCCATCTCCAGAGGCATCTGGGCAGGAGGAAGATGACAATAGTATGGACCCAGATTCATAGGATGGGGGGACAAGACACACCCCAGAAGAAGCAGCAAAGAGCTGGGAAATAATGGAGGACTGGGAGCAGGAGCAAGCTAGAAGATGCTTTAGTCCTGAACAGAGACAGGACTCAGAAGTGGGAGAAACAGTACAGCATTCAGTGGACATTGTCTCTTGAGTGTCTGGTTGACCCTCCTTTTCCAGGGACCAGGTGATCCCTTCATATCTTAGAGCAGAAGGCCAAACAGAGACAGAAAGATTCCATTGCTTGCCACCATAGGCAGTAAGGAGGGGTTTGGAAGTGCCGCAAGGGGGTGGAGCAGGCACTCTGAGCAATGTCTCAGGACTCAGGGGAACATAATCCATGGTCTTTCTGCGTTGACTTAAATAAAAGAACTAGCAGAAGCTCTCTACGTCTCTGATTTCACTAGGCAGCTAGCCTGGGAATCATGACACTAACATCTCAAGGGCAACAGAGGTCCCTCATCCCTGACCTAGACCTTCACTTGCCTTTACAGTGGTACCTTGGGTTAAGAACTTAATTCGTTCTGGAGGTCCGTTCTTAACCTGAAACTGTTCTTAACCAGAGGTACCACTTTAGCTAATGGGGCCTCCCATTGCTACCGCCACATGATTTCTGTTCTCATCCTGAAGCAAAGTTCTTAACCCGAAGTACTATTTGTGGGTTAGCGGAGTCTGTAACCTGAAGCATCTGTAACCTGAAGCGTCTGTAACCTGAGGTACCACTGTACTGTCCCTGTCTACCTCCTTCACAACTTTGCCTTCTTTCAATGCAGGGCTGAGGAACCTGCGGTCTTCCAGGTGTTGTTGCACACCAGCTCCCATCATCCCTGACTGTTGGCCATGCAGACTGGAGCTGAAGGGGAGTTGGAGTCTCACAACATGAGAGTGCCCACAATTGTCCCACCGCTCTCAGGGACTGGTTGGATGAGGAGGAGGAGTGCTGGGAGTCTCCTGGCCAGGAGCTTCCCAGGAAGCACAGGGAAGGCAAGGATTTAGACCAGCGGTTCTCAACTTGTGGGTCCCCAGATGTTGTTGGACTACCACTCCCATCATCCCTAGCTAGCAAGGCCAGAGCTCAGGGATGATGGGGGTTGTAGTCCAACAACATCTGGGGACCCACAGGTTGAGAACCGCTGATTTAGACCCTGGGTCCTGGTGGTGGGGCAACGGAGAAGAGGCTGGAGAAGGGATGAGCTAGGAGATGCTGGAGGCAGGAGGTTGGAGTGATCAAGGTGGGGCAGAAGAAGGTCCTTCCAGACCAGGGATGGAGGCTGAGCATCTCAGTGTGAGTGCAGACACAGATGGTACACCTGCCATCCCGCAGCAGAACAGTCTCAGCCCTGCTGGTTCTCCTCCTCTCACAACCAGCTCTAGCAGTGTCCTGCATGTTGAAGAGCAATGGGCCAGACAGGCCCAGAGGAGGAGCTCACTTCCAAGTTGTAGTCTCCATTTGTTGTGGAGGTGGGTGGGCTCCAGAGTGAGAGGCTAGAGGGGAAAGGCTCAATTTCTAGCAATGTCTGAAGCTAAAGCTGTCGAGCCAGCAAGACCTCACAGTGTTACTTTCTGTGAATAAAAGTCAATTGCATTCCAAGCCTCAGGCCTTGACTTGCAGGGACTTGGCACTTTCCTGTCAGCCCTTAGAACCTAAGGAAAACCCTGCTGGATCAAACCAAAGCTCCATCTAGGAAGGTCCCTGTCATGAAAGGACCTCTACTGAAAACTTGGAGAGCTTCTGCCAGGCAGTGTTTCTGTGTCTTAAAGGAAGAGTCATTGCTCAGCCGTTGAGCATTTGCTGTGAATGCAGAAGATCCCAGATTCAGTCCCCAGTGTCACCTCCAGGTTGGGCCAGGGAAGTCCAAAAAACCGCTGCCAGTCAGTGCAGTCAATATAGAACTCGATGGACCAATGGTTTGGGTCAATAAACAGCAGCTTCCTCTTTTCTCCATCCAAAACACTATTGGCTATTTTTCTTTGCCTCCATGTCTCTGGGGGGTGGGGGCAGGGTGGTGACAGCTCAGCATAATAATAGAGCTGCCTTCAGATGTCTTCTAAAAGTTGTTTATTTCCTTGACATCTGATGGAAGGGTGTTCCGCAGGCAGGGCCTGACTCCTGAAAAGGACCTCTGCCTGGTTCCCTGTAACCTTACCTCTCACTGTGAGGGAACTGCCAGAAGGTCCTCGAAGCTGGACCTCAGTGTTCAGGCTGGACAATGGGATGGAGATGCTCCTTCAGGTATTGTTGTTGTTGTTTAGTCATTTAGACGTGTCCGACTCTTCGTGACCCCCTGGACCAGAGCACGCCAGGCCCTCCTGTCTTCCACTGCCTCCCAGAATTTGGTCAAACTCATGCTGGTAGCTTCGAGAACACTATCCAACCATCTTGTCCCCTTCTCCTTGTGCCCTCCATCTTTCCCAACATCAAGGTCTTTTCCAGGGAGTCTTCTCTTCTCATGAGGTGGACAAAGTATTGGAGCCTCAGCTTCACGATCTGTCCTTCCAGTGAGCAGTCAGGGCTGATTTCCTTCAGAACGGAGAGGTTTGATCTTCTTGCAGTCCATTGGTATCTCAAGAGTCTCCTCCAGCACCATAATTCAAAAGCACCAATTCTTCAGCGATCAGCCTTCTTTATGGTCCAGCTCTCACTTCCATACATCACTACTGGAAAAAACCATAGCTTCAGGTATACAGGGCTGAAACCATTTAGGGTTTTAAAGGTCAGCACTAACAATTTGTATTGTGCTCAGAAACGTACTGGGAGCCAATGCAGTTCTTTGAGGACCAGTGTTGTATGCTCCCAGTGGCCTCTCCCAGTCACCAGTCTAGCTGTTCCTCCTCTCCATGTGGGGAGGTGGTTGTGGTTGTACGATATATACGAAGAGTGTGTGTGTTTTGTGGATAAAGGAAGCACTTAAGCAACACTTATCAAGATGGATAAATCATGGTGTGGTATCAGATTGTTGGACAGGGGTGAGGTACAAGAGAGTACTGGTCCGACACTGATGGTTATTCCCAGTGGGAAGATAAGATTGAGGGAAAGATTAGGGTCTGGCTGGTGGCATTCGAAGCCAAGCCACCTCAGAGCACATCATAACTCACCCATACAAAGCTGAGCATGAGATCTGTTTTCTGTTGATTAATGGCAGATACGGCCGGTTCGCAGCCCATATTTTTAATGGCTATCCAAGGTCCTTGCTTTGTTTTGCTTAGATTCCTAGAGTACAGTGGTACCTCAGGTTAAGTACTTAATTCGTTCTGGAGGTCCGTACTTAACCTGAAACTGTTCTTAACCTGAAGCACCACTTTAGCTAATGGGGCCTCCTGCTGCCGCCGCGCCACCAGAGCACAATTTCTGTTCTCATCCTGAAGCAAAGTGCTTAACCCCAGGTATGATTTCTGGGTTAGCGGAGTTTGTAACCTGAAGCGTATGTAACCCGAGGTACCACTGTAATACGAAAGAACCAAGGCAGACTTCAGCTGCTGGAAAGGCAAATCAAAGTTCACATTGCAAGCAGCACTTTGGACAGCTCTGGGTGGAGATGGACAGAAATCAGCTCAGCAGAAGGTGGCGGACGCAGACCCAAATAGAGCCCAAATAGGCAGTCAATGAAAAACTTGTCAAAAGGTGCTAGTGTTAACCCTACCTGGAGATGCTAGGGGCTGAAGGTGGAGCATTCTGCAACGTGCATGCAAAGCAGGTGTGCTACCACGGGGCTACGGTCCTCCCCCCGCCCCAGGTGAATGGGAATATTTATTTATTTATTTATTTATTTATACATACATACATACATACATACATACATACATACCCCGCCCATCTGGCTGGGCTTCCCCAGCCACACTGGGTGGCTTCCAACAAAATACTAAAATACAGTAATGCTCCAGACATTAAAAGCTTCCCTAAACAGGGCTGCCTTCAGATGTCTTCTAAAAGTCTGGTAGCTGTTGTTCTCTTTGACATCTGGTGGGAGGGCGTTCCACAGGACAGGGGCCACTACTGAGAAGGCCCTCTGCCTGGTTCCCTGTAACTTGGCTTCTCGCAGTGAGGGAACCGCCAGAAGGCCCTCGGAGCTGGATCTCAGTGTCCGGGTAGAACGATGGGGGTGGAGATGCTCCTTCAGATATACTGGACCGAGGCCATTTAGGGCTTTAAAGGTCAGCACTCCAGTTAATAAAGCAAGAATAATAAAATTATACAGGTGGAAGCCAGCCAGCCAGCCACACCTTTCCCATGATACTCCATTCCGTTCAGCAGCCATTTCCAGGCCATAAGAGTAGCACTTGGGGCATCTGAGAACTGGAGGGTGAAATCATAGAATTATAGAAGGGGGCCCAAGGGTCATCTAGTCCAACCCCCTGTAATGCAGGAATCTCAACAACTGAAGCACAAATGCAAATGCACCCAAGCCTATTTTTCTGTATTTTAAATAGGTTGTGAACGGGTCCAGCAACTTCTGAGAAATGCAGTCAGAAAGTTCTTCCTGTATTTATCTGGAATCTCCTTTCTTGAGGCTTGAATCCACTGGTTTGGGTCCTCGCCTCTGGAGCAGGAGAAAACAAGCTTCCACAAGGCAGCTCTTTAGATATACAAGGATGACAATCACATATCTCCATCGCTGTAGCTTTTCTCCCAACTCATTTTGCCTGCTCTGCCCCAGTTTGCAGCTAGTTTGGCCTGCTATGCCCCTTTCTGCAAACAATTCTACTCATCACGCTAATGTTTGCAAGTCATTCCCCCTAATATAATGCAATTCTTTTGGTTGCTTTCACTGACATAAGCACACACACCCTGCCAATATATATATATATACATTTGTGTGCACATTTCTCAACAAGAGGCCACAATCACAACACTGGGAAGCGTTTGAATCTCAAAGGATGGCTGTATTTTGGTGCATGTATCACATCAGTGAAGTGTGAAGCCGGTAGGTTTGCATTACATGTGCATTAAAAACCAATAAGATTTGCATTAAAATGTGAATTGAAGCAAATTTCTGCCCCATCAGCAACATTAGGCCTTTAGATAGTGAAAGAAAATAAAAATCTTTCAGTCCAGCAAAAAAGAAAAAAAGAAAAGGGGGGGGGGGTTGATAAGTCCCACAACCTAAGACCAAGACAATATTCTACTGCTCAAGAAAACTGAGTTTGTTTAGCCCTTTGAATTATCCTTTTTTGGGGAAATGTTTGTAAAATTGCTCTGCATGTGTTTCTTACCCTTAGTGACATCACTCTACAGCCACATCCAATCACTTAATGTGGCGTAGCAACATCCTTCCTTTGGCCTCTCTCATTTTTAATCAGTTCTTCCATCTTGTTCGGTTTGTGAACCCTGATTGGCTGGGGTCACCCACCCGGCTAAACCAGAAAACAGGTCTCACTTGACTTCATGAGCCCTCAGTGATGTCATCACAGAGCCAGATCGGAGGGACTATGCAGCAGTGTGACATCACCATCCTCCGATCTGTGGAGCTGGCATAATTACGGGTGTCAAAATGCTACCAGTCACATTTTGCCAGCTAAATCCTCCAGTGTGTGGGGGAGGCCAATATAAATATGGAGCTATGGATCCAGAGTGGAAGATAAAAAATATAGAATAATAGAATTGTGAAATTGGAACGGATCCCGAGAGTCATCTAGTCCAACCTCCTGCAAATGCAGGAATCTCAATTTAAGCATCCATGACAGATGGCCATCCAACCTCTGCTTAAAAACCTCCAAGGAAGGAGTGGAAGGAGTCCATTCCACTGACAAGCAGCTCTTACTGTCAGAAAGCTCTTCCTGATGTTTAGACAGAATCTCCTTTCTTATAACTTGAAGCCATTGGTTTGGGTCCTACCCTCCAGAGCAGCAGAAAACAGGTTTATTCCATCTTCTACGTGACAGCCCTTTAGATATCTGAAGATGACTATCATATCACCTCTCAGTCTCTTCTTCTCCAGGCTAAACATGCCCAGCTCCTTCAACTGTTCCTCATAAGGCTTTGTTTCCAGACCCTAGATCTTCTTGGTTGCCCTCCTCTGCACATATCTCAGCTTGTCAACATCCTTCTTAAATTGTGGCACCCAGAACTGGACACAGTAGTGTAGGTTTGGTCTGACCAAGGCAGAATTGTTGTTGTGACCCCATGGACCAGAGCACGCCAGGCACTCCTGTCTTCCACTGCCTCCTGCATTTTGGTCAAACTCATGCTGGTAGCTTCGAGAACACTATCGAACCATCTCATCCTCTGTCGTCCCCTTCTCCTTGTGCCCTCAATCTTTCCCAAAATCAGGGTCTTTTCCAGGCAGTCTTCTCTTCTCATGAGGTGGCCAAAGTATTGGAGCCTCAGCTTCAGGATCTGTCCTTCCAGGGCTGATCTGCCCACTCAGGGCTGATTTCCCTAAGAATGGATAGGTTTGATCTTCTTGCAGTCCATGGGACTCTCAAGAGTCTCCTCCAGCACCAGAATTCAAAAGCATCAATTCTTTGGAGATCAGCCGAAGGCAGAACAGAGTAGAACTATTACATCCTTTGATTAGGATGCTATACTTTTCTTGATGGAGCCTAGAATAGCATTAGCTCCTTTTTTGCTGCTGCATCACACTGTTGGCTCACGTTCGGCTTGTGGTCTACTAAGACCCCTAGATCCTTTTCACATGCAGGCTGTACCCCATCTTATATTTGTGCATCTGGTTTTCCTGCCTAAGTGCAGAACCTGTCATTTATCCCTATTGAAATTCATTTTGATAGTTTGGGCCCCGTTCTCCCATCTGTTAAGGTCATCTTGTCTTCTGCGACATTAGCTACCCCTCCCAGTTTGGTGTCATCTGCAAATCTGATAAGCATCCCCTCTATGCCGTCATCCAGGTCATTCATAAAGATGTTGAACAGCAACTGGCACAGGACAGAACCCTACGTCACCCTACTTGTCACTTTTTTCCAGGATGACAAAGAACTATTAATGAGCATTATCTGAGTTTGGTCAGGCAACCAGCTACAAATCCCCTAACAGCAACCTCTTCCAGCCCACATTTTACCAACTTCTTTGCAGGAATGTCATGGGGGAATTGGAGTTTATGCATTTTTAAGGTTAACAAAAAGGAGTGTTTGCACAAATAGGTTGGTGGAGAGAGACAGAGAAACACACAGAGAGAGAGAGAGATCTGCAAGGAATCAAATTTCAGTGTGCCAGGACTGACACTTTGGAACTCTCTGCCACTTGACATCAGGCAAATGCCTCCATGAACTCTTTCCTGTACCTACTTAAAAAGATTTCTGTTTCGGGAAGCTTATCCAAATATGTAGAATGTTCGCATGCACTTCATTCTGGTTTCTTTATACATATGTGTGCATATATGTCTGTGTGTATCATTTTCAACAACTATGAAACATACTTTTATATCTTATACAGTTTTTTAGACTTCCGTCAATCACATCTGAACATTTTCCTATCTTTTCCACTTAGTTTACATTTCTTACTTTCACTATTACGTTTAAGTATCGTAACTAATATATTTCATCTTTATCTTCTTTGCAATGTTTCGTATATTCCTCCTTACAAAACTTCTTGTAGTCCTACTAGTGTAATCCGTTGATTACAATTGCTCTTCAAATAGTTCATATATTTGTTCCAATCTTCTGTGAATCTCTGGTCCCGCAGGTTTCGAATCCTTCCTGTCATCTTGTCTAGGGCAGCCCTGCTTAGGGAAGCTTTTAATGTTTGATGCATTACGGTATTTTAATATTTTGTTGGAAGCTGCCCAGAGTGGCTGGGGAAGCCCAGCCAGATGGGTGGGGTATAAATAATAAATTATTATTATTATTATTATTATTATTATTATTATTATTATTATTAACTGTGCATAGTCCATTAATTTCGTCTGCCATTCCTCTTTTGTTGGTATTTCTTCTTGCTTCCATTTCTGGGCTCACTTCATTCTGGTTCCTAGCTTACTGTTGACTTCAGTTATGCTTTGAACATTCTAAATAGTTATTTTCAATGAGGTTTTTTTTAAACTGATACAGCAATTTGTTTTATGACTTTTGCAAACCACTATGAGAAGGCTTCCCCCCCCCCCCCCTTCCAATCAAGTAGTATACAAATTTTGTGAAAGAAAACAATTGTGGTCCTTGATTGACACATTATAAACACAGGTTGGATATGGAAATAGCAGCCGTAAGGGCAGAAAACACTACCCCACCCCCAGTTTGTCTATCAAACTGGGAGGCTGTTCAGCGCACCCCCTAACTTCGAAACTCTCTGAATGGTGAAAGGGGGGAGTCTTCCGCTCTGAGCATTGCATCCCCGGCACGTGCTGAAAAGTTCTTCCGTGTTCTCGCCTGAGAGTCATCTGTCGAAATGTCACCAGTCAAACTTTGCTAGATGAATCTGCCGGGTGGGTGGGAGGGGGGGCAGGTTTAAATATAAATATGGAGGTGTGGATCCAGAGAGGAAGATAAAGATATGTATTTTTAACACAGAGGAAAAGGAGCATCTGTATAAATAGGTTGATGACATCGTGAAAGGAGGCTATAAATAAAAAGACAGAAAGGGAGAGTTAAGATGTTATCGCTGGCTTTCTGGGCTGCTTGCGGAAGGCGGGGGGTGCCTGCCGTGCTCTTGCACCCTTGGGTGTCAGTCAGAGATCCCCGTCACAGAAGTGAAGAGCAGCTCTCCGCAGTACAAAGAGGAGGAGGAAATGTCTGATTGGCTGATGTGCTAAAAATAAGGACCGTCACCACTCACGTTTGCTCACGGTGTGAAGACAAATAGCCACACTACAGATACCTTCCTGGCTACTCCCGGGAAAGTTAGCACAATCACGCAGTGTACAACTTTGCTCCTTTAAAAAAAAAAAATAATAATCAGAGATGCATTTTAAATAAAACGACACATTCTACTCATGTAAAAACACGCTGATTCCCAGACCATCTGCGGGCTGGGTTTAGAAAGCAATTGGGCCGAATCCGGCCCCTGGGCCTTAGTTTGCCTATCCCTGCTCCAGAAGGATACCATGGTCAATGGTATTGAAAGCTGCTGAGAGTTCAAGGAGAATTAACAAGGACATGTTTCCCTTGTGTCTCTCTCGACAGAAGTCATCGTACAGGATGACCAAAGCAGCTTCTGTGCCAAAACTGGGCCTAAGCCCAGATTGAAATGGATCCAAGAAATCAGTTTCTTCCAAAAGCAACTGGATCTGATCTGCAACCACTCCTATGTTTAGACAAATTCATGGCTACTAACCATGAAGGCCATGGCTACTAACCCATTTGAGGTCTCTAGACTGTCTTGCCAGTGTGCTGGGCTCAGGGGCAACCTGTGAAACGTGGTCCAGGACTAGTCCAGAATGCAAAGGTTCCGCTAGGAGTCAGTCCAACAGGGCCAAGGCAGGACACAAGGCAGGAAACCAGGCAAGGACAGGTGCAGGATCTAGCATACAGCAATGTTGCTCCTGCAACCTGGGGCAGGGTCCAACAGCCTTTTATCTTTGTCGGTGTAGCAGCCAGTCCTTATCCCCTGGCGACTCACCTCCCTGTTTCGCCCAAAGGTGAGCACTGCTTCTGTGAGTACTCAGGTCTCTCCTTCTCTCAGACCTGAGTCTCTGCAGCTCGGGAGATATTGGTGGGTTACTAGACCCAGGGGCCGCCTCAGCCTCTCCTGACCCAACTGGTAGAGGAGCAGCTGTAAGTGATGGCCCAGCTGATGGCAACAAGGTAATCCCCGCATCTGGAGCCAGGGCAGGCTCAGGCCCCTGACTCGGCCCAGCTGGTGTTTGTTGCAGGGGAACCTGTGCAGACTGGGACTCTTCAGGATCAGGCCTCAGACTTGGTTCAGATGATGCCTGAGGCAAAGGATCCAGTGCAGGCTGAGACTCCTCTGGTTCCGAGTCTGAGCCCGAGTCCCAGGCCATCATAGCTAGAGTGGTGAATGCTCTAGTTATCTCCCTCTTGGACTACTGCAATGTGCTCTATGTGGGGCTTTCCGTTGAAGGGGATTCTACAACTAATCCAGAATGCGGCAGCTACACTGGTGACTGGGAGCAGCCGCTGAGACGACATAACACTGGTCCTGAACATTGGCTCCCAGTACGTTTCTGAGCACAATTCAAAGTGTTGGTGCTGACCTTGAAAGCCCTAAATGGCCTTGGCCCAATATACCTGTGAGAACAGGAGACTGAACAGGAAACTGACCCAGCAGGCTGTTCTCATGTTCTTATGAACCTGGGCTCTTCTGCATGCAAAGCAGGTGCTCTATGACCAAAGTCATCACTACCTTTATCTGCTTTCGCATGGCTCTTACAAACCTCTCTTTGTGTTTTGCAATTTGATTGTTTTATTTGTAGCTTCAAATGTGGTATTCTTGTTTCACCCATTATCTTTTAAGAGCCACCTTGGAAGAATCCGACCCCCCCCCCCCACCGCCCCTGAAAAGGCAGCATATAAATATTTTAGATGTGTGTGCCTTTCTAGCGCATATTAGTTTTTTCTTCAATTCAACTGCTTTTGAAATGTGTCTGAGAAGGTGGCGCAGAGAGACTTCTGAAATAAATACACACGTTAAAAGATCAAAGAAGAGGAGGACTCTCCATCACAGCCTCTAGCTTTCAGAATGTATCCCTCTCTGGGCCACAGACAGTGGGGACGATCTTCATTTATTTCTCACTTTCCATGCACAAAAGTCTCTGAGTGATGTATGAACCACAGATATATATAGAAGTGTTCACACAGTTTCCCACGGAATTAAACTGGGCTTCCAGATCCGCTCACACACTGGTGACTCCTGGATGGAAATAGCTGGGTTGATGGACAGACAGACAGATAAGATAAGGAGATCCCTGCTGGATCAGACAAATGTTTCACCTAGTTCAGCATCCTCTTCTCACAGTGGTCAACCAGCAGTGGCGTAGCATGGTGGGCAGGGGGCTGTGGCACCGGGCGCAAATTTATGAGGAGGCACAACCAGGTGTCCCCATTAAGGGGGAATGGAGCTCGGGGGAGACAAACTGTCCCCGGGCCAGGCCTTCAGAAGCTGGGGCGGTGGCTGGGGAAGGGACAGCTGGAAGGGGGGAGGGGGCCGCCGCTGCCTACCAAGGAGGGAGGGAAGAAGAGGAAGGCAGGAAAGCACTGCTAGAGTGTTGCCCAGTGTGCCTCACTGCAAGGACAGGAGGACGAGGCGACACAGCAGCCCTCCTGGCTTCGCGTTTCTCCGCATTATCTCTGCTCCCAGGTTGGGGCTAGTTTGCAAGGAGAGGCTCCCTTGGTTAGACGCTGGCTGCAGAAGGGGCAGAGCAGTCCACTAGGGCAGGCACAACACTTGCCCTGCCCCGGGCAACGGCAACCCATGCTACGCCCCTGCCAACCAGATGCCCCAAGCAGGATCCGAGCACAACAGCATTCTCCCCTCTTGTGGTTTCCAGAAACTAGTATTGAGAAGCATCGCTGCTTCCGATTGCGGAGGGCAGAGCGCAGCCATTGTGTTAATACCTATCGATAGCCCCTCTGCTCCCCCCGTGAATTTGTCCTATCCTCTTTTGCAGCTGTCCAAGTTTGTGGCCCTCCTTGCCTCCTGCGGGACCAACTTCCGCAGTTCAGATCTTCCGCTGCATGGAGAAGGGCTTTTTCTTTCATCTGTCCTGTCTCATGCAAAAGAGACAGAGCGAGTATTTCGGGTTCCCGCCCCTCGTCATCAAACCCTCTTTGGTGGCAGTGGGGAAGCTGAGCAGACATTTCCCTCAAAGCCGAAGGATGAGCTGCGACTATAAAAGGAGTCGCTTTGGGACTGTTTGCCTGCACGCTGAATTCGGGGAGGCTGGGCATGGATGTGTGGAAAGCGGGCGAGGAAAGGAGAGCGGGCGGGGGTTGCGATTTGCATTAGGTCGTTATGGCAACGGGAGGACGTAATGTTAAAAAAAAAAAAGCACTACAGGTTTGCTAGTTAATGCAGTTTTGTATCGGAGAGATGGAGAGGCACAGGAATTGCCAGTGTGGAAAGAGAGAGAGCTGGAGGGGTTCCAGGAATGTATGGGAGGTGGAGACACAGAACGGCAGAGGGACAGCTGCTGGGCATGCAGAAGGCCTCACATTTGACCCAGGCATTTCCAGTTTAAAAAGGGGTGGGTGGTGGGCAGAACCACTTCCTGCATGTCTTCCCAGAGTCCGCGGGAGTCTGTGACCCTCCAGGTGTTGCTGTGACTCCCAACTCTCAGGAGCAAGCAGGACCAGTGGTTAGGGATGCTGGGAGTTGGAGTGCAGCAACATCTTAGAGCCGCCATTGCCTTATATCCCTAAGACTAGTGGCTGCTGGGAACAAGGAAGCAGTAACCAGAAAGGAGGCTCACTGCTGTGTCTCTGTATGAGTTGCTGCTCTGGTTTTTCTTAAGACTAGATAAAGCAGGGATAGGGACCCTGTGGCCCTCCAGATGCAGTTGACCAGTGGTCAGGGAAGTGAATCCAGCAGCACTGGGAAGGTCGTGTTGTATGACTTGAGAGCCAGTGTGGTGTAGTGCTTCAAGTGCTGGACTAGGAGGCCATGGGTTCGAATCCCGACTCGGTTATGAATCTCATTGGGTGACCTCGGGCAAGACTGCCTCTCAGCCTTGTGGGAATGTTCAGGGGTGCAGGAGAGGATATATTGTAAGATTATATCCTAATCCAGCTTGTGCTAACAAGTTCCCAAAATATCAGCAGAGTTTATAGACATTCCCCTTTAAGTTCGCAACGGTAACTTCTGCACAGGTTCACTAGAACCTCTATAATAATTACTCTAGTAATTTCCCCTTTGTTCCCTCTTAAAATACAAGACATGACACAGTCTTCATAAAAGTATAAAAGAGTTTACTCACGTTCTGTTCACAATGTGATCCCAGAAGGCAGACAGGCTTAAAAAGGTTACATACATTTAGAATCTATCTTGTAGCAAGATAGTCCCTTTGCCTCTCTTGGCTGGGAGCCAAGAGAGCATCCTTAGATGTTTCCTCATCGAAGGAAGATGGCAGAGAGAGAGTGTGGCTGCCTGCCCTGTGCTTTTGTCATTACCTGCACAGGTGAGGCCACACCCACCTCTGGTCACATGCGGAGGAAGTCCGTCCCCAGGAAGTTTACCTGCTTGCTGGACAGACATCCCTCCCCATGTTCTAACATGTACACTCCAGGAATGTTGTCATTGACTGCTCCTGTGCTCCTGTACATCCCACAAGCCTAACCCCCCTCACAGGGTTGTTGTGGGGATTAAATGAAGAGAGGGAGAGCCATGTACATCGCCTTGAGCTTCTTGGTGGTCTATAATGGGAGAAGGAGAAGGAAAAAATTATCTGTTTTCTCCATGTCATGGAGAACTTTTCACACACATCCTTTTCTCTGAACTAAAAAGGTCCAAATTTTGTAATCTTTCTTTGTCAAGGAGTCACTCCAGTCCCCCTGCTTATGTTGGTTGTCTTATCTGGAACCCTTTCCCAGCTCTACAATATCCTTTTTGCTCTGAGGCACCCTGTGCTTTACAACCACATTGCTCTGCTTCCCCTCTCTGTCAAAGGCAGACAACTGGGCAGGACAGAGAGAGAAAAAGCTATATCAAGGTGGGGCAGAGGGGAGAGTGAGGAAAGTCCATCTGCTGAGAGTTCCACTCACCCACCCCACCCTCCTCTGCCAGGTTTATAAAATTATCCATGGCATTGAGAAAATGGATAGAGAAAAGTCCCCCCCCCCCCAATTGCCTCTCTCTCATAACTCATGAACATCCAATGATTTTGAATACTGGAGGATTCAAGAGAGATCGAATAAAGTCTTCTCTATGCAGCACACCGTTAACCTGTGGAACTCACTCCCACAGGAGACAGTGATGCCCACCAACTTGGATGGCTTTAAAAGAGGATCGGACAAATTCATGGTTATGAATCGGCTGCCTGCAGTGATGGCTAGGTTCTGCCTCCATACTCAGATGCAGGGGTCAGCAAACTTTTTTGGGAGGGGGCCGGTTCACCATCCCCCAGTCCTTTCGGTGGGCCGGACTGTGTGCGCACACATGCACATGCACACGACGGAGGGGGCTTCTCTCCCCGCTTCTCCCCCAGCCCTCCCCTCCCCCTGCCTACCTTCTCTGCCACTCTACCTGCGGTTGGGAGCCGGTGGTTATGGCGGCACCTCTCCTTTCCATGCCAGCTTTCCCTGGGCGTGCTACGAGGCCTCTTATTAAAGCCCAGCCCTCATCCTACGCAGGGTGGGGAGAAGCCAGGAAGAGGGAGGGAGGAGGAAGGAGGTGCCACCGCAGTGTGTGTGAGGGATAAAAAGGTAAAGGGACCCCTGACCATTAGGTCCAGTCGTGATCGACTCTGGGGTTGCGGCGCTCATCTTGCTTTACTGGCCGAGGAAGCCGGTGTACAGCTTCCCGGTCATGTGGGCAGCATGACTAAGCAGCTTCTGGTGAACCAGAGCAGCGCACGGAAACACCGTTTACCTTCCCGCCGGAGTGGTACCTATTTATCTACTTGCACTTTGACGTGCTTTCGAACTGCTAGGTTGGCAGGAGCTGGGACTGAACAACGGGAGCTCACCCCATCGCGGGGATTCGAACCGCCGACCTTCTGATTGGCAAGTCCTAGGCTCTGTGGTTTAACCCACAGCGCCACCCACGTCCCTCTGTGTGAGGGATGGAGGGGGGGGAATAGTGGAAAAAATGGTGCCCAAATTTTATTTTGTTTTAAATGGCGTTTACGCTGATCCAAGTGGCGACTCCAGAACCGTCTGCGGGCCGGATCTAGAGGACCATTGGGCCTGATCCAGCCTGCAGACCTTAGTTTGCTGACCCCTGCTCAAAAGCAAGTGTAATAATCTAACGTTATTTTAAAAATAAAAAATAGAGAGTATCAGACAAATTCATGGAGGAGAATTTGAGACTCTTCTCTGTCTTGTTTCAATGGACTGCATGCAGGCCACTCTGGGAGCCCTTTTCGGCTGAAGAGCAGAGTGCAATCCTTTGCAAACAAATAAACAGAGCAAGAACACAGAAGATGTGCCCAAGGTCTGCGCTCATGCGCAAATACACACCTGGCTGCTGCTTCCTCCTATCTCTCTCTCCCCCCACCTGCCATTCCATTGTTCTCAGCTTCCAAACAGGTGAGACAACAGTCACATCTGACCCTGTTCGGTTCCCTCGTGGCACTGGAGCGGCGGCTGCCGTTAATTATATAGCAACACCGAGACACAAATAGTTTCTGCCGCTGCAGGGATCGAACAGGAAGCGAAGGGATCGCAAGCGGAGCAGCAGCACAATGAGCAGAGGAGCGACGACAAAAGGATGCAGTGACAATGCAAGGGAGGCAGAATAACGGGATGTTAGGTTAAGGCAGAATCAGATCCTATGACCCACTGAATAACACACCTCTCTATTCTCGTAGGGCGTCAATAAGGCCAGTTGAGAAAAGGGAGAGAGAGAGAGAGAGAGAGAGAGAGAGAGAGAGAGAGAGAGAGAGAGAGAGAAAGAAAGAAAGAAAGAAAGAAAGAAAGAAAGAAAGACTTTGCAGGGAGGGCAAAGTTTCCTGCTCTCTCTTCGGCACCAGAAACCAGCACCCCATAATATCATGATGTTTCTTTATGGGGAAGGGCCGTAGTTCAGTGGCAGCATGTCTGCCTTGCAAGCGGAAGGACCCAGATTCAATTCTCTCCCTGAAAGGCTGGGGAGCTGCTGCCAATCAGTGCAGACAATACACAGAGCTTCAGACAACTTACTTTGAACCAGCCCCTTGCCAGAAACACGAGCGCTAGATTCTAGCGGCTAGAATCTGATTTCATTTTCAGCATGAATATTCATATCCAGTCTTGCATTTTACAAAATCACAGATTTAAATGCATGTTTTATCTCAGCTTGTACATTTCTAATTGTATTTTATCCTAAAATAGGCGTACTCAAGGCACATTGTAATGGGCTTGGGTTGGTTTTTTTTAAGCTGAGAATGCAAAGTTGAGGAAAAGTGCAAAATCCAAAAGGTAATTAAAGTCCCACCTGCATATTCAGGACAGGGTAGAGCCCTAGTGGTTAGAGCAGTTGTTTTACAGGCAGAAGGTGCCATGTTCAATCCCTGACACCTTCATGTAGGGTTGAGAGAGATTCCTGCCTCTGAAACCCTCAAGAGCTACTGCCAGCCACTGCTGGCCTGACTGAATATACAGTAGATTCCTATGTCTTGACCTGAAGATCTTCAGTAAGGGGTCGACAGGGATGGAAGAATCTGCTCATTTTAGTTTCTCTTATTCTCTATTTTTCCCAGTCTGAAATTCAGATCTCCACATTTCCACAGCCATTTAAAAATAAAATAAAACCACCACAGAAATTCATCAACCTTTTAGTGTGATTTGCACAGCAATTTGCAAACTGTTGAAAGAAAACCTCCCCCAAATTCACCATGCATTTTAGTGCAAATTTCTCCTAATAAACACATTTTAAGCGAGGGTTTGACTAATACACACATTTCCCGTTTCCCTATTAAAGCATTTTTGTGTTTGATTTTGCCTAAAATAGGCATTGGTGTACACATTTGTTTGGTTGGAGGACCGCTTTCTCAGAAGTGTGGTTTTCAAAGGGCTGCTGTGTTTCGGGTCAGGTATTGGGTTCAAGGTGTGTGAATTGAGTCATTTATCACAAAAAAGCATAGAATATCAAATCACTCCCTGGAAAGTTGCAGTGGCCGTGACCCTGTTTTGCATGCTGAAGGTCCCAAGTCAATCCTTAGCATCTCCTGGTAAGTGAATTCTGAAATTCTGGAAAGTTGTTGCCTTGTCAGTGTAGACAATTCTCAGATAGAATGATCCATGCTCCAGCTATTTATTGCTTATTTATTGCATTGATATCTCACATTTTTCTCCAGGGAGCTGTACATGGTTCTCCCCCTCCTCATTTAATCCTCGCAACAATCCTGTAGGGTAGGATAGACTGAGAGGCTGTGATTAGTGTCCAAGATGCGCTTAATGGCCAAGTGGGGGATTCGAACCCTGGACTCTCAAATCCTAGTCCGACACTCTAACCACTGCACCACACAGCTAGTCCTGGCCTTTTGTGCAAACATGTGCCCTTTAAGCTGTTCTCTGACAGCTGGCCTTTCCCCATCCAGCCTGGCCTTTAATAAAAATATTGTGATTTAAAATCTCGCATCCCAAAGATTTATGAAGCTCGGAAGTTAAAGAGCTGTCTGCATGTCAGGAGGGCGGCAGCAAAGAGGGAGTTGGTGCCCAGCTTTGTCTTTAATGGATGAGAGGGAGAGGGGGAGAGGGGGAGAGAGAATCTGGGTTGCTGAGTTCATATCTCTGCTTTCCTCGAGAGCTGTCAGAATCACTTAAAAGAATGCAAGTGGGCAGGCGGATGGCAGGACTAATTGGCAGGGGCAACCCTTCAGGGTGGCACGATTCATGCTCTGTCCTCCTTCTCACGCAGCGGCGGCTGCAATGCCACACAAGCTCACATGCAGGGGAAAGGGCACCGTGGGGTCATTTGTGTTGGTGGCAAGGGGGAAAATAGGTATAAAAGTAGAATTTGTGGGTGCCAAGTTTGGAGTAAGTACTGTTTGGTGAGAGAATCTCAGCAGAGATTTAAAATCATAAAACATGCAGCAAAGTAAAGCATGGAAATATAGGCTATTAGACCTTTAAAACATCCCCCTGTGAGTTCCAAAACTTGCATTTCCCCCCAGTATAGAAAAGGCCACACATTTGGGAAGTTAAAAATGGTTTACTTACAAACCCTCCAAAGGTCAGATTCATGTGCTTTTCCATACAGCATTCGGAAAAGGTTGAATAGGCAGTAAAAGTTGGCTTAGTTACGGTGGTGAAAGTTCCTAAATTATTGGTATAGGGACTCAAGAATCATAGAATTGAAGAGTTGGAAGCTACCCCAAGAGTCTTCTAGTCCAACTCCCTGCAATGTAGGAATCTCAGCTAAGATGACAGGTGGCCATTCAACCTCTGCTTAAATTCCTCCAAGAAAGGAGAGTCCACAGCCTCCTGAGACCGTTCCACTGTTGAACAGCTTGTTCCCTCTTCCATGTGACATATTTGAAGATGACTATCATCTCTTCTCAGTCTCCTCTTTTCCAGGCTAAACATACCCAGCTCCTTCAACTGTTCCTCCTAAGGCTTGGTTTCCAGACCCTTGATCATCTTAGTTCCCTGCTCTGCACAATTTCCAGTTGCCAATATCCTTCTTAAATTATGGTGCCCAGAATTGAACACAGTATTCAAAAGGCTTGTTAGGGCCATGTGGTCTGAGCTCGGAGCAACTAGCTCAAACCTCTTTACACCCTGAACTTCTTAGGTAGGCTGAGAGAGAACAATAGACTCATAACCTTCCTCCCAAGGTGAGAAGGAGTGACCTAGCTAAGCCTGGCAGGACAGCTTACTCTATGGCATTAACCCCTTCATGCATTAAGTAGACTTAAGCATGTTGGTTATATGAGGCTGGTTATCCCACAATTACTAGGATGCGGGTGGCGCTGTGGGTTAAACCACAGAGCCTAGGGCTTGCCAATCAGAAGGTCGGCGGTTCGAATCCCCGCGATGGGGTGAGCTCCTGTTGCTCGGTCCCAGCTCCTGCCAACCTAGCAGTTAGAAAGCACGTCAAAGTGCAAGTAGATAAATAGGTACCACTCTGGCGGGAAGGTAAAGGGCATTTCCGTGCGCTGCTCTGGTTCACCAGAAGTGGCTTAGTCATGCTGGCCACATGACCCGGAAGCTCCCTCGGCCAATAAAGCAAGATGAGCGCCGCAACCCCAGTCAGCCACAACTGGACCTAATGGTCGGGAGTCCCTTTACCTTTACCTTTATCCCACAATTTGCTGAGCAGCTGAGACTGCCAGCATCCACTCCCAATCAGAGGGTTTAAATTTAGGCTGAGGGTCACAACTCAGTTGGTAGAGCATCTGGTTGGAATGCAGAAGATCCCGTGTTCGATGCGCGACAGCATTTCCAGATAGGACTGGAAAAGGCTAATTGTCTGAAATCCCGGAGAAGCCACTTCCGATCTGTGTGGACAATACCATACCTCCCCCTCTCTGAGCTAAATGGACCATCCCAGTGGTGCAGTAATAAAACTGCTAGCACATTTGCGAAGCTAAGCAGGGTCTGGTATGGTTTCAAATTGGATGGGGGACTTCCTGATGAGATAAGACCCTTGTGGTCTCTTACAATTCTATGATTCTATGGCCTGACTCACTTTAAGGCAGCTTCCTATATGCTGATTGAAACCAGTCCTTTATTCAGAAACATGAGGACTAGTATCTCACTTTATTTTAATTTTTTAAGGGGGAGAGAGATGCAGCTTAGTGGGTAGAGCAGCTGCCTGGCATGCAGAAGACTCCAGGTTCAATCTGGGTAAGGCTGGGAAAGGCCCTCTGCCTGAATTCCTGGGGAGCCGCTGCCAGTCTGTGCAGACAGTACTGAGTTAGATGGACCAATAGTCCAACTCAGAGTAACACAGCTTTTTATTCCAAACCATGAGGTCTAGGAACTTAGCTTTCTGCTGCTCCAGTGGGTAGGTCCTGAAGAAATGGATTCAAGTTACAAGATTTAAGGAGATTTCAACTAAATATTAGGAAAAGCTTTGAAGGTAAGAGCTGTTCAACAGTAGAACAGAGTCCCTTGGGAGGTGGTGGGCTCTCCTATATTGATGGATTTTAGGCAGAGATTGGATGGCCACCTGTCAGGGATTCTTGAGCTGTGATTACTGCATTGCAGGAGGCTGGACTAAATGACCTTTGGGGTCCCTTTCAGATCTACTGTTCTATGATTTTTAGGAGAAGCTCTGTATCTCAGCAGTATAAATATGTATACTCCTCCTGGATGAAGGCATAGTTTCTTTTCTTTTTAAAAATATTTTTATTAAACAATTTCAACATAACAAATTATCAAACCATATAATCACATTCGTTATTCCCCCCTTTTTTCCACCCCCTTCCATCCCTCCCCCCAGCTCCTCTCTCTGATTTCTTTGTACATATTATTCTCTGCATGTTATAAAATTATACATATCCTTGCCTTATCTATCATGTAATCAACCAATAAATTTGTGTATGTTTATTCAAAAAATAATTTGTAAAAAGTTCCCATTCTTCCTTAAAGTCACAGTTGTCCTTATCCCGTAGTTTGTATGTCAGTTTAGCCAACTCTGCATAGCTCATCAATTTTTCTTGCCACTGTTCTTTCGTTGGGATTTCCTCATTCGGATGAAGGCGTAGTTTCAATATTCTCTGAAGGTATGAATACCTGTTAGTCCTGCTCAAGAGCAGGCTAAGGTCCACTGGTTTCAACAGGTCTAAGTATGAATTTGTTGGATAACTTCATTTGACATTAGCGATGCTCAGATCCGACCTATTGACACTGAAGGCTGGGCTGAACTTAGGTCCATTGATTCTAGCGGATCTCCTTTGAGTCAGTCTTCATTAGAAGACGAACCCTTTGGGGTACTTTAAAAAGAATTAAATTGTAAGAACATTTTTTCAAAAAGCAGATAAAACCTCTCATGTAATAACACAGGGCGAAGAGAATTCAGATTCTCAGCCCCAACACACACAAACATACACCCACACTGCTCTGTGTTTCACTTGCTAATGTGTTTCAGCGAATGTTGATTGGAAGTTTGGAGCCAATAACTCAAAACAGAATGGGTGGATGGGAAGAATGTGTGTGGAGGGGGTCGCCACTCGGCCTTTGCAACAGAACGACACTGGTAGGTAAACACAGAGGAAATCAAGGACAAAAGTCCAAGTGACTCAGCCCGTACACAGATGATACTGAACCCTGAAGGCATCCTTGGCAAGGTTCGGCAGACAGGAGCCCGCTCTGATCGTTCAAAAAACAATGAGTGACATGATTAGAAGAGATGGATGGATGGATTGGAAGCCATCACTTTGGGGCTCAGCAGAAATCGCACCCCCACCGTTCACCTCTTGGCGTTCCAGGTTACTCTGCCCGATGTCTTCAAGCTAATAAGGACCTGGGAGAGAAAACCATAATGAGGCCATACTGTCGGAGATGATTTGAAGAGAGGTTCAATGGTGACATGTGTAGGAGACTCCCCCCCACCACACACACCTGAGCAGATGTGTAACTCAAGCAAAGTCCTCGGGCTGGGCAGAGAAAATAAGGAAGCTTTTTCAGCAAGACGTTCCTTCTACAGCTCTTTGCTTACCTGGACATCAGGAGTCATAGAATCATAGAATCATAGAATCTTAGAGTTGGAATAGACCACAAGGGCCATTGAGTCCAACCCCCTGCCAAGCAGGAAACACCATCAGAGCACTCCTGACATATGGTTGTCAAGCCTCTGCTTAAAGACCTCCAAAGAAGGAGACTCCACCACACTCCTTGGCAGCAAATTCCACTGTCGAACAGCTCGTACTGTCAGGAAGTTCTTCCTAATGTTTAGGTGGAATCTTCTTTCTTGTAGTTTGGATCCATTGCTCCGTGTTCGCTTCTCTGGAGCAGCAGAAAACAGCCTTTCTCCCTCCTCTATGTGACATCCTTTTATATATTTGAACATGGCTATCATATCACCCCTTAACCTCCTCTTCTCCAGGCTAAACATGCCCAGCTCCCTTAGCCGTTCCTCATAAGGCATCATTTCCAGGCCTTTGACCATTTTGGTTGCCCTCCTCTGGACACGTTCCAGTTTGTCAGTGTCCTTCTTGAACTGTGGTGCCCAGAACTGGACACAGTACTCCAGGTGAGGTCATAGAATCATAGAATCATAGAATCATAGAATCATAGAGTTGGAAGAGACCACAAGGGCCATCGAGTCCAACCCCCTGCCAAGCAGGAAACACCATCAGAGCACTCCTGACATATGGTTGTCAAGCCTCTGCTTAAAGACCTCCAAAGAAGGAGACTCCACCACACTCCTTGGCAGCAAATTCCACTGTCGAACAGCTCTTACTGACCAGAGCAGAATACAGTGGCACTATTACTTCCCTTGATCTAGATGCTATACTCCTATTGATGAGGCCCAGAATTGCATTGGCTTTTTTAGCTGCCGCGTCACACTGTTGGCTCATGTCAAGTTTGTGGTCAACCAAGACTCCTAGATCCTTTTCACATGTACTGCTCTCAAGCCAGGTGTCACCCATCTTGTATTTGTGCCTCTCATTTTTTTTGCCCAAGTGCAATACTTTACATTTCTCCCTGTTAAAATTCATCTTGTTTGTTTTGGCCCAGTTCTCTAATCTGTCAAGGTCGTTTTGAAGTGTGATCCTGTCCTCTGGGGTGTTAGCCACCCCTCCCAGTTTGGTGTCATCTGCAAATTTGATCAGGATGCCCTTGAGTCCATCATCCAAGTCGTTGATAAAGATGTTGAATAAGACCGGGCCCAAGACAGAACCCTGTGGCACCCCACTAGTCACTCTTCTCCAGGATGAAGAGGAACCATTGATGAGCACCCTTTGGGTTCGGTCAGTCAGCCAGTTACAAATCCACTGAATGGTAGCATAGTCAAGACCGCATTTTACCAGCTTCTTTACAAGAATATCATGGGGCACCTTGTCAAATGCCTTGCTGAAATCAAGGTAGGCTACATCCACTGCGTTCCCTTCATCTACCAGGCTTGTAATTCTGTCAAAAAACGAGATCAGGTTAGTCTGACATGACTTATTTTTCAGAAATCCATGCTGACTATTGGTGATCACAGCATTCCTTTCTAGGTGCTCACAGACTGTTTGCTTAATGATCTGCTCCAGAATCTTCCCTGGTATTGATGTCAGACTGACTGGGCGATAATTATTTGGGTCCTCTCTTTTCCCCTTTTTGAAAATAGGGACAACATTTGCCCTCCTCCAGTCTGCCGGGACTTCGCCTGTTCTCCAGGAATTCTCAAAGATGACTGCCAATGGTTCTGAAATCACATCTGCCAGTTCTTTTAATACTCTTGGATGCAGTTCATCTGGCCCTGGAGACTTGAATACATCTAGACTAGCCAAGTATTCTTGTACTATCTCCTTAGTCATAGACTTGTAGAGTTGCAAGGGAGCTCTCCAAGGGTGATCTCGTTCAACCCCGTGCCGCAATGCAGGAATCGCAGCTCAAGAACCCCTGATGGATGCTCATCTGACCGACATTTAAGAACCTCCAACAGAGTTCACCTTCTGAGGGAGTCTGTTCCCCTGTCAAATGGCTCCCACCAGCAGAAAGTTCTTCTGTCTAAGAGAACCAGCATGGGTAATGGTTAGAGCACCAGACAAAGACCTGGGAGAGACCAGGGGTTAAATCCCTGCTTAGCTATGAAACTCACTGGGGGCAGTGGCGGAGCATCCTGGGGGCGTGGTGTGCATCCTGGGGGTGTGGCGCGCATCCTGGGGGCGTGGTGCCCAGCGCGCGGGGGCAGCTGCAATGGCACCCCACCGGGATTGTGCCACCGGGGGGGGGTGCGCTCCCCTCGCATGCCTGTTCCTCTGCCAGTGACTGGGCTACCAGTTACTGCCTTCTCTCAGCCTAACCTACCTGACAGTGGAGAGTGCTCTTGTGTTCGAATCCTGCTTGCTAGTTTCCCATAAGTATCTGGTGAGCCACTGTGAGAGTAGGATGCTGGACCAGATGTGCCACTGGCCTGATCCAGAGAAAGGCTCTCCTTATGTTCTTAGGGTCTTCTCGGTGGTAGCCCCCAAGCTGTGGAATGAGCTGCCCACTGAGACATGGTGGTCAATTTCTGCTAGCATCGATCAGGCTTCCCTGGACCTCTGGTACCAGCTGTGTGATGTAGTCACCTTGTATTTATTGCATATTGGGTTTTTCTTATGCAAAAGCTTGTTTTTTGATATGCCACCTTGCTGGTATTTTAGCGAGAGAGATAGGCATGCTTTCAATCAATGAACTCCCCCAGATGCTTTGGGGGGTATGCAGATGTCAGATTGGCTCACGGGCCAGGATTCCTTTACTCCCTGCTGCAAGCCCCCGCCACCTGCAGAGCATTGTGGGATTCCCCCACTCGCAGCTGGTGGGAGAGAGCAAGAGCTGCATTAGAGAGCTCCGCCCGCCCGCCCCCTTTCGTCCCCGCCTGCTCCCCTTGCCTCACTCCACCCCATTAGTCATGCTGTCTCATTTTCTATTAGTTCCCTTCAATATTTTATGGGGCCTGTTTCCCTTCAGGTAGCAACAATGCAGGGGTCAGCAAAATCTAGTGCTGCGCTCTCAAGTGCTGTGACTGCTGTATATTATTTACCAGAGCATTATTATGGCCCGCCAGCCTTGCTCAAAGTGAAAAGGCCTGTCAGGACCTCTCCTCGTCCAGGCGGAGAGAGGCACGGGAAAAGGTGGAAGGTGTCACGTGCAAATCCTGCCCGCCTGGTGAAACGCAGGCAATTGCAGTGCTCCACTTGACCCTCAGCTCCTTCCCCCTCCTGCTCTCTCCATGCCAATAGGTTTCCTGAATTGAGTGCCAATTCAACACACATGCAAACGCATGCACACACACACATACCCAAAATGCCTGGAAATATGAATTGCATCAGTGTGGATGGATATTATTATCGTTCTTGTAAGAAAAAGCTGCTCCCTTTCCCTTATGGGGTATACAAGAGCCTGTAGCGAGTCCTTAAGTGGGTTCCCTATCGGTGGGAGAAAATAACAGAGACCCGCCAGAGTATATTCAGAAGTAAAGTGGCTAGTAAGCCTGATCTTGGGGACACGGGTGGTGCTGTGGGTTAAACCACAGAGCCTAGGACTTGCTGATCAGAAGGTTGGCGGTTCGAATCCCCGTGACAGGGTGAGCTCCCGTGGCTCGGTCCCAGCTCCTGCCAACCTAGCAGTTCGAAAAGCACGTCAAAGTGCAAGTAGATAAATAGGTACTGCTCCGGCGGGAAGGTAAACGGCGTTTCCGTGCGCTGCTCTGGTTCACCAGAAACAGCTTAGTCATGCTGGCCACATGACCCGGAAGCTGTACACTGGCTCTCTTGGCCAATAAAGCGAGATGAGTGCCGCAACCCCAGAGTCGGTCACGACTGGACCTAATGGACAGGGGTCCCTTTACCTTTTAAGCTTGATCTTAATTGAAGAAACTGTTGCAACAGGGTCCCCACTCACCACATGCAGGAGGGAAGAGAACATGTCTGGCACTGTGATCTAAACTACTGAGCCTCTTGGGCTTGCTGATCGGAAGGTCGGCAGTTCAGTTTGAATTCCCACGATGGAGTGAGCTCCTGTTTGTGAGCTCTGCCCCAGCTCCTGCCAACCTAGCAGTTCGAAAGCACGCCAGTGCAAGTAGATGAATAGGTACCACTGCAGCAGGAAGGTAAACAGCATTTCCATGTGCTCTGGCTTCCATCACGGTGTCCCATTGCACCAGAAGCAGTTTAGTCATGCTGGCCACATGACCTGGAAAGCTGTCTGTGGACAAACGCCGGCTCCCTTGGCCTGAAAGTGAGATGAGTGCTGCAAGCCCATAGTCGCCTTTGACTGGACTTAACAGTCCAGGGGTCCTTGACCTTTTTACCTTTATGCTGGAGAAAGGTTGGAGGGTATGTTAGTGGTCACCACTGCCTCCTGTGGCAGTGAGTTCCACAGTTTAACTATGCACAGGAGGCTTTTGCCTGCCTTCTGAATAAACACACTTTCATTTCCCAACACAGCGCAATGTTCCTGAGTTTCCTAGGTCTGCCTGGTGTGCCTCCTTCCAGTTCAGTCTGCACAAGATTGGCGCTGTCCCAAAGCATGCATCTCCCCCCTCCTTTAAAGCCTCATAGCCAAGGGAACACACAGACACATATACACCCAGGAGCAAAGGGCAGGCTGCAAGCCAAGTCAGCCCTCTTTTTTCCCATCACTCTACTGGCTGGTTTGGCAAAAGAACAAGGGCAGACTGTTCTCTGCTAATCCCTCCTCTGGGCTGGGAGCAGGGGAGAGGCATGAACTCAGCCGGGAGCAAGAGAGAGCGGATCTGTGTGCCGCGCACACGCATGCGTCGGTGCATGCCAGCTTTTGAGAGCATCCCGGCTAATACCTGCTGAGTCACATCTGGATGAGTCCAGCGGTGTCACCACCGCAAAGCAATTTGTCTCTCGCTCAGGCAAGAGGCATCCATGGTGGATCACCGGCTCTCAGCAAGCAGAGCGAGGCCAGGAGAACAATGTCCCTTTCTCTTTGCTGAATTGCCGCCTGGCTGAGCTCGCCTCTTCCTCGGGAAAGGGCAGCGGGCAAAGAGTTTGAGCCTGATCTTCGCATCTAGACAACTGTCTGCCAGTGAGGTGGGGTGTTTTGAATGAAGCGGGGGCGCAGCTCGGGGGCCCTTTGCATGCAGAAGGTCCCAGGTTCACTCCCGGAAACCTGGAGAACATCTGCCAGTCAGTGCAGTCAACAGCATAGCCTCCAAAATTTATCCAATGAAAATAGGGGTGTCCGTTGTTGTTGTTTTATACCCTGCCCATCTGAATGGGTTTCCCCAGCCACTCTGGGCGGCTTCCAACAAATATTTAAACATAATAAAATATAACCAACAAACTGAAACTAGCACAGGGACAAATAAAAGGGGATACCTTCACCCATTGTGCCTCCCCTTTATTACACGGTGTTATGTACTAAGCTTGGATCCTAGAACAATAGGCAAGTAGGATCCTAGAATGCAACAACTGATTGGTTTGCAGGAAAAGACCAATCAGCCTCCAGGAGGAAGTTAATCAACCTATTAGGCTAGTAGGATCATAGAATGCAATAACTGGTTGGCCTGCAGGAAAAGACCAATCAGGCTCCAGGAGGGAAGTATAATCATCCAAATAGACAGGAACCATTGTGTAAATAATGTATATAAAAACCTGAGGTTTGGGGGGCAATTCAATCACTGTTTTACAAGCTGCAATAAAGAGCATAAAATCAAAACAGGACTCTGAGTATATTTCACACATACAGCCCAACATGACAAGAACCCCCCAAAAGCATAAAAATCGATATGGCTAAGCTGACCCAACAACCCCTTCCACCTTCTCACTTGCAAACAAAACTTAATGCAGTCAACTATAGACAACCAACCATGCCCTGCTCCCCCAATCTCTCTCACCGCCAATGAAAACTAATAAATGCATAGAAAGAGAATCTGCCTACATGATGCTGACACTAAAACCTTGCACATATGCTACGTAAAAGAATGAAAGATTTCTTCTTCTTCTTCTTCTTCTTCTTCTTCTTCTTCTTCTTCTTCTTCTTCTTCTTCTGTGATCACTCGCAGCTGAGTAAGATTGTCTTCCATGAACACGGTTTTAACAGTGATTCCGTAAGTAACTGTGGAGGCCAGTTCTGGATCCACACGTCCTTCCACAGTGGGGGACATAGGTTTCCAGGTGGGAGTTGATCACGGTGAGGGTTTGCCAAGCATGCCTTCCTCTTCACATGTTTCTCCTTTTCATCCTGAGTTCGGGCATCTTCAAAGCCCATGACACCTTTGGTAAAGGCTGTTCTCCAACTGGAGCGCTCGCAGGCCAGTGTTTCCCATTTGTCAGTGTTTATACTACATTTTTTGTAGATTTGCCTTGAGAGAGTCTTTAAACCTCTTTTGCTGACCACCGGCATTACACTTTCAATTTTAAAGTTTGAAATAGAGTAGTTGCTTTGGAAGATTCTCCCTGCCTGCTCTCTCTCCCCACCTCCCTTCTCCCCCAACTTTATACTATATACAATATCAACGTCCCACATCAAATAGAACTGATCTGTAGAAAGGACATTATGATCTGAAAAATGAGACAATGTATGCACTTTTGTAAACCAAGAAAATCTTTAATAAAAACCATAACACACACACACACACACACACACACAATTTTTATTACAATTTAAAATACTCATTTTACATCCTTAAGATATCAAGGACTTCCCTTCTTCTCTTTTCATGGTTCATTTCACATATCATAAATCCCTGCATATTTTACAAAAACGATACCAATCGGTATTCCATTATTACATCCATCCAAACTTATTTATTTACACTGTTGAATTTATCTTAACACTGCCAGCGTTTTCAGCTATACACAATTACTTCCCATATATTCAACGAACGCTTTCCAGTCTTCTCTAAATGTATGTTCTTCTTGTTCTCTTATTCTATATGTTAAGTCTGCAAGCTGCGCATATTCCATCAACTTAAGTTGCCATTCTTCTTTGGTTGGGACCTCACTCATTTTCCATTCTGGGGCTAACAAAACATGGGCCGTAGTATGGCACACATAAATAACCTTTTTTGACACCTGGGAATTTCAATCTGAATTATCCCCAACAGAAAGGACTCTGGGGTTTTTTTGGGGGGGAGGAAAGTACTTTAAAACATTTTTTTCAATTCATTCTGGATCATTTCCCAACACTCTTTTTCCCTTTTACAAGTCCTGGCATGAAACATTTTCTATCAGCCTTTATTCAAAACCAAATGGACTGGAGTCTTACTTTATTTCAAGGGGAAGGCTCATAGCTCAGTGGCAGAGCATCTTCTTAGCATGTAGAAGGTCCCTGGCAGCATCCCTACAGGAGGGGAGGGGACTCTAGTGCTCAGGTGCTGCTTGCGAGTTTCCCAAAAGCATCTACTTGGCCACTATGAGAACAGGATACTGGACTGACCCAGCAGACTTTTCTTAGGTTCTTAGGTGAGCCATCCTGTCTGCCTTCTTTTTAAACAATAAAAAGAAACCCAACCACAGAGATCTGAGGCAGGAGAAGAGAAAGTTTGGAGGAGAAAAGTTCCTGTCGGGTAGAGGGGAAAACGAACCCAGGAGTCCTGCCCTCTAACATCTCCACCTTCACCACAGCAGCCTGGGGAGCTTTGAAAGTACACAATCAATGGATTCCCCGGTACCTGTCAGTTTGCATTTAAACTGAGCAGGATGTGTTCTGGATGTTTGAGGCTGAGGAGGAAATCTATCCAAGTGTTTGCGAGAAACACACCGCATGGTTCTTTAAGAAAAGAAAAGGAATTAGTTCCCAAGCCTACCTTCATTTTTTTTTTTTATAAATTTTTATTGGTTTTCCAAACACAAAAAATAAGAACAAACAATACACAATACACAGACATACAAACATATAAACATATATAACTTCATAATCTTATTTTCATACACCTTACTTCCCGGACTTCCCCATACCTCCCCTTTTCTGCATCCTTGTTTTACATTTCTTCAGCAACTCCTCCAATTAAATAATTATTCAATTCAATTTTCTTTTAAATTCTTCCTTAACTTATTGATTACAGCTGCAATTCTCTATTTCCCAATTCCTTGACATCTTAACACTCCTCAATTTTACAACAATTTTTAAGATATATTTTGAATTTCTTCCAATCTTCTTCCACTGTCTCTTTCCCCTGGTCACGGATTCTGCCAGTCATCTCCGCCAGTCCCATGTAGTCAATCACCTTCGTCTGCCATTCTTCCAGCGTGGGTAGTTCTTGTGTCTTCCAATACTTTGCTAAAAGAATCCTTGCTGCTGTAGTAGCATACATAAAAAACGTCCTATCCTTCTTTAACACCAATTGGCCTACCATGCCCAAGAGAAAAGCCTCAGGTTTCTTAGGAAAGGTCCTTTTAAGGACTTTCTTAATTTCATTATAGATCATTTCCCAAAAGGCTTTAATCTTCGGGCAGGTCCACCAAAGGTGGTAGAAAGTGCCTTCAGCCTCCTTACATTTCCAGCATTTATTATTGGGCAAATGATAAATCTTTGCAAGCTTGACTGGGGTCATGTACCACCTGTAAATCATTTTCATAATATTTTCTCTTAAGGCATTACATGCCGTGAACTTAACACCGGTGGTCCATAACTGTTCCCAGTCAGCAAACATAATATCATGACCGATGTCTTGTGCCCATTTGATCATGGCTGATTTCACCGTTTCATCCTGTGTATTCCACTTCAACAGCAAATTATACATTCTTGACAAGTTCTTAGTATTGGGTTCCAACAGTTCTGTTTCTAGTTTTGACCTCTCCGTCTGGAAGCCTATTTTCCTGTCCTGTTTAAATACCTCATTTATCTGAAGGTAATGAAGCCAATCTCGTAGTTTAGGCTTTAATTTCTCATAGCTCTGTAGTTTAATTTTTTCACCATCTTGCTCTAAAATTTCCCAATATTTTGGCCATTTAGACCCCATATTGAGTTTTTTCACTTCCCTAGCTTCCATTGGTGGTAACCACCTGGGAGTTTTACTTTCCAATAAATCTTTATACCGCATCCAGACGTTATATAATGCTTTCCTGACAATATGGTTTTTAAAGCCTTTATGCATTTTTACCTTGTCATACCATATATATGCATGCCAACCAAATCTGTTGTCAAACCCTTCCAAATCCAAAATGTCCGTGTTCTCAAGAAGTAGCCAATCTTTCAACCAGCAAAAGGCTGCCGATTCATAGTACAGTCTTAAGTCCGGCAGGGCAAACCCCCCTCTATCTTTTGCATCAGTTAATATCTTGAATTTTATTCTGGGCTTTTTGCCCTGCCAGACAAATTTAGATATGTCTTTCTGCCACTTCTTGAAACAGTCCATCTTGTCCACAATCTGCAATGTCTGAAATAAAAACAGCATTCTAGGCAATACATTCATCTTGATAACAGCAATTCGGCCTAACAAGGAAAGTCTCAACCTTGACCATATATCTAAATCTTTCTTTACTTCTGTCCAGCATTTGTCGTAATTGTCTTTAAATAGGTTCACATTCTTAGATGTTAAATTTACCCCCAGTTACTTCACTTTCTTTTCTATCATCAAACCTGTTTCACTCTGGAACCTCTCTTTTTCAATATTTGTTAGATTTTTCTCCAAAACTTTAGTTTTCTGCTTATTCAGTTTAAATCCTGCTGCTTGACCAAATATTTCAATTAATTCTAAAACTCTTTTAGTACTAGTTTCTGGCTGTTGCAAAGTCAATACTAAGTCATCTGCAAATGCCCTCAATTTGTAATGTTTGGCTCCGACCTGAACTCCGTTAACCAGCTGGTCCCCTCTAATCATATTTAACAAAACCTCCAAGACCGAAATAAAGAGTAAAGGGGATATTGGGCATCCCTGTCGTGTTCCTTTTTCAATAGGTATTTCTTCCGTAACCACATTATTTACAATCAGCTTTGCTTTTTGTTCAGAGTATATTGCACCTATACCGTTTTCAAAACCTTGGCCTACCCCCATCCCTTGGAGATTCTTCTTCATAAAACGCCAGCAAATATTGTCAAAGGCTTTCTCCGCATCCACAAAAATTAAAACAGCTTTCGTATTGATGTTCACTTCTAACAATTCCATAATGTCTATTATATTTCTCACATTGTCTGACATATGTCTCCCTGGGAGAAAGCCAGCCTGGTCTTTATGAATCTCTCCTACCAACACTCTCTTCAATCTTTTTGCCAAAATGTCTGCAAAAAATTTATAATCCACGTTGAGTAATGATATAGGGCGGTAGTTTTTAACCTGGTTCTTCTCAGTCTCTGTTTTCGGTATAAGTGAAATGAAAGCTTCTTTCCACGATTCAGGTGCCTTTTTCCCCTCCAAAATTTCATTAGTTCCCAAGCCTACCTTCAGACTTGCAAAAGAAGCTCTAGGTTTTTGTCTGTAACCTTCAGCTGCGACCTCTCATAGGTACGTCCATCAGCCTCAAATCTAGATTTGGGGTGTGCAAAGGACATGGGGGGGTGTCTCTGTCTCCCAGAGAGTCGTAAGAACACAAGAAAAGCCTGCCGGATCAGAACAATTGCCCATCCAGTCCAGCATCACAGTGGCAACCTCCCAAATGGAAACCCTCAAGCAGAATGCAAGTGCAGGAGGACTCTGCCCTCCCATGACTTTCGGCAACTGGTGCTTATTTTATTATTTATGCCTTGCCCATCTGTCTTGGTTGCCCCAGGCAATGTGGGCAACTTTCAGCATATATAGAAACATAATCCTTCTCTTTGCCAATACTCGTAGCTGAATAAGATTGTCTTCCATAAACACAGTCATAACAGTAGGTCCATAAGTGACTGTGGAGGCCAATTCCGGATCCACACATCCTTCCACAGTGGGGACATAGGTTTATGGGTGGGAGTTGATCATGGTGAGGGTTTGCCAAGCATGCCTTCCTCTTAGCATGTTTCTCCCTTACGTCCTGAGTTCGAGTGTCTTCAAAACCCACAGCACCTTTGGTAAAGGCTGTTCTCCAGTTGGAGCGCTCGCAGGCTAGTGTTTCCCAGCTGTCAGTGTTTATACTACCTTTTTTTAGATTTGCCTTGAGACAGTCTTTAAACCTCTTTTGTTGACCACTGGCATTACGCTTTCCATTTTTAAGTTTGGAATAGAGCAGTTGCTTTGGAAGATGATAACCAGGCATCCACATAACATGACCAGTCCAACAAAGTTGATGTTGAATAATCGACATAGGTGATCTTTGCTTCTTTCAGTACACTGGCATTAGTTCGCCTGTCTTCCCAAGTGTTGTGTAAGAATTTTTGGAGACACCGTTGATGGAATCTTTTGAGGAGTTTTAGATGGTATTTATAAGTGATCCATGTTTCACAAGCATACCGTAACACTGGTAGTACAATAGCTTTGTAAACAAGCATTTTGGTTTCCCTGCAAATGTCCCAGTCCTCAAACATTCTGCACTCCAATTGGGAGAAAGCTGCACTCGCAGAGCTCAGGCAATGCTGGATTTCCCATCAATGTACAGTGGTACCTCTCGTTAAGAACTCAATCCATTCTGGAAGTCCGTTCTTAACCTGAAACTGTTCTTAACCTGAGGTACCACATTAGCTAATAGGGCCTCCCACTGCTGCTGCCGTGTTCTCATCCTGAAGCAAAGTTCTTAACCCAATGTAAAGGGAATTGGGGGTTGCTTGTGCGTAAGGGGGTTGCTGCTCTAGGCAATGTTGTCTGGCTAAACCTTTCCCTGGCTGGACAGCCCTTTCTCCGTGGCTGTGTCAGTCACTGGCAGAATCCGTCAGTGGGCGTTTCCTGAACTTCTTCCAACATAGAAGCTCTTTGACGCCAAGTCTCCTCCTAGCCTCCCTGCGCGGAGGTCTTCTGCGCAGAGTGGGCGTGGCCAGCGGAGGTCTGGGCTCTCCCTGCTGGTCTCTGTGGAAGAGTCTTGGAGCCATCTCTCCGAAGTCCTTCCCTGCTCCCCTTTCTTCCTGGTGTCACGCCGATTTCCTTCCCCAAAGGAAGTGTTCTCTCTCTCCCTGCTGGTCCCTTCTCCTGCATCGTTGGGGAGCCTTACCTCCACTCTTGGCTCCGATGGCAGTTCCCTGACACCTAAGGTACTATTTCTGGGTTAGTGGAGTCTGTAACTTGAAGCGTCTGTAACCTGAAGCATCTGTAACCCAAGGTACCACTGTATAAAAATATAATAGCTCCATACTCTCTGACATTTCTCCAATGAAAATAGGGACATCCTAAGGAAAAGCGGGACATTCTAGGATCAAATCAGAAAGCAGCACGTCTTTTGTAAATCCAGGAGTGTCCCTGGAAAATAGGGACACTTGGAGGGTCTGCATTAGATGTCCATGAGTTATGATAGTGTTCTGAGAAAAGGAGAAAGCCCCCAAGACAAACCCTTTGACTACACTTCCTGGCAGAGACTCCCCAGAGACTCTTCAAGTCCTTCCTGGTGGCAACAGGATTAAAACTGGGACTTTTGACATGCTCCATAACTGAGCTATGGCCCTTCCATTGAAAAAGAGGGTGGGGAAATATTTTGGCTGAATGGGCCTGGTCCTTATCTTCCCCCACGCTGTTCCCTGCAAGGAGCATAGGACTTCATATATCAGTGTGGCTTGAGGAAGATCAAATGGGGAGGCCAAATTGACTCTGCAGGCTCTGGAGGTTGAAGGTTTCTCATCCCTGCCTGAAGGCACAGATACACAGAAGCAAACTACCTTGTTACAGAGTCAGCCCACCAGACCACTGACTACCAGAGACTCTCCGAGGTTTCAGTCAGGAGGCTCCCCTTGCCCTGCCTGGAAATTCCTGGGATTGAACCTGGATCATCTGTATGCCAAGCAGGTGCTCTAACTACTGAGCTATGGTCACACACTTAAAAATATTATAGTGGTACCTCGGGTTAAGAACTTAATTCATTCTGGAGGTCCGTTCTTAACCGGAAACTGTTCTTAACCTGAAGCACCACTTTAACTAATGGGGCCTCCCATTGTCGCTGCGCCACCAGTGTGCGATTTCTGTTCTCATCCTGAAGCAAAGTTCTTAACCCGAGGTACTATTTCTGGGTTAGCGGAGTCTGTAACCTGAAGCGTCTGTAACCCGAGGTACCACAGAAGAAGAAGAAGAAGAAGAAGAAGAAGAAGAAGAAGAAGAAGAAGAGGAGGAGGAGGAGGAGGAGGAGGAGGAGGAGGGGGGAAGAGTTTGGATTTGATATCCCGCTTTATCACTACCCAAAAGAGTCTCAAAGCGGCTAACATTCTCCTTTCCCTTTCTCCCCCACAACAAACACTCTGTGAGGTGAGTGGGGCTGAGAGACTTCAGAGAAGTGTGACTGGCCCAAGGTCACCCAGCAGCTGCATATGGAGGAGCGGTAACGCGAACCCGGTTCACCAGATTACGAGTCCACCGCTCTTAACCATTATACCACACTGGCTCTCAAGCTTCCAGTCTTCATAATTCTGACTTAAGTACTGTAGCTGCCTTATCCTGAGTCAGACTGGTGGTCCAGTGTTGCCTACCCTGACTTGCAGTCTCACTCCAGCAGTTTCCCAGACCTACCTGGTGATGTCATTGGGGATGGAACCTGGGACCTTCTGCATGCAAAGCAGGTGGTCTGCCCCTGAACTGTGGGAAAGGAAAGAAGAATGGAAACAGGACACCTGGACCAGAGGTTCACAGCGAGGGGGGAGGGCGTGGCAGTGACATGCAAGGTGTTCTTGAAACTATTGCTCAGCTGTTGGAAGAGCACCAGGGGAACCTCTTAAGAGTGTCTATTTTGGCTAACAGCAGGGGGAGGAAAGCCACTCGCTGCTGTTTGCAGGAGAGTCCTCCATGCAGGAGAAGGTGCCTGTTTTGCAAGATTCGTAGGCAGGGAAGGGAAGCATGGAGTGTTTTCACTGCGAGAGAGGTTAGAGAGGGGTGTCACGATGGCAATCTGTAAGCACCATCACAAGGAGAAGGAGTGGGCGGGCGTCAGGAAAATAGCAGTTTCTTCTGAAGAGCGCTTAATGCTGGCAACTTAAACCTGGGAACACAGCAACATTCTCTCTCACAGACACAAAGCAGGGGACTGGCATCCGAAAGCAGGGACACGCAGATATTCCTCTTTGTTGGCTCTTGAAGTGCCCCCCAAATGTAGGATCCCTTGTACAGTGGTGCCCCGCAAGACGAATGCCTCGCAAGATGAAAAACCCGCAAGACGAAAGGGTTTTCCGTCGCGGAGGCGCTTCGCAAGACGAATTTCCCTATGGGCTTGCTTCACAAGATGAAAACGTCTTGCGAGTCTCGCCATTTCCCCCCCCCCCGCTTCCCCCCCCTTTTTCAAAGCTGCTAAGCTGTTAATAGCCTTTTAACAGCTTAGCCGCTAAGCCCGCTAAGCTGCTAATAGCGCTAAACCACTAATAGCGCTAATCCGCTTAGCCGCCAATGGGGTTGCTTCGCAAGACAAAAAAACCGCTAGACGAAGAGAATCGCGGAACGGATTCTTTTCGTCTTGCGAGGTACCACTGTATCCATGTCAAAATTTTGCAGTTGTTCTGCAGTATAAACCCTGCATTTGCAAGTCATACAACACACTGGGGTTCCTACTTGTGAGTCAACTTGTTGTTGTTGTTGTTTAGTCGTTTAGTCGTGTCCGCCTCTTCGTGACCCCCTGGACCAGAGCACGCCAGGCACTCCTGTCTTCCACTGCCTCCCGCAGTTTGGTCAAACTCATGTTGGTAGCTTCGAGAACACTATCCAACCACCTCGTCCTCTGTCGTCCCCTTCTCCTTGTGCCCTCCATCTTTCCCAACATCAGGGTCTTTTCCAGGGAGTCTTCTCTTCTCATGAGGTGGCCAAAGTATTGGAGCCTCAGCTTCACGATCTGTCCTTCCCCCTTCATGGATCACTGCCTTGCTGTGGCGAAGGGGCTTGAATAACTCAGAGAAGCTATGAACTATGCCGTGCAGGAGAGGCCTTAGCAGTGCTCAAATCCAGGACACTGCAAAATGATGTCAAAACTTTGGCACAGGTTTGGAGGCACCCAAATTCTGAGGTTCGTAGCTGACACAATTCCGGTGTGGGCAGCTACGACAGATTAGTGGCACCCTTAGGGGATTTGTTAAAGGACAGCAGAATTTCAATAGGATCATGGGCCCGGTCTTATTCAACATCTTTATCAACGACTTGGATGATGGACTCAAGGGCATCCTGATCAAATTTGCAGATGACACCAAACTGGGAGGGGTGGCTAACACCCCAGAGGACAGGATCACACTTCAAAACGACCTTGACAGATTAGAGAACTGGGCCAAAACAAACAAGATGAACTTTAACAGGGAGAAATGTAAAGTATTGCATTTGGGCAAAAAAAATGAGAGGCACAAATACAAGATGGGGGACACCTGGCTTGAGAGCAGTACATGTGAAAAGGATCTAGGAGTCTTGGTTGACCACAAACTTGACATGAGCCAACAGTGTGACGCGGCAGCTAAAAAAGCCAATGCAATTCTGGGCTGCATCAATAGGAGTATAGCATCTAGATCAAGGGAAGTAATAGTGCCACTGTATTCTGCTCTGGTCAGACCTCACCTGGAGTACTGTGTCCAGTTCTGGGCACCACAGTTCAAGAAGGACACTGACAAACTGGAACGTGTCCAGAGGAGGGCAACCAAAATGGTCAAAGGCCTGGAAACGATGCCTTATGAGGAACGGCTAAGGGAGCTGGGCATGTTTAGCCTGGAGAAGAGGAGGTTAAGGGGTGATATGATAGCCATGTTCAAGTATATAAAAGGATGCCACATAGAGGAGGGAGAAAGGTTGTTTTCTGCTGCTCCAGAGAAGCGGACACAGAGCAATGGATCCAAACTACAAGAAAGAAGATTCCACCTAAACATTAGGAAGAACTTCTTGACAGTAAGAGCTGTTCGACAGTGGGATTTGCTGCCAAGGAGTGTAGTGGAGTCTCCGTCTTTGGAGGTCTTTAAGCAGAGGCTTGACAACCATATGTCAGGAGTGCTCTGATGGTGTTTCCTGCTTGGCAGGGGGTTGGACTCGATGGCCCTTGTGGTCTCTTCCAACTCTATGATTCTATGATTCTATGATTCTATAGGGTCAGTGAGTCCAGCCCCCTCCAATGCAGGAGTTAAAACTAAAGAACGCATCCAACCCCTGCTTAAAAACTGAGCCCGCCAGCTTCCGAGGGAGTCCGTTCTGCTGTCAAACAGCTCTTATTCTCAGAAAGTTCTTGGTAAAGTTTCGTGTTTTCTTGTGGCCTGTTGTGGGAGGGACCCTCTGCAAGCCAAGATGACTCTGGAGTCCTGAACTAGAAGGTTGCGAGGCAAGCCAAGCGAGGGCTGAAGGGCAAGCCAAGAGGCAGGCTCGCCTATCAAGTCAGGAGCAAAGGGCAAGTCAGGACAACAGGACAAGAGTCAGAGGATGGATCATGGAAAGAGGTTGAGGCTAAAGGGCAAGTCACAGCTATTGGACATAGCAGAGCAAGGAGCAAGCTAAAAACCTGGACTGGAGCATGATCAAAGACTCAGGGACACACGGAAGAGTTCAAGATGCTCAAGGCAGAAAGAACTATGCAGAGTATAGTTAAACGATGGAACTCCTTGCCACAGGAGGCAGGCAGAGGTTGCCATCAGCTTGGATGGCTGTAAAAAAACGGATTAGGCCAATCCATGGGGAAGGATGAGGTGATCAACGGATGTGGGACACAATGGCTTTTGGCCAAATCATGTGCACTATAAACACAAAGCAGGGTTGCAGCAGTCTAGCATGAGCCAGGAGATGAGAACCAGACCCCTGAGAATGATTGCCACCATCTGCTTGGTCACTGTGGGATGCAGGATGCTTGAACTTAGGCCCTATCTGCATGATACATTTAAGGAAGTACAGTGGTACCAAGGGTTAAGAACTTAATTCGTTCCGGATGTCCATTCTAAACCTGAAACTGTTCTTAACATGGGTGGTGCTGTGGGTTAAACCACAGAGCCTAGGACTTGCCAATCAGAAGGTCAGTGGTTCGAATCCCCACAACAGGGTGAGCTCCCATTGTTCGGTCCCAGCTCCTGCCCACCTAGCAGTTCGAAAGCATGTCAAAGTGCAAGTAGATAAATAGGTACCGCTCTGGCGGGAAGGTAAACAGCGTTTCCGTGAGCTGCTCTGGTTCGCCAGAAGCGGCTTAGTCATGCTGGCCACACGACCCGGACGCTGTATGCCGGCTCCCTCAGCCAGTAAAGCGAGATGAGCGCCGCAACCCCAGAGTTGGTCACGACTGGACCTAGTGGTCAGGGGTCCCTTTACCTTTAAGGGCTCTCAGCAGGGGCCAACAAACTACACTTCCCAAAATCCTTTGGGGGGGGAGGCAGGACAGTTTAAATTGCTTTGAGACTGCTTAATACCAGTTGTTGGGAATCACATGTTGGGGCTGTTGTCATTCTCAGTTGCTGCTTGTGGGATCCTCACTGCTGGGCCATTGTGAGATCAGGACACTGGACCAGATCTCCTGTTGTTTTGATCCTGCTGTGGGGCTATTGTTACTTTCTTGACCTACTTCACAGGGTTGTTGTGAGGATGAAATGGGGAGGGATGGAAAGTTGGGATATAAACACAATAAAATTGGTGGTGTGCTGTTGTATTTTTTTTAAAATATAGCACCCTCAGATTCTTGATTGTGTAAGTGACCGCAGTGTTATCACCCAGACACAAAGAAATGTACGGGGTTCCACTAGATGACTCTTTGAGACCTTTTCAATTCTATGATTCTATGACCTTGCTCCATAATCCACCACCTTCTCCCCCCCCCCCCTGCTTTATTCTGTTTTCTTTCCCAGGCTCTTTGCCAGCAAATAGATTTAATACTTAACTACAGTCCTCCCTCCCTCTCTTTCTCTCTCTCACACACTCCACACCTGCCTGAGGAGACACGGAGAGCGATTTGCATATTTATTAAATATCTTTTAGTAGGATACACAAACCGCATTGCTACATCTTGCTCACAGTGTGCAGACCTGCTGGCGGTGAAGCAGGGGGGAAAGGTGATGAGAAAGAAGACGACACGGGAAAGGAATGTTTCAAGATATCGGCTTTCACACTAGCGACCGAGCAGTGAGCAGGAAAGCCTGCAAATATATCAAATTCGGGGCTAATCCTGAAGTTAATGCATTTGTCTATGGACTGAACCACTTTGGATAGCAGAAAAAGGGCCCATGTGCTGAAAAATTCAACCATGCATCTGTTATCCTTGCATCTAGAAAGCTAGTGCATCAGGGATCAAAATTACACTTCTCCCTGTCTTGTTAGATTTCTGCATTCAGATTTATTTATTTTTACTAGCATGCATCAGGGAAGGGCAGTAGCTCAGTGGCAGAGCAGCTGCACTGCATGCAGAAGGCAACAGATTCAATCCTTGGCATAGCTAGGTAGGGCAAGGAATGTCCTCTGCTTGAAACCCTGGAGAGCTGCGGTCGGTCAGTGGAGACAACACTGAGCTAGATGGGGCAATGGTTTAGTTCAGTATAAAGCAGGTTCCTATATTTCTGCTATACAAACACTTGTTGAAAAGTAATGAAACTGCAATCGAATTGAAATGATGGAAAAACAAATCTATTAAAAGGAAGATGGCAAAAACTGCAAAGCCCTTTCCTTGAATAAAAAAAACCAAAAAAAACTGTACACCAAAGGGCTCTTTGAAAACACGCCTCTTTAAAACAGTTTTCACCTGCTAGTGAAGTCTTCACTCTTCCGCAACCCCACCAAATGGGGGGCAGGGGTGAGAGAATGGCCTTCCCTGAAGATTTCGGGGTCCAGGCAGCTTTCTATGGGAGAATACAGTCCTTCACATAGCTTTAGCCTAAGCCGTTTAGGGCTGCGTTTTTCAACAGCAGTCAAAAACGATGTCAGAAATCCTCAAGAGGACTGAGTTGGCCGTAGTTCACAACCCTCCCCTCTTTCCCCACACGTCGGTTGGGGGTTGTTATGATTCCCCTCCCATGTGATTTGGTGGAATTATGACTCTTTGTAGGTTATTATGGTGCAACAAAATGATAATCCAAGATTTAGAAGGACACCTGTTTCCTGTGTAGGCACTGGGCTCTCATTTTCATCCTTAATTGACGATTCTTCTAAGCAGGAACTTGCTTTCTTTTCTTTTTTTTTCAAGAGAAGGAAGAAGTGTCCAGCAATAACAGGATCACACTAATCCATTTAGCTGCCTCGCTCCCTTGGCGAGAGTCGATTTCAGTGGGCTCGGCTGATGCCCTGGTGAAGCTGTGTTCCGCTTGGCCTAGACAGTGCCAACCAAAGATTGCCAGCTCCCATGCTAGGCGCAAAACAAAAAAGCCATAAACCTTTTTGCTGGGCACTTAATTGCAACCACCCAGGTATAATGCAAGCAGCGGGGATAAGAAGGATGGAGAAGGGATTATTGACTGACAAAGCCCACAAGGTTAGCGGCAAAGAGGCGAGAGAGGGCAGATCAAGAAAATCAGAGCAGAAAAAGATCTGGCAGATAAGATGGAAGGGGTTCAGGGGATTAAACGCAGGTCTGAACCCAGAGAAAGAGAGTGGGGGAGTTCAATTCCTGACTCAGGTCAGAGTCACAGAACAGCGGTAGTTCGATTTTCTGGGGTGTGAAATGTTGCTATTGCAAGTTATGAGCATAGAGAGCAAGTGAAAAAGCAGGGTGGAGGAAATTGTTCGTTGTAGGACTCGCAATTTCCAGCTTGGAAAATTATCTTATTCTATAATTCTATAATGATCACCACAAATACAAAGCAAATCCTATGAACCTTCTGGGTTCTTCTCTGGCTCAGATTTCAACCTGAGCCAGAGAAGAATCCAGCTTCTTCCCCCTCCTCCCATCTTTCATGCTGGGAACTGGTGTGTTCATTGGGGAAGTACTAGCAGCTATTAGGAGACTCTTGAGCAGTGTTTCCCAACCTTTTTTGGGCAAAGGCACACTTGTTTCATGAAAAAAATCTCGAGGCACACCACCATTACAGCCCCGTGACGTCAGCGCGCAGCGTCACGCCGGGAGGGACGCACGAAAGTGTAAGTTTCAATTTTTTCCCCTCCCCCTTGCCTTCCTTCTGTGCCAACCACCAAAAAGCCAAGAAAAAAGCGAAGACTTTAGGGCAGCAGGTCGACACGGAAGAAGCTCCTACCTAAGGACAGGTGCGACGGCCGTGTCCTCTTCTGCCACACTTGGCAGCCCTGCCTCACGGTCGTGACTCCCACCCTGATTTCTCCCCGCAGGTCGAGCGGCACAGGCAGCCCAATGTGTCCAGCCCAGACACAAGCCCCGCTTCCCCACTCTAGATCCTGAATGCGACCAAGTGCTCTGGACTCCCGAGCAGGGTGGGAAAGAGGACTCGCATCTGGTAGCCTCCGGGCTCCTCGCCTGCTCGAGGGATGGCATTGCAGGCAAGCTGCCGGCCGTCGCCATCGCCGCCCCCTCATGCGAGTGGACCTGCCCGGAGTGGTGGGCCGGGGGAGGCTCGCTCTCTGTGGGGATGTGGCCCGCACGCGCGGCCCCGCTTCCTCCTGCCCAGGGCTGAGCTCCTTACCCGCGATCTCGGTCTCGCGCACGCGGATCCCACTTATTCTGAAGCTCGCACCACTAGCCGGGGCTCTCACACCGTGCCAGGGCGAGGCGGCGCGGCCCACTGACGTCATCGCGGCTCGCCGCCGCCCTCGACTTCCCTGTTCCCTCCCCTCCCTCGGGTCGCCGTGGTTACCGAGGACTGCAAGCTGCTCGGGCGAGCGTGGGGCATTAAGTGGGAGAAGGAAAATTAAAATTAAAACTCGCCTGAAGGCCGCCTCTCCGGATACAGTGGTGCCTCGCAAGACGAAATTAATTCGTTCCGCAAGTCTCTTCGTCTTGCGAGTTTTTCGTCTTGCGATGCACGGTTTCCCATAGGAATGCATTGAAAATCAATTAATGCGTTCCTAGGGAAACCGCCTTCAGACCAGGTCCGGGGACAGTCTGTCCCCCGACCTCTTCTGAAGGCTGGGGGGGGGGGACAAGGGCTTTTCTTCCCACCCCCAGCATTTTAAAAAACCCCGGGACAGCGGAGGACTTCTCCGCTGTCCGGAGCAATCTTAAAATGCTGGCGGGCGGCATTTTAAAATCGCCCGGGACAGCGGAGGACTTCTCCGCTGTCCGGGGCGATTTAAAAGCCCCTGGGAAGGCAGGCAGGGGGGACAAAGATTTTCGCCCCCCGCCCGCCTTCAGAAGAGGTCCTGGACCTCTTCTGAAGGTGGGCGGGGGCGAAAGTTTTGCTCCCCCCTGCCTGCCTTCCCGGGAGAGCGGAGAAAGGCAGCGCGTTTCTCCGCTGTCCCGGACGGCTTTTGAAGGCAGGCTTTTGAAAGCCATCCGGGACAGCGGAGAAACGCAGCGCGCCCTTGCCGCTGCCCCCCGACTTGGCTGGAAGGCTGGCGGGGGGAAAAGTCTGCTCCTCCCCATCGCCAGCCCCGCAAACTCGGGGGACAGTGGGAAAGGCGCAGCGCGCCCTTGCTGCTCCCCCCCCCGACTTGGCTGGAAGGCTGGCGGGGTGAGAAGCCTGCTCCTCCCCATCGCCAGCCCCGCAAACTCGGGGGACAGTGGGAAAGGTGCAGCGCGCCCTTGCCGCTGTCCCCCGACTTGGCTGGAAGGCTGGCGGGGGGAGAAGCCTGCTCCTCCCCATCGCCAGCCCCGCAAACTCGGGGGACAGCGGGAGAGGCGCAGCGCGCCCTTGCCGCTGCCCCCCGACTTGGCTGGAAGGCTGGCGGGGGGAGAAGCCTGCTCCTCCCCATTGCCAGCCCCGCAAACTCGGGGGACAGCAGGAGAGGCGCAGCGCGCCCTTGCCGCTGCCCCCCGACTTGGCTGGAAGGCTGGCGGGGGGAGAAGCCTGCTCCTCCCCATCGCCAGCCCCACAAACTCGGGGGACAGCGGGAGAGGCGCAGCGCGCCCTTGCCGCTGCCCCCCGACTTGGCTGGAAGGCTGGCGGGGGGAGAAGCCTGCTCCTCCCCATCGCCAGCCCCGCAAACTCGGGGGACAGTGGGAGAGGCGCAGCGCGCCCTTGCCGCTGCCCCCCGACTTGGCTGGAAGGCTGGCGGGGGGTGAAGCCTGCTCCTCCCCATCGCCAGCCCTGCAAACTCGGGGGACAGCGGGAGAGGCGCAGCGCGCCATCCCGCTGTCTCCCGACATAGTTTGGAGGCTGGCGGAGGGCTTCCTCCTCCCCCAGCCCTGCAAGCTCCCAGAGCGATGCCAAAGCTGCGCGCAGCTTCGGCATGGCTCTGGGTCCCGTTCTGGGGGAGGGGGAAGCTCGGGCTTCCCCCGCCCCAGCCCCACGCCTGGCGGTGGGGAAATAATTTTTTTCCCCTTTATTTCCCCCCCCCCCCGCCAATTTTTCCCGCGGCACACCAGGCAATGTCTCGCGGCACACTAGTGTGCCGCGGAACACCGGTTGGGAAACACTGCTCTTGAGGCAATTCAGTTCAGCACCCTGGAGAGCTCCTAGTGGCACATGCTAGCTGAACTTTTGAAGATGTTCATCATCCTCATCATCATAATTTTATTACAGTGGTACTTAGGGTTACATACACTTCAGGTTACATGCGCTTCTGGTTACAGACTCCACTAACCCAGAAATATTGCCTCGGGTTAAGAACTTTGCTTCAGGATGAGAACAGAAATCATGCAGCGGCGGTGCAGCAGCAGCAGGAGGCCCCATTAGCTAAAGTGGTGCTTCAGGTTAAGAACAGTTAACCTAAAGTGGGGCTTCAGGTTAAGAACAGGCTATTGCCTGCTCCACCACCCCCCCCTTTCTTTTTCTTTTTCTTTTTTTGCTTCTATCCTTAAACGATCCATATCTAATTCTGAAGCATGTTGGAGGAAAAGCAATAGGTGAGTCTGTGTCAAGGCCGGGAGATGATAGGAGAGCTGCATCTTCAGGTGCAGTGGAGAAAGGGGTTATTGGTGCCCCCCGCCCCAAAGCTTTTGAATCCTCTGAAGCTGAGCCCTCAAGCTCTTTACTCCCACCCAACTAAATCAGCTTCCTTTTAGCCATTGGGACAGCTAAATTAGACATGCCACATAGCTAGAACCAGACCCTTGGTCAGCCTGGATAAATCAGTTGGTTAAAGCATGGTGCTGATAATGCCAAGGTTGAGTGTGTATGTATGTATGTGTGTATGTTTGTGTGTGTGTGTGAGGGAATGGGGAGGTAAAATAATCTTTATTAAATGGGATCTATTAAAAGGGTGTGGGTGAAATCAATCTCTATGATTTCTTTCGAACCCATTACAAATAACGTCCCAGACTTGAGGATTGAACTGCTGTCTCACCAGTGAAGCTGAATTGTATCCCAACTGCTCTTTATACACTAACAATCTCGATTTGCATTCCTATGCAGAGATTGTGATAGTATTAGTCAAAATGCAGCAAAGTTTCGACCTGTTTGGGGCCTTCCAGAGCAAATAAACAAGCTCAGTTTGATCCCAAACAGTTCCTTCTCTTTGCACTAAACCCAGGTGCTAGAATATTTGAATAGCACAGAATTATGACATAACATAACCCCTAGTGATGCATCTGTGCAGCACTTTCTGTGCAGTAGTTTTCTTTTCTAGTGCTTTACATAAATTATCTTGATAGTCCTTCCATCCTTGACCATAACCAGGCAAACTGGTGTGAGTTTAGAGCCCACATTCTGGTTCCAGGTTCTCCATCCCAGAACTAGACTTCAGTCTGCAAAGGTTTGCAGGAGAAAGAAATCTTAAGTTCTACCTAGAAACATTTCAATATCGTTTGGGGGATCATTCTGGATGATGCCCAGATTCCCTTCCTATTCTTGAGGTTCTGTACCCAGTGAGTGATAAAATCTTAAAAGATGAGGTTGCTGAACTAATCAGACAAGGGTTTCTTTTGGTAAGACAATGACCATGGCTGGCCATTTAAGTGTCCTCATCAGCATCCCAAAAGAATGAGCCAGGCTGCAAGAGCTACACCTAAGTGAGGATGCCCTCCAGGCTCACCCCACCCTACTCAACCAGCTGCTAGGTAGGAGAACAATGGCCAGAGCTTTGGGTATGAACAGAGCTGGAAGCTGGATACCCAGAGACCTGCTTGCTCTGAGACCAATGGAGATGCAAGATCTGCCGGGGTGCCAGTGCCATGAGCTCCTCATGTTGTATATATGCATGAATAAAGCTCTCCACTGACCTTCATCCCAAGGGTGGTGTGTAACATTATTCATTAAATTGAGAGAAGGAGGGAGAGGGAGAGAAGGAGAGGGAGAAGGAAATGACTCAGCCAAGGAAGAAGGAAATGGATAGGATGCTAGGAGTGAAAGCCACTCTTACACAAAGCCGTCACCTCCTAGAGAGATCAAACACTGGGCAAGATAATGGTGAAAGTCTTCCGGAGTAGGTTGGAGAAGAGGAGGTGACAACCCAATTGAGTCAGGTGCTTAATCAAACCAGGAACCTTGACTTCTCTCTATTTACGGGGTCTATTACTCCATTATGCTGAGTGCTTTGCTTTCCACGGGCACCCAGACTTCCAGTCGTTAGAGGTAGTTATCTCTACGCAATTTAATTAAAGTCTAGTGTTTAATGACACAATGTGCGGCTAATTATTTCTCGTGGCTTGCCGGGAAATTTCTTTTTTTGTTCATTCCCTTTATTTTATCCTCTCTTCTTTTTTGCAACAAAGCAAGGGGGTCGAGAGAGAGAGAGATCTAATTATGTTGATCATCAAATGAAAAGGTGAGGCATAGGAATGAGCAACAAGGAACAATGCGAGCGAGGCTAAAGGCCTGTGAGACGCAAGGAGAACTTAACATTCACAGATGTACTGCGACCTTTTGATGCTGTTGCACTCCAGCTCCCATCATCCCTTACCATTGACCATGTCGGCTGGGGCTGATGGGAGTTGGAGTCCAAAAACGTTTGATGGGCCAGATATTCCCTATCCCTGAACTTACCTCTATTGTCCCTGGCTACCTGCATCACAGCATCTTAAAAGCAGAGACATCACCTTGCCAACAAAGGTCCGTATAGTTAAAGCTATGGTTTTCCCAGTAGTGATGTATGGAAGTGAGAGCTGGACCATAAAGAAGACTGATCGCCAAAGAATTGATGCTTTTGAATTATGGTGTTGGAGGAGACTCTTGAGAGTCCCATGGACTGAAAGAAGGTCAAACCTATCCATTCTTAAGGAAATCAGCCCTGAGTGCTCACTGGAAGGACAGATCCTGAAGCTGAGGCTCCAATACTTTGGTCACCTTATGAGAAAAGAAGACTCCCTGGGAAAGACCCTGATGTTGGGAAAGATGGAGGGCACAAGGAGAAGGGGACGACAGAGGACGAGATGGTTGGACAGTGTTTTTGAAGCTACCAGCATGAGTTTGACCAAACTGTGGGAGACAGTGGAAAACAGGAGTGCCTGGCGTGCTCTGGTCCATGGGGTCACGAAGAGTCGGACACGACTAAATGACTAAACAACAACAACAACCTCCATCACAACTCCGCCTTCAGGAAATTGTGAATAGAGTAGAAATAAATAATACAGTGGAACCTCTACTTACAACCATAATCCATTCCGCAGGTCCCGTCATAACTAGAAACGTACGTAAGTAGAGGTGCACTTTTCCATAAAACGTAATGGAAGAGTGAATTGATCCATTCTAGATGATGAAAAACACCCCCTAAAACAGCAATTTATCATGGATTTTACTGTCTAACAAGACCATAGATCCATAAAATGAAGGCAATAATCAATATAAAAGGTAAAGGTACCCCTGACCGTCAGGTCCAGGAGCGGATGCCTCTGGGGTTGCGGCGCTCATCTCACTCTATAGGCCGAGGGAGCCAGTGTTTGTCTGCAGACAGCTTCCGGGTCATGTGGCCAGCATGACTAAGCCACTTCTGGTGAACCAGAGCAGCACACGGACATGTCGTTTACCTTCCCGCCAGAGCAGTACCTATTTATCTATTTGCACTTTGATGTGCTTTCAAACTGCTAGGCTGGAAGAAGCTGGGACCAAACAACGGGAGCTCACCCCGTTGCGGGGATTCGAACCACCAACCTTCTGATCAGCAAGCCCTAAGCTCTGTGATTTAGACCACAGCACCACCCGTGTCCCTGTCAATAATCAATGTACATGTTTAGACATGGGGAGGGATGTTTGCCAGCCAGCAGGTAAACTTCCTGGGACAGACTTCCTCCGCATGTGACTAGAGGTGGGTGTTGCCTCACCTGGGCAGGTAACGACAAAAGCACAGGGCAGGGGCAGCCATCTCTCTCTTCCTTCTCTTCCTTTGAAGAAGCAACATCTCCCTTAGTGAAAGATGCCCTCTTGGCTCCCAGCCAAGAGTGGAGAAAGGGACTATCTTCTTATAAGATAGAATCCAAATGTATATTACTTCACTAAGCCTAAGTCTGCCTTCTGGGATCTGATGTGAACAGAATGTGAGTAAACACTTTTTATACTTTTGTAAAGGACTGTGTCGCGTCTTCTATTTTAAGAGGGAATAAGGGGAAATTACCAGAGTGATTATTATAGAGGCTTAAGCGAGCCTGAGCAAACGCTGCCGTTGCAAACTTAAATAAAGGGGAATGTTTTGTAAGACTACTTACAAAAATATTGCAAAATTAATGAATGTTAGAATGATGTTGGATTGAAGTTAAGTGGTTTTTAGCAGTAATGTTAAAAAGATGTGCAAAAATGGATTTTTAAAAGGTGATAATTTAAAGTTATAATATATTAAGACTAAAGATTAGGATAAAAATAAAGAGGGAAAGGATTTGCTGAACCAACTAATTGAACTGGATACAAAAAAGGGAGGTGTGAGGAGGTCCAGGGAACAGGCAAATGAAAAATAAGATATGAAAAGATTGAGCGATTTTTAACTGTTTTTATTTTGTATTTTTTCTGTTTATTTTTTCTTTTTGTAATACTTTGAAAACCTTAATAATTTTTTAAAAAATAAATAAATAAATAAATAAATAAATAAAGGGGAATGTTTTACTCTGCTGATATTGGGAACTTGTTAACACAAGTTGGATAAGGATATAATCAGTCAATATATCCTCTCCTGCATCCCTGAACATTCCCACAGGGCAAGGGTCAGTAAAGAGCTGATTCACTTTGGCCAGGGTCACTTTTTTCCTTGCCAGGCCAGGTTCTTCTCTGGACTTCCTCAGGTGAGTTCCTCGGTGGGGTTTGGGGCTGCAGTGCACCCTACGGTGCCTCTTGCAGGTAGCACCTCTTCCACAGTTTTGGGGGTGGGGGCCCTCTCCCCAGTGTTGAAGGCCCCAGCGCTGCCCTGCAGCTGGCCGGACGAGCTCCGGGCTGCTGGCAAGGCCTCTGTTTGTATCTAGAGGAAAGTTCATAAGTCAAAACACATACTGAAGGTTGTAACTGGAATCATATGTAAGTAGAGCCGTACATAAGTCGAGGTTGCACTGTACATGCTAGGGAGATAAAAGATCTTGCTGAAAGGCAATGCGTGGAGATCTGCATTGATTGTTATATATAGTTATTGTTTAACTAAAAGGTTACTGTATAATCTTAGAAGGGTCTAATCCTCTTAGAAGAAGGTGTAACTACGACCATCACGATGGGACCCTGTGTTTCTGAATTTGCCATTACACTACTGCCTGGCAGACAGAACACTTGTAGATTGCCTCAACACCTTGGGGAGGCCAAGCTAACATGACAAAACACTATTCCAGTGAGTCACTGTCAGGATGCAGAAGCACAACGCCAGCATGCAGCTCGGTTGCGCTGCATTGCACTTAGGTTCATTCCTGGCATGCTTCGATGTCCGCACAACAAGCAAAAGGAGTTGTTTTGCCACAGGAGGGTACCGCCGGCTGCTAACGCAGTGTCATGTTGAGCGTGGCTGTTTATTAGCTTCCTCTCCTGTGAAAATTAGCGTGCAGAGTGCCGTGAATGACATCACCCTTGGGCGAAGAAGGGGGCTGCATATTCCACATTCATTACAGTGGAGGCAGATGAATGCAGGCAGAGTTGGGACGAATGGGGATTGGTCAGGCTCAGGAAGAGGAAGAGGCACAGAATCATAGAATTGTAGAGTCGGAAGATGATCCACAAGGGTCATCTAGTCCAACCCCCAACATAGGGCTCAAACCCAAGACCCAAGACTCCGAGATTAAGGACAGATAGTTGAGCTATCTGTATGGTTGGGTTGGGGAAGGGAAGTCTGGAGAAGGGCCTTGAAGGAGGATAAGGTAGGTAAAGGTAAAGGGACCCCTGACCATTACGTCCAGTCATGGCCGACTCTGGGGTTGCGGCGCTCATCTCGCTTTACTGGCCGAGGGAGCCGGCCTACAGCTTCCTGGTCATGTGGCCAGCATGACTAAGCCGCTTCTGGCGAACCAGAGCAGCGCACGGAAACGCTGTTTACCTTCCCGCTGGAGCGGTACCTATTTATCTACTTGCACTTTGACGTGCTTTCAAACTGCTAGGTTGGCAGGAGCAGGGACCTAGCAATGGGAGCTCACCCCGTTGCGGGGATTCAAACCGCCGACCTTCTGATCAGCAAGCCCTAGGCTCTGTGGTTTAACCAACAGCACCACCCATGTCCCCTGTCAAAAAGGCTATCAATGACTATGCTCTGCCTCTGTGGTCGCAGGCAAGAGTGCTCTGGAATCCCAGTTGTGGGAAACCAATGGAGAGTTAGTCTTCTGCTGAGGCCCTGCTTGAAGGTTTCCCATTGGGGCAACTGGTTGACCACTGTGAGAACAGGACACTGGACTAGATGGAACACTTGCCCAATCCAGTAGGCTCTTCTTATGTTCTTATGTTGGACTTAACCATGGTGCGTCTCCACCCCCATCGTTCAGCCACTGAGGTCCAGCTCTGAGGACCTTCTGGCGGTTCCCTCATTGCAAGAAGGATATGCAAAAGCCAGAGGTGGAATTTCCATATTTTTTCCAGGACTGTTCTCTCAGCCATGAGTGGTGGGTCTCTGCAGAAAACCTTTTCAGCTGCTCAGATGTCCCCCCACCCCATGTGTGACTGCCAGTCTTTAAATATTGTCAATCTACATAGACTTCTAGAGCTGGAGGAGGACGGCCATCGATGGCTATTAGCCAGGAAGGTGATGCTCTGCGACCACAATTGGAGGTAGCAATGATTCTTAATCCTAGTTCCTGCAAACCGCAGGAGGTGGAGAGGGCCCTTGGGCTTGGGTCCTGCTTAAGGCTTCCCATTGAGGTACCTGGGTTGGTCACTGTGAGAACAGGATGCTGGTCTAGGTGGGCCCAATCCAACAGGGATCTTCTTAGGTTCTTACATACCCTCCAACATTTTTCTGATGAAAATAGGGATGCCAAGAAGAAGAAGAAGAAGAAGAAGAAGAAGAAGAAGAAGAAGAAGAAGAAGAAGAAGAAACTATTTATACCCTGCCCATCTGATTGGGTTGCCCCAGCCACTCTGTGTCAGGCAGTAGAGGAACCAACCCACATGGCAGCTTGCCAGGAATGGCCTTGGCCCAGTATACCTGAAGGAGCATCTCCACCCCCATCGTTCTGCCCAGACACTGAGGTCCAGCGCTGAGGGTCTTCTGGCGGTTCCCTCCCTGTGAGAAGCGAAGTTCAGGGAACCAGGCAGAGGGCCTTCTCGGTAGTGGCACCCGCCCTGTGGAACGCCCTCCTATCAGATGTTGAACAATTAAGCAACTACAGTGGTACCTCGGTTTTCGAGTGTCTTGGAAGCCGAACATTTCGGAACCTGAACCCGGAAGTGAATGCTTCCATTTTCGGACACACCTCAGAAGTCGAACGGCTTCCGAGGTGTGTTTCTCCATTTTCTCAATGGAATTTGCCAATCGCTCATTGAGCCTTGGTTGTCGAACATTTCAGAAGTTGAACGGTCTTCTGGAATGGATTATGTTTGGCAACTTTATTTGACTTTAAAAAGACATCTGAAGGCCTCCCTGTTCAGGGAAGTTTTAGCATGCGATGTTGTATTGTGTTTTTCATATTTTGATGGGAGCAGTCCAGAGTGGCTGAGGCAGCTCAGTCAGATGGGAGCCATATAAATGAAATTATTATTATTATTATTATTATTATTATTATTATTATTATTATTTGTGTGGCAGCACACTAAGAACATAGATTAGAAGGAGCTCACCTGCAAAGTGATTACTGGGTATGTAAGGGCTGAGAAGGTCCTTCAAATAACTTGCTCTCAAACTGTATAGGCCTTTATACACCAGAATCAGCCCCCTGAGCTTATCAAGTAGCTAAGTGGCAGCCGGTGTCTTCCAAAATATCTTCGGAGACATTTCAGCTCAGCTCTAAGCTAGCCTCCCTCACATCACTTCCCTGCCTGTTGTTCTCCCACTGGCACTATTGTTTCATTAATTTATGAATCCCTTCCTGTGAAGCATATCAAAGCGATTTGACAACGCAATGGAAGCATATGTAATGTGACTTCATATATACAAACCCTTTCAAATCCAGCACAGACGCAGAATGGGATTAAAAATTCTTCACTTAGAAGGCATGCGGGAAGAGGAAAGTCTCCAGCATGTGCCAAATGGGGCACCAGGGACTGCATGTCTCTGATATGTAGTAGCAGGGAGTTCCAAAGGGCAGCTGCTATCCACAATGGCTCCACAGTCAGGGGCATTAATGCTTCTGAATACAGTGGACACTCGGGTTGCGAACGTGATCCATGTGGGAGGCACGTTCGCAACCAGCAGCTTTCACAACCCACAGCGCCGCATCTGCGCATGAGTGGGTTGTTATTTGGCGCTTCTGCGCATGTGCGACTGCCGAAACCTGGAAGTGACCCATTCCGGTACTTCCGGGTTTCGGCGCATCCGTAACCCAAAAAAATGCAACCTGAAGCATCTGTAACCCAAGGTATGGCTTTCTTTCTTTCTTTCTTTCTTTCTTTCTTTCTTTCTTTCTTTCTTTCTTTCTTTCTTTCTTTCTTCCAAATTTTTTTTATTGATTTTCCACATTTATGACAAATACAACGTATAATACACACAAAAGAAAACACATTACAATACTAAAAGAAAATAAAAATAAAAAAACACTTATTACTTCTTGAACCCATTTTAACTTTCATTGTTGTCTGACTTCCTCAAATCCCCCCTAACTGAATTTCATTGTATCACCTTGTAACAGTTTTCCAAAATCCTCTTTCTAATAAAATTAACTCCTTCAATTTACGATCTGGTATGACTGTATTTGTTTGTTTGCTGCCCATCTGACTGTGTTCCCCCAGTCACTCCATCACCTTGCCCAGGAATGGAATATTTGAGGCTAGGCAATAATTGCCATAGTAGCCAGGTCCAAAGATGGTTTTTTAAAGAAGCGGTTTGATGATGGCTTCTTTAAGGGGGCCTGAGAAGACTCCCTCACAGAGGGAAGCATTCACCACCCTGCAGAGCCCATTGCAGAGCCCTGCCTGGCTCGCTTTCATGAGCCAGGATGGGCAAAGATCAAGGAGACAGGTGGTCGGTTTCACTCGTCCAAGCAGCCTGTCCACATCCTCGTTGGGAACAGGTTGCAATTGATCCCATGCAACGTGACTAGACAGAGCTCTGGCACTCTCCTGCCCCGGCCCTGCTTCCCAAGTGGAGTCTACCTCTTTCAAAATACCAGTGTGTGGCTATAAATGAGGATAAGACAAATTTATGAAGGATAAGATGAATAATGATGGCCATGCTATGCCTCCACAGTTGGAGGTGATGATGCTTCTGAATGTTGCACTCAGGTTCTGCTTTTGGGTTCCCCACAGGTAAAGGTAAAGGGACCCCTGACCATTAGGTCCAGTCGTGGCCGACTCTGGGGTTGCAGCGCTCATCTCGCTTTATTGGCCGAGGGAGCCGGTGTACAGCTTCCGGGTCATGTGGCCAGCATGACTAAGCCGCTTCTGGCAAACCAGAGCAACGCATGGAAATGCCGTTTACCTTCCCGCCAGAGCGGTACCTATTTATCTACTTATGCTTTGACGTGCTTTCGAACTGCTAGGTTGGCAGGATCAGGGACAGAGCAATGGGAGCTCACCCCGTCGTGGGGATTCGAACCACCGACCTTCTGATCGGCAAGTCTTAGGCTCTGTGGTTTAACCCACAGCGCCACCAGCGTCCCTGGGTTTCCCATAGGCCACTGTAAAAACCGGATACTGAACTAGGTGGGCCATTGGCCCGATTCAACTCCTCTTATATTCTTACTTTCCTCCTCCCACCCCCTTCCCCCAAAAGATGATTGAGCTGTTTATGTATATAACGACAGCAGCTAGGAATTGGTATGCACAAGAATGGAAGGAAGAGGAAGTTCCCATCAAAGACGAATGGATAAGTCAAGAGTCGGACTACGCGAAATTGGCAAAGCTAACAGCTAAAAGAAGAGCACGACGGGGTGAACTCCTGTTGCTTGGTCCCTGCTCCTGCCAACCTAGTAGTTCAAAAGCACAAAGTGCAAGTAGATCAATAGGTACCGCTCCAGCGGGAAGGTAAATGGCATTTCCGTGCGCTGCTCTGGTTCTCCAGAAGTGGCTTAGTCATGCTGGCCACATGACCCAGAAGCTGTACGCCGGCTCCCTTAGCCAGTAAAGCGAGATGAGCACACAACCCCAGAGTCGGCCACGACTGGACCTAACGGTCAGGGGTTCCTTTACCTTTACCTTTATAGTATGGGGAATTCACAACAGGATTTGAACTCTGAGCAACAGAAGGAATGAGAGATTATTGTATTGTCGTTATGGTATAAAAGAGGGAAGACAGGGTCACGGGCATAGCCAGGATTTTTGTTAGAGGGGGCAGAACCTCAGTTTGCTATATATTTTTATTGATGGGGGGCAGCTGCCCCTCCCTGCCCCCCCCCCCCCTTGGCTATGGATAGGGTGCAGCAAGGGGGAGAAATAAAAAAAAAAAAACACCATTGAAAACAGAGTGGGAAGTCGATAAAACAAAAGAAAAATGTATTATGCATCAGAGTGTATATGTGGGTTTTTGTTAGTTTTTTTAATTTAAATAAAATATAATTGAAAAAAATAATATTCCTCCTCCTTCTCCAGCACCCCACCCCCAGTCTCTGTGTGGGGCAAAACATTCTCAAGCAAATCCCAGTTAAAATGTTTGCTAGCCCTCTTCACATTTAATAAACAGAGGGCAGAAACGAGGTTGGCTGCGGCGGATTTATTTGAGTATATGAAATCTTTTACAGAATAATGTCATGTGCTGAAGTCGGAAAAACACTTTAAAGGGATGTTATTTATTTATTTTCGAAAGAGAGAGATTAAATCTGCAAATCTGGCACTTTCAGACAACGGCTGGCCACAGAAGACTTGCTCCAGCCCCCGCAAGCCTCCCATAGATGCGACGCATTTATCGTTCTGCAATGTTACAGGCTGGAGAGGTTTTTGAGCGCACGGGGAGGGGGGAGCTGTTTTTGTGTGTGTGTGTGTGTGTGTGTGTGTGTGTGTGTGCGCGCGCGCGCGCGCGTGCCATACAAAAAGTTTATTTGCTTTTAGTGAATGTAAACAGTAGGCAAAAGCTCAAAGCTCCAAAGAGGCGTCTTGGAAAAAAATACAGGCAACAACAGATTTCGGGAGCAATATGCTGTGCTTCCGAGGAGCAATTTGCGTGAAATGTTTTGGCGTCGTTATTGTCAGCAGAGCGGCATGCTTTTATTTCCGAACAGAACCTTTGCAGGGAAAAGATGGGCACGCAGATGCTCGCGGATGGGGCTCCTGGGTTCTTGCAGTGGTCCAATTGCACTCGGGCATGTGCAAAAGCCAGAGGTGGAATTTCCATATTTTTTCCAGGACTGTTCTCTCAGCCATGAGCGGGGGTCTCTGCAGAAAACATTTTCAGCTGCTCAGATGTCACCCCAACCCCAGCCCCAAATCCACCACATGTGCAGCTGCCGGTCTTTAAATATTGTCAATCTACATAAACTTCTAAGGGACGTGGGTAGCGCTGTGGGTTAAACCACAGAGCCTAGGACTTGCCAATCAGAAGGTCGGCGGTTCGAATCCCCGCGACTGGGTGAGCTCCCATTGCTCCATCCCTGCTCCTGCCAACCTAGCAGTTTGAAAGCACGTCAAAGTGCAAGTAGATAAATAGGTACCATTCCTGCGGGAAGGTAAACGGTGTTTCTGTGCGCTGCTCTGGTTTGCCAGAAGCGGCTTAGTCATGCTGGCCACATGACCCAGAAGCTGTATACCAGCTCCCTTGGCCAATAAAGCGAGATGAGATCTGCAACCCCAGAGTCGACCACAACTGGCCCTAATAGTCAGCGGTCCCTTTACCTTTACATAGACTTCTAGAGCTGGAGGGGGACAGCCATTGATGGCTATTAGCCAGGAAGGTGATGCTCTGTGACCACAATTGGAGGTAGCAATGATTCTTAATCCCAGTTCCTGCGAACCGCAGGAGGTGGAGACAGCCCTTGGGCTTGGGTCCTGCTTGCAGGCTTCCCATTGGGGTAGCTGGGTTAGTCACTGTGAGAACAGGATGCTGGTCTAAGTGGGCCCAGTCCAGAGGGACCTTCTTAGGTTCTTACACACCCTCCAACATTTTTCTGTTGAAAATAGGGGTGCCCAGAAGAAGGAGGAGGAGGAGGAGATACTATTTATACCCTGCCCATCTGACTGGGTTGCCCCAGCCACTCTGTGCCAGGCAGCAGAGGAACCAACCCCCACGGCAGCTTGCCAAGAACGTCCTCAGCACCTGAAGGAGCGTCTCCACCTCCATCGCTCAGCCTGGACACTGAGGTCCAGCTCTGAGGGCCTTCTGTTGGTTCCCTCCCTGCGAGAAGCGAAGTTACAGGGAACCAGGCAGAGGGCCTTCTCGGTAGTGGCACCCACCCTGTGGAACGCCCTCCCATTAGATGTTGAACAGATAAGCAACTACAGTGGTACCTCAGTTTTTGAGCATCTTGGAAGCCGAACATTTCAGAACCTGAACGCTGAAAACCCGGAAGTGAATGCTTCCATTCATTTCTTCCATTCACTTACGGACTCACTGTTAAAACCATGTTCATGGAAGACAATCTTAATTGGCTAGGAGTGATCGCCAAAGAAGAAAGAAGAAGGGTAGTATCCAAATTTAATAAACAAAAATAATAATCTGCTGAAGGAATTGAGGCCTCATAGGTATTGTATTTGGTTTCTCTGGTTTCAGCTTCAGTCTGTGGAACATCATCATTTTTTTAGGGTGGTGCCTTATACAAAGCCAGACCATTGGTCAATCCAGTTCAGTGTTTCCTAAGCTTGCTTCTCCAGCTGTTTTTGGACTACAACTCCCATCATCCCTAGCTAGCAAGACCAGTGGTCAAGGATGATGGGAATTGTAGTCCAAAAGCAGCTGTGCTAAACCAAGAACAGCCAATGGAAGCCCTGCTGCATGGAAGGGGATTCGTGAGGTAGGCCAGAAGTCATGCTCCTGATTTAAGTCTCACTGCCCAGAGTCCCAAAGGTTTACGGAGGAAAGTCAGGCATTTATGCACAACAATGGGAAGACAAGAGGTGAGCTTGCAAGCTTCCAAATGATTTAGTGAGAGGAGAGAGAGCGAGAGGCTTTGAGAAGCACTTTGCGTTCCTTTGTGGATCTTTAATGAACCTTTAAACGTGCTTTTAAAAAAATGGAAAGTGGAAATAAAAAGCCCTCATTAAGGGTTTTGGCAGATTTGATTAGTGACTCTGAAGACATCTAAACAGCCATTTAATTGGCAAATCCTTTGGCAGCCTGGAGGAAACTCAGTAAAGGGAAGACTGTCCTGTAGAAGGGGGGAAAAGTTTTTTATTCTTTCAGGCAGCTTCCAGAAGTCACACGTTGCTTGCAGCCTGTCTCTCGCATGCCAGGAAATGGATGAGAGTGGAAGGTTTCTGAATACAAGACCGATCGTCCCAGTGTCACCATCACAATGGCCTACAGAAAGCCAGATCGCTGCAAACTCATGCACTTTGCAAGGGCAATCGTGTGACCTGAGGGTAGGACCCGGCTGAGCTGGAGGCCTGGTATTGTGTGTGTCTGAGCCTCAGTACCCTCTTCAGGCCCAGGAGGCGCTAGTGGTGCAGAACTTTGCCCTCCTGTGATCAGAAGGCAGCATGATGCCTCCAGGTGGGTCAAACTAGTTGTGAATCCTGAGAGGTTGCCCTTCTCACCTGGTCTAGCCACTTCATATAAACTATGGAACTCCCTCCCACATGAGTGAACAGAGCGAAGTTTTCATCCCTCTCTCATAACGCTAGAATTTGTGGGCAACCAACGAAGCTGAATGTTGGAAGATTGATTGATTGATTTTGCCCCACCTTCCCTGACAGGTAAAAATAAAAACAGCTAGAAGTATAGGGGGGAACCAACCGCAAAAAACAACAATTAAACATTGTGCTCTCTCTATATATATATTTCTATTTAAAACATATTGTTGTAGATTTTCAGGTTGGGGACCCCCTAAACCCTAGAAAATAATAAATGGTAGGATTTTGGTTATTCAGGATGTGAAGGGAGAAATACAATGTGGAGAGAAATTCCTTGACTAGCCTATGCAAAAATGACCTTGACAAGCTAGGGCTGCTAAGAAACAATACAGGGCCATTGGCAATGCAAGAGAGCCATTGGCAATGCAAGAGAACTGTCCTTCCCACCTGCCCCGAGGTGTGGACAGAGACTGGGGGTTTTGACGTTTGCTGGGGTAACTGGGTGTGAGGTGACAGGAAAAGAGTTTTTAGCAGGGTGTGGGAGGAAGAAGGAAGAAGAAAAGACTGGGATCCATCTTGGGCAGGTTGGCTGAAGGCTGGCTGGGAGAGAGGCACTGCTGTGAGGGACAAGCCCCGCTTGAAATGACCATGCTGTAAGATCTGGACTCCCTCCATGCAGATTGAAGGTACAAATCGGTGAATCAACCACATTTCTAATAGCTACGACAGTCTCTGCCGTGTCTCAGTCCTCCAAAGGAACACACGGGGTCTGGAGCCCCCTGGACTCTTGTTACCACTCAGCAAAGAGTGGGGAGGTGGGCACCCAACTTTTGTAACAATACAGATTAATTACAGTTTAAAAAAAACCAAAAAAACCCCAGCATGGCACCAGCCCTTTCATTAAAAGCAATACAGAAGAAGGTCATGCTTTGAAGTGGCCATAGGCCTGAACCAGTGAGCTCGTCTTATGTGCTTGGGATTTTGCAGGTAGGGGAGTTGCTTTCAATGTACAGGCAGCCTATGTAACAGCCCCAAAGATAGCAATCACCATGCCTTTTAAATCACCTTCAGACCACATTGAACCACTGCCTCTCAGCCTAGCCTACCTCACAGGGTTGTTGTGGGGTTAAATGAGGAGGGGAAGGCCACCTTGAGCTCAGCAGAGGAAAAGACGGGATACAATCCATCACCCGTTGCTTCACAGTGACGGCAACTGAAAATGCTGATAATAATGATCAGGTAGGAATTCTTCCCTTCCTTAGCCAGCGTTACCCCAGACTTGGATGTCCTTTGTGCTCTTGTACATTGAGAAAGAGATTGATTAACGCAACATGACTTGGAAGTCCTATTCACTCTGCTTTTGATGCAGCGGAGGCTGGAAAGGGGCGGGAGGAGAGGACGGCCGCATGCGAGCGAAAATGCTTAGCAAATTAACTCCCTTGCAAGATATTGTTTCTGATATCGAGTGTGCGTGTAAGAGCGGGGGCGGGGTGGGGGGTGGGGAGGAAACGCGACGCATTTCGCACGTCGGCTGTGCGATTCACACACACAGCATTGCTCACGCCAGAGGGAGACAATGCATTTTCCTAGAAATTAACACTGGGAGGGGCAGCCGCTGTGGAAATAATGAACTTGCTCTCTTACAGTGCACGGATTGAGAAAAGCAAGAGAGAGAAGAAGGGATCTGTGTGGGAAATGGGAGAGTGACTTAGGGGGAGGGGCTGGGGGGAGGACAGAGAGATGTATCCAACGGAAAAAGGAAAAATCCTTCCCCTCCCCGGTCTGGATACCCCATGGAGTCACCTGCTGGATCCGGCCTTCCCTCCTCCAACCTTCCCATAAGGACATTTCTTTAAAATTCTCTTTCATTCCAGATGACTTCATGCTTGCTGACTCTCCTGGACTGAGCTAAAGGCAACTGAATTTGGAAAAGCGGATATCCACACAACACTCCAACCACCTGAAAATGAGAAGAGCTTGCTGGATCAGGCCACAAAACTTCTTAGTCCAACAACCTGTTCTCATGTGATGCTCCTGGGAAGCCCCACAAGCACAATGCATCCCAGAGGAAAGAGTATCCTATAGATGACATATTATCAGGACTTCTGCGCAATGTCAGAATCAGGTCTTTGGCCAAGAACATAAGGAGAGCCTGGTGGATCAGACCAATTAAGAGCCTCCAAGTGTCCTTATGTTCCAGGGACAGTCACAGATTCACAGAAGCCGTCCCAATTTCTGATTTGATCCCAAAATGTCCCACTTTTCCTTAAAGGGTAAAGGGACCCCTGACCATTAGGTCCAGTCGCGGACGACTCTGGGGTTGCGGCGCTCATCTCGTTTTATTGGCCAAGGGAGCCGGCATACAGCTTCTGGGTCATGTGGCCAGCATGACTTCTGGTGAACCAGAGGAGCACACAGAAACGCCGTTTACCTTCCTGCCAGAGCAGTACCTATTTATCTACTTGCACTTTGACGTGCTTTCGAACTGCTAGGTTGGCAGGAGCAGGGACTGAGCAACAGGAGCTCACCCTGTTGCAGGGATTTGAACCACCAACCTTCTGATCAGCAAGCCCTAGGCTCTGTGGTTTAACCCACAGCGCCATCCACGTCCCTATCACATTTCCTTAGGACATCCCTATTCCAATGGAGAAATGTTGGAGGGTATGGAGTTATTATGTTTTTATACACTGATGCCAAAATCCAGCATTGCCTGAGCTCTGCGAGTGCAGCTTTCTCCCAATTGAAGTACAGAGTGTTTGAAGACTGGGACATCTGCAGGGAAACCAAAATGCTTGTTTACAAAGCACTTGTACTACCAACGTTACTGTATGCTTGTGAAACATGGACCACTTATAAATTCCATCTAAAATTCCTCAAAAGATTCCATCGATGGAGAAATGTTGGAGGGTGTGGAGTTATGTGACTCCCCCAGCCCAAGCCAAAGAGATAAGTTACTATACAACCTTTAGAAGACATCTGAAGGCAACCCCAGGCAGAAGAGTCATCTCCCCTCCTGCAATTCCTAACAACAGATATTCAGAAGCATCTTGTGTATAGCAGTAGAGAAGAACATGAACATCATGGCTGGTACCTCCTGATAACCTTTCCCTCTTTGATGGATTTGTCCTTTTTCAAACTCTCTGACTGTCTCTCTCACACACCTTATGTGCCGAATCCTTTAAGTTCCTAGCAACCCCCCTGTTCCTTAATCTGCCATTGCCAGGTTAAGCCCAAGAGGGAGAGGTGTCAGGATGCTGTCAGTGGCTCCAGGCTGGTTGCCCAGGAAAGTATAAAGACAAGGGAAAGTTTCTTACCACCCTTTTTCATTTCAATATTACAGAGCGAGGCTATAGAACCCAGCCTCCTGGATCATGGCAGTGTCCCGAGTGAATCTCCACCCACCGTCTCTCCCACTTCCTCATTCGTCATTCTCATCATCTCTTCTACAGGTGCCCCTAAGCACCCTCTGTCTTTGAGCTCTTTGCTCTCCTACTTTTAAGGCTCACCAGGTTCAGCATGGTCTGGAATGCTTTCTAAAGACATTGTGTCTGCCCTTTCCTCCTCCTCTCCCATGATTTCCCAACTTTTCCCCTCTGAGCAGTGACCTCCCTCAAACCCCTGTTGTATATCTACACTGTCTTCCTCTTCCTCCTCCCTGGAAGTGTCAGGAAGAGGGGGGCAGTCTCCACCATTCCTCCTCTGCCCAGTCCCTGACATGGGGAACCACTGCCATTAGATGCTCCCACCAGGGTTCCTTCAAGCCTGGAGCCCAAACCCTGTTCCTTGGAGATCTCTTGCAGATGCCGGATTGTATTGACGGCAGTCTCCCATGGGGCTGCAAGACTCCCCTCCCCTGCAAACAAATAACTACAAGTCCTTCATCAGTGGTTCAGCAAGGCGGACCATCCCCCCAAAAGGGCAGCTGATAATTTAAGAGCTCTCTACCGCTGGCATGGCACCAGCAGCCCATCAGGAAATAAATGTCATTAGGCAGCCGTCTGTTCACACTGGACTTCGAGGGAGGAGCTGCTGCTAATGCATTAAAAGGACCACTCAGGATCAGAGCCCATGCATCTTTCATCTCCTTGTATAAATTAAAACGGCAACGATGTGATTGGCTAATGAAGTTTCTTGGAAGTCACTCAGAGTGTTCTGCCATCCTCTGAGGGCTTCCCGCTGATTCCCCTTCAGTTAACAATTCACTGTGCGTTATGTTCTCGTAATGAGTCCCCACTTTGTTCAAATCATAGAAATGTAGAGTTGGAAAGGAACCCCAAGGGTCATCTAGTCCAACCCCCGGCATCACAGATAAAAGAGGCCCTAACAGATGGCCATCGAACTTCTGCTTAAAAGCCTCCAAGGAAGGAGAGTTCATCACCTTCCAAGGGAGTGTTCCACTGTCAAACAGCTCTTACCACCAGAAAGTTCATGCTGATCTTTAGCTGGAATCTCCTTTCTTGCCATTTGAAATCATTGGTTTGGGTCCTGCCTGCTGGAGCTGCAGAGAACAAGCTTGCTCCATTTAGATGGAATGATTAGGGATGTGCAGAACTGTGTTTCTGTTTCTTATCCCCCCTCTCCACAATCTATGTTGGAAAGTCCTCGTGGAAATTCTTCAGCATTTTTTTTTAAAAAAATATTTTTATTGCTCAATTTCCACATAACAAATTATCAAACCATATAATCACCGACATAATTTCCCCCCTTATTTCCCCCCACCCAAGACTTCCCTCAGCTCCCTCTCACTGATTTCGCTGCACATATTTTCTCTGCATATAATAAAATTGTATATATCCTTACATATCTGTCCATCATGTTATCAACAATAAATTTGTGTATGTTTATTCAACACCTGCCAAGGAGTCCAGTTCATTGTGTTGTTTCTTTAAATAATTTGTGAAAAGTTCCCATTCCTCCTTGAAGTCACAGTTGTCCTTGTCTCGCAATTTGTATGTCAATTTAGCCAGCTCTGCATAGTTCATTGATTTCTCTTGCCACTGTTCTTTTGTCAGGGTTTCCTCATTCTTCCATCCTTGTGCTATCAAGACTCTTGCCGCTCTTGTAGCATATATACATAAGTTCCTTATTTTCCCTGGCAGGTCTTGTGCTACAATCCCTAACAAAAATGCTTCTGGTTTGTTTGTTTTTGCAAATGTCATTTTAAACATTTTCTTCAATTCATTATATATCATTTCCCATTTTTTAAAACCTTCTCTACATTCCCACCACGTGTGATAAAAAGTCCCTTCTTTTTCTTTACATTTCCAACAAATGTTAGAGCCGGTTTTATACATTTTTGCTATCTGTACTGGTGTTATATACCATCTATACATCATATAATTTTCTTTCAGAAGGAAACTCTTCAGCATTTGGGTGCTGGTTTGGTGCTGATTGGCCAGGCTTTGCATAAATACCAGGAACTCACCTTCGCCTGGTCAATAGATTAGGACCCTCTGCCTGCTGTGACTTGGGCTTCTTTGCTCCTAAGAACATCGGAAGAATCTGTTGGATCTGGCCAGTGGATCTGCTTCTCACAGCGGCCAACTAGATGTATGTGGGAAACCCATAGGCCCTGAGCCTGCGGTGTTACTAGTTGTCAGGGACTGGCTGGAAGAGGAAGAGTGGTGGAAGCCCAAGACCCCCCAGGGAAGGCCCAGAAGGTGATGACTTAGATCCCAGATCCTGGGGGTGGGACACTGAAGAGTAGTCTACAGAAGGGAGGAGCTAGGAGGCGCTAGAAGCAGGGGATTTGAGCCATCAAGGAGGAGGGCCTTCCAGGACAGAGGCTGAGAGTCACAGTGTGAGCACAGGCTCAGACGGTGAGCCTTGCTACCCAGTGGCAGGACAGTCTCAGTCCTGCTGGCTCACCTCTCCCTCTGACACCCTGCCCAGAGGAGGAGCCCACCCCCTCGACACAATCTTCTTGGGACGGATCCAGAGTGAGAGGCTAGAGGGGGAAGAAGGGCAGAGTTAATGGTCAGTTTCAGCAACGGCTCTGTAAATAAAGAACTGATTGCCTTCCGTGTGTCCCTGCCCGGTAGTTGACTTGGCTCCTTGGTACAGTGGTACCTTGGTTTCCGAACTTAATCTGTTCCGGGAGTCCGTTGCAAACCAGAACACTTTCTTCCAGGTTTGCGGTGTTAGGGAGCCGATGTGTTCGACAACTAAGCCATTCGAGAACCTAGGTACCACTCTACTGGGCTAGATGGGCCTTTGATCAGATCAAGCAGAACTCTTCATAAGAACACAAGAAGAACCTTCAGCTGGATCAGGCCAATGACCCACCTAGTTCAACTTCCTGTTCTCACAGTGGACAACCAGATGCCCATGCTGGACCAGAGCTACACTCATCTCTTGTGGTTTCCAGCTTTCGGGGTCTTGTGGCCACTTCTGGCACAATGGGGCACCATGACAGAAGCCGGAGTGCATGGAAACACCGTTTCCCATGGTGGCTAGTAGCTAGTGATAGCTTTCTCCACTGCGAATAGCCTTTTGCTCCGTGACATAAGAAGAACCTGCTGGATCAGACCATTGGCCTGTCTAGTCCAGCATCCTGTTTTCACAGTGGTCAACCAGATCCCCACACAAGCATCAACCAAAAGCCAAAGCAACAATCTCCCCTCCTAAAGTTTCCAACACCTGGTATTCAGAAGCATCATTGCCTCATGTGATGGACTTCCAGAACGCCCAGTTAGAAATGACCTCCACTTCTGGATTCCAGAACAACCACCCCTAGTCCCAGCTTGGGCCTCACTCCAGCTCACAAGCACAGGCCCCGTTCCTTGGTGTCCAAATCCCATCACGCCGGAATCGTCACCTGTCGCTGTGGATTAGTTTTCCAGCCCAGCGATGATTGTATTTTCACTGGTGGCTGGAGCCATTCCCTGATACACACGGCTTATAATAAAGTGCTCTGGTGCGCGAGGCCGCTCTATAATTGTAAGATATTATTATGATATTTTCGTTGGCGCCTATCAGCTGTGTACATAAGGAATGAGAGGGCAAAAAAAATGAAATGAAATCAACCACTCTCCATCCAAACCCATAGCATTCCCATCTGTCGAGGGATAATATGCTTTGCTTTGATTAAGGGATGAAAAGCAAAGCATTCAAGCAGACAGGAGAAGATCGGGGATCAAAGTTTGACGTGGCAATCTATGCATTGCCTCCACTATCCAATGCAGTTTGTGACATCGTTTCCCAGAGCTTCTAATGCTTCTTCATCTCCAGTTCTCCCCACCCCACCTGAAATCTGCCAATTGCTTGATAGTCATGCAGAAGACAATCCCACTCAATCAGGGATCAGGCAGCAAACAGGACAGGGTAGCCAATCAGGGATGGCAGTGTGATAAGATCATTGAGGGCAAGTGAAGGCAGAAAGAAGGCAAGAGAGGGTTATGTCTATAAGCAGGCAAATGCTTGCTTTGCAGAATTGCAGAGTTGGCCAGGACCTTGATCATTACAAAGCCTGCAAGAAGGAACTTGTCTTTCACTTCCATGCTGTTTCCACCCACCTTTGTTCCAAAGCAAAGATTACTTGGGGTTCACGGACTGGGGACCTCCAGTGAAAATTAATTCTCCAAAACAGAGCTTCTCATTGAGAACGTAAAGGGAGGAGTGGAGGGGGGAGGCTTCAATGGAGACGCGTGGAGGAACCGGTTACACTTCAAAACCCAATTTTGCACCAATTCAGAGCTGAAATGAAACCATCTCTTTTGGGAACGGATTTAATATCGTAGCAGCACTTCTGTCTTCATTTAGGTCCACCGAAATGCATTTTGTTCAGCTTTCCTTGGGAGTCTTCTCTTTAAATTTGCTTCGAGTTTATTCATTTATCTGGGGCGGGGGGCAATGACACACACCACAAAGAACCAGGATGGCTGGGCATGTGTGGAAATAAGCAAAATGCCTTTTCATCCTGTTTTTATTTCCCTGTTCCTTGGTTCTCAAATGAGATTTATTGAGTCCCTTTTGGCTCCTGCCTAGACCTGCTTCTCCCCCCCCTTCTTTTTTAAAGAAATAAAGTAAAATAAATCGAACTCACTGAGGAATCAGTAGCAGTGAGAATTTCTTAAACTCCCTGGGTTTATTATGACACAAGCAGAGCTGTAAAAGGGGGAAAGTGGTTATTAAGGCTGGGATTTTTCGAGGCTCAAAGTATTCAGGTGTTCAGCAACCTGCCCATGTCAAGGATTTAATGTTTGAAAGAAGGACTGGGGGTGGAGAGAAGGAGGTCAACAGTTTGGCCCTGAGAGGGCATTTCCACGGAGAGAGAAAGAGAAATCATGTGAAGCATCCAGGTGGTGTACAATATGATAATTATTAGTATTGGTATTACAGTCATACCTTGGATCTTGAACGCCTTGTGACTCGAACATTTTGGCTCCCCAACGCTGCAAACCCAGAAGTGAGTGTTCTGGTTTGCGAATGTTCTTTGGAACCCGAACGTCCGACACGGCTTCTGATTGTGTGCAGGAAACTCCTGCAACCAATCGAAAGCTGTGCCTTTGTTGTCAAACGTTTTTGGAAGTCGAACGGACTTCCAGAATGGATTCCGTTTGACAACCAAAGTACAACTGTAGCATTAGTATTAGTATTACTATTACTCTGCCCATCTGATTAGGTGGACAGATCCTGAAGCTGAGGCTCCAATACTTTGGTCACCTCATGAGAAGAGAAGACTCCCTGGAAAAGACCCTGATGTTGGGAAAGATGGAGGGCACAAGGAGAAGGGGACGACAGAGGACGAGATGGTTGGACAATGTTCTCAAAGCTACCAGCATGAGTTTGACCAAATTGCAGGAGGCAGTGGAAGACCGGAGTGCCTGGCGTGCTCTGGTCCATGGAGTCATGAAGAGTTGGACACGACTAAACAACTAAACAACAACAAAAGCCACTCTGGGTGGCTTCCAGCACATACAAAAACATAATTTAAAAAAATCAAATGTTAAAAACTTTCTGACACAGGGCTGTCATTCTTTATCTCCTTGACATCTGATGGGAGGGCGTTCTACTGCATCTCCATGGATAGCTGCGTGTCCAAAATGCCCCCAGGCTCAAAATGACTCTGTGAAGGAGTGGCATTACTACAGCCCCTTCTCTCCCCCTTCTCCATCCATTACAGAACCTTGTTGATCTTGCATTCCGGACATTTTCTATGCTTCATTTCCCAGCTCACTTCTTTCCATCCCTCCCTGCTGGTCCATGTCACCCACCTGCCTGAGACGTTTCCCACCTGCATCTATTATCAATATCTAATTAAAAAATAAAATTGAAAAAAGAGAAAGAGATGGGAGGAAAATAATTATTAGGTTATAACCGTTATCGACTCACCTCCGAGCATACTGGGAGGATGCAGAGCGAAGAGCCAGTTGCAGTCCAAGAAATCTCTCGGGTGCAAATTTGGGGGAGGAAATTCTCAGGGTGAGATGGGGTGAAGTTTCTCTCGAGTAGGCAGCGTTCTTACTGATGGATCGCCTGGCACCTGGTCTTACAGGATTAGACAAATTTATGGAGGAGAATAAGGCTACCAGGGACTACTAGCCAGAAAGGCTTCGGCCTTCACTGTTGGAATCAGTGATGCTCCTCAATACCAGTTTTTGTAAATTGTGGGAGGGCAGAATGCTCTCATGCTTGGGCCCTGAGTGTGGCCTTCTTCCCACCAGGGAGGTCAGTGTGAGAAGAGGATGCTGGACTGGATGGGTATGTTCTAGACTGGATCATGTTCTTATATGGTGCAATTGTGATGAAATAATTAAAAAAAAGGTCTCCCATATATATATGTGTGTGTGTGTGTGTGTGTGTTCATAAATGTACCAAGCAAACACATACATAAATATATAAACCACATGTCTGAAGCAGCACAGGAAAACAGCCCGGAAACCATTTTGACTCCCAAACTGACCAAATGATTTCTCTGCAAGGTCAGGGAAAATGGAAAAGCCTCCCCATTCTCTTTTCATTCACAAATCCTGTCTTAAGGGTATGTCTGTGTATGAATAGGGTGAGCCTGTGACCTGGCTCAGGAACTAACTATTTGTCATTACAAAAGACTGGCCAGGCTCCCCAGGGTATCCAATCAAGTGATCATTAACAGGTAACCTGCCGGACAGGAGATAAACAACACGCTCAGATTTCTGCTGTAGACCACCCTTTCTGTGATGTAGGTATGATGTATCTGGGGGGTGGTTGAGCTACACCCCTTTCTGTGATGTAGGTATGACGTGTCTGGGGGGTGGTCTAGAGCAGTGTTTCCCAACTTTGGGCCTCCAGCTGTTTTTGGACTACAACTCCCATCATCCCTAGCTAGCAAGACCAGTGGTCAGGGATGATGGGAATTGTAGTTCAAAAACAGCTGGAGGCCCAAGGTTGGGAAACACTGGTCTAGAGCTACACCCCTGTGATGTATGTATGATGTTTCTGGGGGTGGTCTTGGACTCCAGGGCAGGCAATTTAAAATGTCTATATAAGGGCAGGCACACCTTTGTTCGGGATCCTCCTCCTCCTGCGTGTGAGAGGAGCACCCTGTTGCAACAGTTCAATAAAGATCAGGCTTACTAGCTGCTTTGCTTCTCAATATTCTCTGGTTGGCCTCTGCTATTTTCTCCGACCGACGGAGAACCTGCAAAGGACTCTATAAGGGCTCTTGTGTCCCCCATAAGGGAATAAGGGCAGATTTTCATTTATTACAGTGACCACTGACTAGGATTAGGCAAATCCATGGAGGGTAGGCTATTGTTGGCTGTGTTCTAACTCCACTGCTGGGAAGCACAAGTGGGGAGTGTGCTACTGCTTCCTCAGGTCCTGCTTGCAGACTTCCCAGAAGAGCTGTCTGCTTGGCAGCCCTGAGAACAGGATGCCAGACCAAAAGGGCTGTTAGCCAGGGCTCTTCCTTCAGTCTCCTCAGATGCCAAATGAAGCTCCCTGGTTCCCTCTGAACACCAGTGGCTTGGAATCACAAGTAGGGGGAGAGGGCACTGTTGAGAGCAGGTCCTTCTTTTGGACTTCTCATAATAAACTTTGAGACCAGGATGCTGATCTGGTAGGGCTCTTCGTATTGGGCCTTACCCTATTTAGAGAGGCTATTGATAGCTAGAGTCAATATGCCTCCAAGTACGAGATGTTGAGATCAAGCACAGGATAATTCTTGTCTTCATATCCTACTTGCAGGTATCTAAGTAGCCCCTATGCTGGAGTAATGGGCTCCATCTTAGTCTGACCAAGTCTGATTCTTAATTTCTTATTAGCAATGGAAGTTATGGTGGAACCTCCTTCTTCGGCCATGGTCTACCTCTGAATGCCAAAATCAGGGGTGACTTAAAGACTTTCTTGTGGGCTTGTCTAGACTTGTGAGACTGGGGCTAAATGGACCCCACTTGACTTAGCCACCCCAAAAAAGTAATCCTTAAATAGGCATAGGGTGCTGCTCCTTCCTTTGCTGCTTTCATAGAATCATAAAATCAAAGAATTGTAGAATTGGAAGGGACCCCAAGAGTCATCTAGTCATCTGTACCTTAGAAAGCAACCTTATTTATTTCCCGCTGCAATGTACATCTGACATAATTTTATCCCCAAAGTTTTGCATTGATTTTGCCATTTTAAAAAAGTTATGATTTTGGCATAGTTAAAAAATAGCATTGATCTCTCTCTTTCTCCACTCACCCCCCTTAAATTGTCTCAAAACTGCAAGGTCCCTTAATGGCTTGCATCAAGATTTACAATATGATGGAGCAACAGCTCCGAGTAAGAGCCCCAGAATTTATACTGCTGTCTGGCTCCACCTCTGAGTGAAGGTCAGTCAGCTGAGTTGGGTTGGGTGGTAACCCACAAGGCTACTGCCTTCCGAACTGTTTCAACTAAAGTTGAAACTCTGCGTGCCATCCACATCTGGAGGTGCTTTCAATGCCTCCAGGCATGAAGGAGTGCTTCCTCACTGGCACGCCCACTTGCTTGTCCAGGTCAATGGTTCAGGGGGTTCACAAAAGACTCAGCTCGCCCGCGATTCAGAAGCTGAGCTCAGGTTGCATCTCAAGTATTGGGACAATGTATTAGCCTCACCATGGACCTTAGAGCAGTGTTTCCCAACCTTTTTTGGGCAAAGGCACACTTGTTTCATGAAAAAAATCTCTAGGCACACCACCATTACAGCCCCGTGACGTCAGCACGCAGCGTCACGCCGGGAGTGACGCACGAAAGTGTAAGATTCAATTTTTTCCCCTCCCCCTTGCCTTCCTTCTGTGCCAACCGCCAAAAAGCCAAGAATCGCAGGACCGCCGGCGGAGGGGGGGAGGGCGAGCGGAGGCAGCGGCGAGCCCCGTTCCTCCCCATCCGCCACATTCCGTGCAAGGAGCGCGAACAGGTGTGAGAAGGGGGTCAAACCTGCGGGTTGGCGCCGGGGAACCTCCAAGCTTTGGGGGTGGGGGGGAGGAGGCAGTAAAGCGAGGCAGGAAGGAGAGCGCGGCTTGGCGAAGTACTCGGCGGCGAAGGCCAGCAGGTCCGGTGGCCGGTGCCGCAGCACCTCCACCGTGTAGCCCTGCAGCAGCTCAGTCAGACCCGGCGGGATCTCGATGCTCATCTTGTAGCCGAGGCGCGCGGGAGACTCAACGGACGGGCCCGGGAGAGAGAGAGAGAGAGACACGACGGAGAGAGAGCGGGAGTCCCTGCTCGCCGTCGCCACCGCTACAACTACTGTGGCGGTTGGTCGTGGTCGCCGCCGCCGCCGCCCACCTCTATCTATCTCTCCCCCTCAGCTTTCTACGCGGGCCTCGAGCCGGAGGTGGGGGGTGGCCGCCGCCGCTTTCTCCGCCTCCACGTCCTGCCTCCTCCTCCTCGAGCCCTCCGTCAGCCCTGAGGGAACCGCCGCGCTTGCGCCGCCGCTCTCTGACACGCGAGAAAGAGAAAGGAACGGAGCGGCGGGGTAGTCGGGGGAAGGAGGGGCCGGAATGGAAGCGCGAGGCGAGCTGCGCATGCCCAGCAGGAAGCGGCGGAGAACGCCACAGAGAGAGAGAGAGAAGCAAGGGAGGGCGGGGAGTGGGCAGGAACACGCTTCATGCGTCACAATAACGGACAAGAGGCGCTCGAGGGATAGATTAGGACCTAATTTGACTTTTACAAAAAAAAAAAATATTTCGAATTTTCCCCACGGCACACCAGGCAACATCTCGCGGCACACTAGTGTGCCGCGGAACAGTGGTTGGGAAACACTGCCTTAGAGAACACAATAAGAGCCCCGAAGATGGATCAGGCCAATGGCCCATCCAGTTAAGCCTGCTGTTCTCACAGTCGCCAGCCAGATGTCTCAAAGGGAAACCTGCACAAGAGCCTTCTCTCCTCTGGGTCAGGCGGCAGAGGAACCAACCCCCAGAGCCGGCTGCCAAGAACGGAGAAGACAAGGAAAAGTCCTTACCATCTGCTTTTCTTCAATATTCACAGGGAATATGCTCAGAGGCAGTGATGCTGCACTGAAGCAGTGAAATACAACATTTCCTGTTGCCTAGAGTGAATACACAGGGGAATGTTGCCCCAGACAAGGAGGACTTTCTGTCTTACCTTCTCTGGAGCATCCTCCCCCAGTGTGTGACCAGGAAATGGGCGTGACCCTAGCAGATGCTATAAAAGGGCTAGTCACATAGCCATTTCCCTCTTTTTGCTGCTCTTTTGCTCTTTTGCCATATTCCTCTCTGCTGGCTCTTAGCCAGCAGCACACACATGGCTCATTCTTACAGAGGATAGAAGCCACAAGGCAGAAAGTCCAAGGCCTAGCTCAGACTTCTTTTCTCTACAAATGTAACTGTAACCACAAGACAAAGCCTGCCTTCAGAGTACAGTCATACCTCGGGTTACAGCCGCTTCAGGTTGCGTTTTTCCAGGTTACGGACCGCCAAAACTCGGGTTACTTCTGGGTTTCAGCTGTCACGCATGCGCAGAAGCGCTGAATCGCAACCTGCGTGTGCGCAGACGTGGCGCTGCGGGTTGCGAACACTGCGAGTTGCGAACGTGCATCCCACACGGATCACGTTCGCAACCCGAGCATCCACTGTACTACTGTGAACTGAATGTAAGTAAACTTTGCTCTTACTTTTAAACGAGACTGTCGTCTTATTCTTATTTTAAGAGGGAAATAAAACGGGGAACTTACCAGGAACAATCCAGACGGGACAAGCCAGTCTGGATTCTTCAACTTATATGATTCTAACGCATGCATCAACTTGCTTCCAGCAACCTGCAAGGAAATGTGCTCTGCTGCTTGCTCACTAGCGTGAGTGAGGAGGGATAATATTTAATCTGCATCCTCTCCTACTTTCCTCAACATTCCCACAGAAACTGCAGGAGGGGGTGGGGCTCTTGTGCTCAGACCCTCTTAATGTGAATTCCCCCATCAGCACATCTGGTTGGCCACTGGATCTTCTTACATTCTTATGTTAACTGCCAGTCTGGCTAGCTTCTGTGCCTGGAATGGGGGTGGCGGTGAAGGTGCCATATTGTCCTTTGCCTCTGGCAGAAAAATGGCTCAGCACAGTGGACCAGAGACTTAGATCTCTAGGCAAGGAAGAACAAAATTTAAAATTGCAAAAGAAAATACTTGCCCTGAGGTTTGGAATAAGGCTCAGAGGGCCAGCAGAGAACTCTCCCCCCTCCCATCGGCCATTGCAAGATGAATTTCCCCGCTAATAATCTGACACGCTTAGCAGGCAAATCGATCAACTCCTGGGATGTCGAACATCTGTGAACACAGGCTCTGCGGCAATGGACACCTTTGCAGAGGGGAAGAAATTAATTAATAGGGGCTAAGAGGGACTGTACCACCTGCAGACCTGAGGAACATAAAAAGGTGGCTTATAGCAGATCAGACAACATGTCCCTGTAGCCTGGTGTTTATCCGCTCGGACTGGCAACTGATTATTCAAGGTCTCAGGCACATCTTTGCCTTTACCTGCTATGTGACCCTTGAAATTGTAGGTGCTGGGGATTGAACCTGCGACCTTCTGCATGCAAAGCAGGGGTCTACCAGGGAGTTGCAGCCCTTACCTTAAGATGTAGGAACATAGGAAGCAGCTTTGTTCCACATCAGACCACTGGTCCATCTCCATACTGACTCCAGGTAGGGAAGATTCCCAGTCCTGACTGGAGATATGCTGCAGGCAACAGAACCTGTGGAATTCAAGGCAGGGACTCTACCACTGAGTTACGGCCTGTCCCTTAAGATGTGGGGATATTGGAATAATAATAATAATAATAATTTATTATTTATACCCCGCCCATCTGGCTGAGTTTCCCCAGCCACTCTAGGCGGCTCCCAATCAAATGTTAAAAACAGTACAGCATTAAATATTAAAAGCTTCCCTGAATGGGGCTGCCTTCATATGTCTTTTAAAGATAGGATAGCTGCTTATTTCCTTCACATCTGAAGGGAGGGTGTTCCACAGGGTGGGTGCCACTACTGAGAAGCCCCTCTGCCTGCTTCCCTGTAACCTCACTTCTCACAATGAGGGAACCGCCAGAAGGCCCTCGGCGCTGGATCTCCATGTCTGGGCTGAACGATGGAGGTGAAGACGCTCCTTCAGGTATAGAGGACTGAGGCCATTTAGGGCTTTAAAGTCAGCACCAACACTTTGAATTGTGCTCAGAAACGTACTGGGAGCCAATACAGATCTCTCAGAACCGGTGTTATGTGGTCCCGGCGGCCACTCCCAGTCACCAGTCTAGCTGCCGCATTCTAGATTAATTTCAGTTTCCGGGTCACCTTCAAAGGTAACCCCACGCAGAGTGCATTGCAGTAGTCCAAGCGGGAGATAACTAGAGCATGCACCACTCTGGCGAGACAGTCCGCGGGCAGAGAGGGTCTCAGCCTGTGTACCAGATGGAGCTTGGAAGTTGCCTGCTCTCACAGTGGCCACCGAGATGCTCATGGGAAGCCTAAAAGCAGGACCTGAGCACAAGAGCACTCTCTCCTCTTGCAGTTTCCAGCAACTGGTGCTCAGAAGTATCTTTTAGTAGTAGAGGTAAAACACGGTCATTAGGGTTAGTAGCCACTGATAATCTCCGTTCTCACCCACTGCAGCAAATCCTTCGGTGACATTTGAAAAGAAGAGGTTTTTCACCTTGCTGGCTATATCCAGTTTGTGTTTTCCTGCTGGATGAGGCCAATGTCCCACCCAGTTGTCAGGGACTGGGCAGAGGAGGAATGGTGGAGACCACCACCCTATCCAGGACCTTCCAGGGAGGAGGAAGAGGAAAACAGTATCGATTTACAACAGGGGTTTGAGGGAGGTCACAACTTAGAGGCAGATGTAGGGAAAAGTTGGGAAATTGTGGGAGAGCCAGAGCAGCTGGCTGACACGTTGTTTAGGGAAGCTTTTAATGTTTGATGCACTATTGCATTTTAATATTTTGTTGGAAGCTGCCCAGAGTGGCTGGGGAAACCCAGCCAGATGGGCAGGGTATTAATAATAATAATAATAATAATAATAATAATAATAATAATAATAAGGCATTTCAGACTCACCATCTCTGAGAACCTGGAAGGCCTTAAAAGTAGGAGAGCAAAGAGCTCGAAGACAGAGGGCGCTTAGCGGCACCCATAGAGGAGGTGATGATCATGATGAGTGAGGAAGTGGGAGAGACACTGAGTGAGGAAGTAGGAGAGAGGAAGTGGGAGAGACAGGGTGGAGATTCACTCGGGGCAATGCCAGTATCCAAGAGGCTGGGTTCTATAGCCTCTCTCTGTAAAGTTTGAAATAAAAAAGGACTGTAAGAAACTTTTCCTTGTCTTTATGCTTTCCTGGGCAACCAGCCGGGAGCCACTGACATCATCCTGACACCAGTTCAGCTTTATCCAATTATATTTGTCTAGAGAAAGGGGTGCTGGAACTCACTATGAACTTCTCCCTTGTTCTCTTATACAGTGGTACCTTGGGTTACATACACTTCAGGTTACATATGCTTCAGATTACAGACTCCGCTAACCCAGAAATAGTACCTCGGGTTAACTTTGCTTCAGGATGAGAACAGAAATTGCGCAGCGGCAGCGCGGCGGCAGCAGGAGGCCCCATTAGCTAAAGTGGTGCTTTAGGTTAAGAACAGTTTCAGGTTAAGAATGGACCTCCAGAACGAATTAAGTACTTAACCCGAGGTACCACTGTAATGGCAATGGTGCCCACCCGAATGGCGCCGGCTTGGGGCAGGGAAGCCCTGGATCCAACCAATCAGAGATCATGTGAGTGTGACAATATGTAGCAATCCAGAGTTGACTACAGGCAGTAACTGTTTTAGGCACATCCATTACGTGTGCAGCAGCACACACATGCTTTGCAGCAAACTCAGAAGCGACCTGAAAAAGTCACAAAAGCATCACCAAAAGAGGTGGGGCAGGAGTGGAATAGGGTGTATGCAGGCTTTTTCAAGTGGGAAATGACTCAGAGCGCAATCCCCATGCAAATGGGGGGTTGTCTGTAGATGACAATGTCACAAAGCCAAGTCAGAGGCAGGGCAAAGCATCTTGTCTCATTCTTCATGGGCAAGTATATTTACATACATGAACTATTGTTCAAGGGGGCAGAGCATGTGTGCAAACCTTCCTCCCCACACCCATGCGCACCCTCCTTTTGACTCAGTCCTGTGCTGTACCAATATGAGCAACCACAACAAGCCATATGTACCAGGTAGAAAGTGTATCTTGGAAGATGCATGGATTGACAGCTCGCTCGATGAAGATGTCGACCCGGTGTGCGGTGGCCATGAAAAAGACAAATTCCATGCTAGGGATCATTAAGAAAGGATCTGAAGCTAAAACTGCAGATACCAGAATGACATTATACAAATCTATGGTATGCCTGCCCTTTGGAATACAGTTCTGGTTTCATTTCAAAAAGGCACTCTGGGAGGAAACTGATTTTCTAAATATGTCCAGTTTGGGCACAGAAACTGCCATACATCTGAATTTTTCGGAAAACCCAGGCATATGCAGCCCATATCTGAAGTGTTGATTTTTTGTCTTTTTTAAAAAAAAGTAAAAAAAAAACTCTTTTGGGGAAGGGATTTTCCAAAAAGAAGCTCAACAACATTTGTGTCTGGATTTTCACTTTTTGAAATATGGCAACACCACTGTTGAGAGAGAGAGAGAGAGGCAAAATGTGTCCTTGTTCATTCTCATCAACCTCTCAATGGCTTTTGATACCATCGAACGCAGTATCCTTCTGGATAATCTGGAGTATCCTCTGATTACTTAAGGTGTGATCTATACACATATAAAAAACATTGTGAAAATGCTTTTTAAAAAAAGTTTTGAAAAATACATTGAATTTTGCATAGCTCACTCTCGCCGCCTGATGCCACATTTGTATATTGCACTTTACAACACATTTAAAGCATTTTATTTGCAGCTGTGTGGATGAGTCCTAGAACTCATGTCCATCCGATGAAGTTGAGCATTGGGTGAGAAAAGAGAGGACTTCTTCATTGTTGAACGATGGAACTCGCTCCTGCAGGAGCCACTGATGGCCACCAACTTGGATGGCTTTAGAAAAGGATTTGGCAAATTCATTGACAAGGCTAGTAGCCACTGTGGCTTGGCTTGGCTTCTGCAGTCGGAACAAGCAATGCTTCTGGATACCAGTTGCTGGAAACCACAGGAGAGGAGAGTTGCTCTTCTGCTCAGATCCTGTCTGGGGGTTTTCGCTGTGAGAACAGGATGCTGGACTAGATGGGCCCTGATCCTGAAGGGCTCTTGTTATGTTCTTACAGAGGCCTCTCCTTTCTCTGGCATTGCTTCCCACCTACAGAGGCCAGGGTGGGAAGATATTGGGGCTGCCTCCAGCACTCGGCTACCAGCAGAAAGAGAATATGTTGGCTTATGATCTGCAAGTCCTCCCTCAGCGGGAACGTTTAAATAATGTGCATAGCCGCTGCAATCAATACATTGCCATGTAATCTAATGGGTTCAATGATAGCTCGTTTTAGAACCATTGGTTAAAAATGTATTACGGTGCCGCATCAGAAGGCACACACTGATGAGTTATTAATGAACCAGGCTATGTTTATCATCACTTTGAAAAAAGAAAAAAAAAGTTGATAGAGATTCTCAACACGGATCATTTCACTTCAAGAGACACCTCCACCAACGGGCTCACGCAGCTCGTCTGCGTGATACAAAGTTGTTCCTTGGCAGTTTATGCCTTTGGTTTATTTCAAGGAACATCTATTAATCAGGAGCCCAGACAGAAGGCCTGTCACTGAGAGTTTAGGTTTAACTTTAGAGGCTTTCAATATCCTCCTCCTCCTTACAGACATCTCAGATGCTCTTCTCTGAGTCTGAACGGGCCAATATCTCTGCCTCTTGTAAATAACAGGGAGCACATTTTGTAGAACTGAAGTCAGAGGGGATCCCAAAGGCCATTTAGTCCAACCCTCTGCGACACAGGAATCGCAGCTAAATAATCCCTGACACATGGCCATCCAGCCTCTGCACAAAATCTCCAACAAAGGAGAGTCCAGCAAATTTCCAGGGAGTCCATTCCACTGTGGAAGAAGAGTTTGGATTTGATATCTCGCTTTATCACTACCCGAAGGAGTCTCAAAGCGGCTAACATTTCTCCTTTCCCTTCCTCCCCCACAACAAACACTCTGTGAGGTGAGTGAGGCTGAGAGACTTCAAAGAAGTGTGACTAGCCCAAGGTCACCCAGCAGCTGCAGGTGGAGGAGCGGAGATGCGAACCCGGTTCACCCGGTTCACCAGAGTCCACTGCTCTTAACCACTACACCACTCTGGCTCTTGCCATCAGAAAGTTATTCCTAATGTTTAGTTGGCTCCCAGTTCGTTTCCGAGCACAATTCAAAGTGTTGGTGCTGACCTTTAAAGCCCTAAACAGCCTCGGTCCAGTATATCTGAAGGAGCGCCTCCGCCCCCATCGTTCTACCCGGACACTGAGGTCCAGCACCAAGGGCCTTCTGGTGGTTCCCTTGCTGTGAGAAGCCAAGTTACAGGGAACCAGGCAGAGGGCCTTCTCGGTAGTGGCGCCCTCCCTGTGGAACGCCCTCCCACCAGATGTCAAAGAGAACAACAACTACCAGACTTTTAGAAGACATCTGAAGGCAGCCCTGTTTAGGGAAGCTTTTAATGTTTGATGTATCACAGTATTTTAATATTCTTTTGGAAGCCGCCCAGAATGGCTGGGGAAGCCCAGCCCGTTGGGCGGGGTATAAATAATAAATTATTATTATTATTATTATTATTATTATTATTATTATTATTAGTTGGAATCTCTTCCCTTGTCATTTGAAGCCATTGTTTTGAGTCCTCGGCTAAAGCAACCACGACAGATGGCTGTCCAGTCTCTGCTTAAGCTAGCCCATCTAAGCTTCCTTTTAAGCTGCAAAGGGATGCACTCTGCTGAACTCACAAACGTGGGGAAGGAAGAATAATATCTTATAAATACATCCCGACACATCCCTACAGTCATGGATTTCTCTTCTGATTCATCCTCCAGTGAGCACACTGATTTGGGGAGCAGGGATGCCACCCCTTTCAGCTTGCCCCTAGCATCAAAAGCCTTAAGTACGAGACCCACCAGTTATGCCCTTTTTATCCACAACCCCTGTTTCGTTTCAGATTCTTGTTCATTGATTTCTCTCTCCGCGCGTCTCTCTTTGTCTCACTCACGTTTTTCTCCCTCCTGCTTTCAAAATTAAATACGCACCATGGAGCAAAACCAAGACATAGAAGATGCGGTGATTATAGGTGACGCTCCGTTCAAGAGAGATGGAGAGGGGTGGTCTTTACCGATCTCGCCACCACAGATTGCAGGCGGCTCTTGATTGTTCCAGGAAGCTTCAACTGGAAAAGAGCATCCATCCCTGCCTCCAAGACTCATGTCGCTTGATTAATAAGGGGCAGAGAGAAAAGTCTTAAGGATTCAGAAATGCCCAGTGGAAGATCTGCCTTCAGCTGCTTCGGGCAGCTAGCTCTTCATTTGTTCTCCAAGCCAGGCGTTCTTCAGCTGTGATTTTTGCATTGCAAGGGGTTCGATTGGAAGACCCGTTGGGTCCCTTCCAACTCTGTTGTTGTTTAGTCATTTAGTCGTGTCCAACTCTTTGTGACCACATGGACCAGAGCACGCCAGGCACTCCTGTGTTATTCAATGTTAGCCCACTTTACTCCTGCTAAGCTAACCTGCCGCCCTCCGGTACATTGAAATTGAAAATGAAATTGAAATATTGAAATTGAAATAGAAATTGAAATACTTTATTTTCACTTGTACAACATGTATACAGTGAGATTACACGAGCACCCCCACAAGCTGTTCTTTACCCTGTTGGTGCGACCAATCCTGCTTCTATATCTTCTGCCCGAGGGCAGGAGATCAAGAAAGTGCCTGCCAGGGTGTGAATCATCCCTGAGAATTTCCCTCACTCTCCTGAGGCAACGTTCTTCCACTATGTCATCCAGCGGATCCACGGGACAGCCCATAATATCTTGTGCTGCATTCACCACCCTCTGTAGGCACTTCCTATCAGTTGATGTCAAACCAGCATACCACACCGTGATGCAGTATGAAAGGACACTTTCTATTGTGGACCGGTAGAAGGAGATCGTCAAATGTTGATTGACATTGTTCTTTCGCAATACTCTGAGGAGATGGAGTCTCTGTTGGGCTTTCTTAACCACCTGGGTTTTATTGATTTTCCAATTAAAGTCTTCACTGAGATAAACTCCTAGGAATTTAAAGGTAGAGACTCTCTCCACACAGCCCTCCCCGATGTACAGCGGAGCTAGTTCTCCTCTCTTCCTCCGAAAATCCAACACCATCTCCTTTGTCTTGCTGATATTAAGGTGCAAGTTGTTCCCTAGGCACCATGTAGATATTTTTTGGACCTCCCCTCTATACACTGATTCATCTCCACCTGTTATTAAACCCATTATGGTGGTGTCATCTGCAAACTTAATAATTGCAGTAGACGGGTCAGATGATACACAATCGTATGTATAAAATGAATACAGGTAGGGACTTAGCACACATTCATAGATCATAGAATTGTAGAGCTGGAAGGGACCCTGAGGATCATCTAGTCCAACCCACTGCAATGCAGGAATATGTAGTTGTCCTATAGGAGAATCGAACCTGCAACCTTGGGATTATCCGCACCACACTCCAACCGACTGGGCTATCCACTTGTATAGCATTGGTGGTGTTATTATTTTCCCCTCCCCTTTTCCTTCTTACTGGATGTTCACAACTTCTAGCATTATGAGAGAGGGAGGAAAACATTTCTCTATCCAATGTCTCCATGCCACGCACCCTTGTATAAAGTTTAATCGTGTCACCACTTACTCAGCTTTCCTGTAACCTAAAATGCCCCAAATAAGTAAAAAAAAGTTAAAGGACCCCATGACGGTTAAGTCCAGTCAAAGGCAACTATGGGGTTGCGGCACTCGTCTTGCTTTCAGGCCAAGGGAGCCGGTGTAACGGGACATTGTGATGGAAACCAGAATGCACGGAAACACTGTTTACCTTCCCACCACAGCGGTACCTATTTATCTACTTGCACTGGCGTGCTTTCAAACTGCTAGGTTGGCAGGAGCTGGGACAGAGCAACAGGCGCTCACTCTGTCGTGGGGATTTGAACTGCCAACCTTCCGATGGGCAAGCACAGTGGCTTAGACCACAGCACCACCCATGTCCCCAAATACTGCAACCTTTCCTCACACCATCCCTTTGGTGATTTTGGTTGCTCTTTTCTGAACCTTTCCTGATTCAGCAATATCCTTTTTGAGGCAAGGCCACCAGCACTGTAGGAAGTTCCCCAAAGCGGGACATACTATATGTCTGAGGGCATTATGAGAGGGTAATTTTTAAAGGCAGAAATTGTTCACAGTGTCCTGGTAATGCCAGGTGATTGGTAGGTGGGTGACCACATCCATCTGTCAGACTTGGTCTGCGGGTTGTGTGGAAAAGTTGATATTCACATGGAAGATGGAGCCATCTTGCTTTCTCCTGCTCCAGAGGATAGGTCCTGAACCAATGCATTCAACCACCCCCACCATTCAGCCCAGACACGGAGATCCAGCTCCGAGGGTCTTCTGGTGGTTCCCTCACTGTGAGGTGAGGGTACAGGGAACCAGGCAGAGGGTCTTCTCAGTAGTGTCACCCACCCTGTGGAACGCCCTCCCACCAGATGTCAAGGAGATAAACAACTATCTGACTTTTAGAAGGGAGCCGCCCAGAGTGGCTGGGGAAACCCAGCCAGATGGGCAAGGTATAAATAATAATATGTTGTTGTTGTTGTTGTTAAACTACAAGAAAGGAGATTCTGACAAAACGTTAGGATTAACCACCTGTTTGACAGTGGAATCGACTCCCTCGCAAGGTGGACTATCCTTCCTTGGAAGTTTTAAAACAGAGGTAGGATGGTCATAATGGGATGTGGGTGGTGCTGTGGTGTAAACCACTGAGCCTTGGGCTTGCCGATCAGAAGGTTGCTGGTTCGAATCCCCACAATGGGGTGAGCTCCTGTTGCTCGGTCCCTGCTCCTGCCAACCTAGCAGTTCGAAAGCATGTCAAAGTGCAAGTAGATAAATAGGTACCGCTCCAGCGGAAAAGTAAACGGCGTTTCCGTGTGCTGCTCTGGTTTCGCCAGAAGCGGCTAATCCTGCTGGCCAAATGACCCAGAAAAACTGTCTGCAGACAAATGCCGGCTCCCTCGGCCATTAAAGCGAGATGAGTGCTGCAACCCCAGAGTCGTTTGTGACTGGACTTAACTGTCAGGGGTCCTTTACCTTTAGGATGGTCATCTGTCGAAGAAATTCCGATGAAAGAAGAATGGCAGACAATATTAATGGACTGTGCAGTACTGGACAAAATGACAGGAAGGATTCAAAACCTGCAGGACCAGAGATTTACAGAAAATTGGAAGAAGTATATGAACTACCTGAAGAGCCGTTGTAATCAACTAATTACGCTAGTAGGACTACAATACGTTTTGTAAGGAGAAATATATGAAGTGTTACAAAGTAGAAAAAGATAGAGATATTGGTTATGAGTTTGAAATGTAACAGGGAAGATAAGAAATGCATACGAAGAGATTAGATTGGAAAATTTCCAGACAGGATTGATGGAAGTCAAAAAATTGTATAAGATGTAATAGTATGTTTAATTACTGTTGAAAATGGTATGTTAACACACACACACACACACACACACATATGGTCATCTGTCAGGGATTCTTGAGCTGGGATTCCTGCATAGCAGAGGGTTGGACTGGATCACCTTTGGGGATCCATTCCAACTCCACAATTCTATGATTATCTGGTTCTTCATTTCCTGATTCAGCAAGTCTTCCATTCCTTCCTTCCTCCCAGGCAGAGCAGGGAGCCTGGAGTGGGCAGGTGTGCATTTGGAGAGCTCCTGGCTGCCTCCCAGGTGTGGTGAGGTGGGGGAATCTGGGCCCACTTTGCTTCCCAGCTTGCAAAGACAGCCTCCCTGATTGCCTTGGCTGCTGCCAAAATGCCCTCTGCATTTCCAGCGGCAGAGAGCCAGCGAAGCAGGTCCTCGTTATGGCCTCTTCTGAGCCACAGCATGCCAGACGCTTGGCTGTGGCAGGCGCCCACGGAATGAGCAGAGCCGACGGGCAGCATATGGGCACCAGCTTGTTAAGTGCCCAGACAGATCTCGGAAGCGGGCACACAATGTTTTCCGAAACGGGAACGGCAGGCTCAACTTGTGAACTTTGGAATTAAACGAGTAAATAAAGAGAGGTGTCCCATTCCATACCCTTCATCAATTCTCCTCTGAAAATGTTGTTGTTGTTTAGTCGTTTAGCCGTGTCCTTCTCTTCATGACGCCATGGACGAGAGCACGCCAGGCACTCCTGTCTTCCACTGCCTTCCGCAGTTTGGTCAAACTCATGCTGGTAGCTTCGAGAACACTGTCCAACCATCTCGTCCTCTGTCATCCCTTTCTCCTCCTTGTGCCCTCCATCTTTCCCAACATCAGGGACTTTTCCAGGGAGTCTTCTCTTCTCCTGAGGTGGCCAAAGTATTGGAGCCTCAGCTTCAGGATCTGTCCTTCCAGAGCACTCAGGGCTAATTTCCTTAAGAATGGATGTGTTTGATCTTCTTGCAGTCCATGGGACTCTCAAGAGTCTCCTCCAGCACCATAATTCAAAAGCATCAATTCTTCGGCGATCAGCCTTCTTTATGGTCCAGCTCTCACTTCCATACATCACTACTGGGAAAACCATAGCTTTTACTATACGGACCTTTGTTGACAAGGTGATGTCCTCTGAAAATAGGGACATCCTAAAGGAAAAGCGGGACATTCCAGGATCAAATTGGAAACCAGGACGGCTTCTGGAAAAGAGGAATATTTGGAGGGTGTGTGTCCTGTTATCACAGTGGCCAAGCAGATCTGTCTCTTGGGAAAAACTCTCAGGCATGATCTTAGGCTAAGCACAAAGGCAGGACTCTCTCTTTCCTGTACCTTCCTGCAAGTTGTATTTGTTGGAATGTTCAGGGTGGCAGGAGAGGATATATTGTTTATTAATATCCTTCCAACTTGTGCTAGCAAGTTTCTTTACTTAGCAGAGTTTACATTCCCCATAGCAGATTGCTGGTTGCAGGCTTGTGTAAGCCTCTCACTATTATACAATTCAGTCTGCAGAGTGAATTGCATATTCCTGGTAAGTTCCCTTGAATCCCTCTTAAAAGAAGAAAGACACAGCAATCTTATTTAAAGTCAATAAAAGAAGTTTACTCACATCAGTTCACAGTTGGATTCCTGAAGGCAGACTTAGCTATAAATATGTACATGTGGATCTACCCCATATGGGGGAATAGTTCCAGTGCTTATGCTTGCTGAAAGCTAGCATAGCAGTCCTAGCTAAAAAAAAGCTGGTCCAACGAAGAAGAAAGTAAAAAAGAGAAACAGTGCCTTGTCCTTTTTGTTACCTGGACAGATAAGGTCACACCCACCTCTAGTCCCATGCAAAGGAAGGATGCTCCAGCCAGGAGGAAACAGCAAGTTTTCAACTGGCTGGACCAAACATTCCCCCACATGTCTTCTCTATCATTACATCCCACAGTATTCAGAAACATTTCTGCTTCCAACTGTGTAGGGAGAGCATTGCCACTGTGGTTAGCTGTCACTGACAGCTTTCTCCTCCATGAATCTGTCTAATCCTCTTTTAAATACCTCTAGGTGGGTTTCCATCACTGCGTTCTCAGAGATTGACTTCCGTAGCTGCCAGAGAAATTGTAGAGAGACAGAAAAGGCAAATACAGTGGTACCTCGGGTTAAGTACTTAATTCGTTCCGGAGGTCCATTCTTAACCTGAAACTGTTCTTAACCTGAAGCACCACTTTAGCTAATAGGGTCTCCTGCTGCCGCTGCACCGCCGGAGCACGATTTCTTGTTCTCATCCTGAAGCAAAGTTCTTAACCTGAAGCACTATTTCTGGGTTAGCGGAGTCTGTAACCTGAAGTGTATGTAACTTGAAGTGTATGTAACCCGAGGTACCACTGTACAGTGGTACCACTGTACAGTGGTGCCTCGCAAGACGAAATTAATTCGTTCCGCGAGTTTTGTCGTCTTGCGATTTTTTTCGTCTTGCGAAGCACGGTGTCGGAAAAGTTTTGGAAAAGCTTCAAAAATCACCAAAGTCTTCAAAAACCTCAAAAAAGGCTACCACACCGCGTGCTATGAGTTGCTCCTCGAAGTCAAGTCGCAACTGTATTAACGGTGTTAAGAAAAAGGAAACAAACTTGCAAGACGTTTCTGTCTTGCGAAGCAAGCCCATAGGGAAAATCGTCTTGCGAAGCAGCTCAAAAAACAAAAAGCCCTTTCGTTTTGCGAGTTTTCCGTCTTGCGAGGCATTCGTCTTGCAAGGTACCACTGTAGTACAAAAAGAGAGAGAAGCAGACCCTCCAAGTGTCCCTGTTTTCCAGGGACAGTCCCAGATTTGCAGAAGCCATCCCGGTTTCTGAATGTCCCACTTTTCCTTAGGACATCACTATTTTCATTGGCGAAATGTTGGAGTTATGTGATTCCCCCCCCCCCCGGACCAAGGAGATAAGTAACTATGCAACCTTTAGAAGACATCTGAAGGCAGACCTGGATACGGAAGATTTGGGTTTTTTTAGTGTTTAATGTTTTATAATGTTTTTGCACATGCTGAAAGCTGCACAGATGGACAGGGTATAGAAAATAAAATTATTGTTATTCTGTAATAGGACATCCCTATTTTCACCAGAGAAGTGTTGGAGCATATGAAGAACCGGATTGTGGGAAGGAGTATGATGAAGGTGACTTACACCATTAGTTCATCTAGCTCATTATGGTCCACACTGACTGTTAGCAGCTCTCTGGGGTTTCAGGCAGGGAACTTCTGCCAGGCCTACCTGAAGATGTCAGGAATCACACATGTAAATTTCCACAATTAAATAAGATTCTAGTCCTCATTTTTTTCTGATAAAGGGCTGATTTAAACAGGAGCAAAGTAAGCGGACTTATACCTACCTGGAGATGCCATTGAGGAGATCATATGCATGCAAAGCAGATGTTCCACATCCTCTAACATTTCTCTGATGGAAATGGGGACATTCACTCTCTACACCACCTCCGTTCCCCTTCATAATAACAATGGCTGTCCTATAGCTATTTTAAGCCCACAAATACATAATCAAAAGGGTGTGTTAGGATCAAAATCCTGCACCAGAAGACTATTGATTTCTCGGACCTTTTTAATAGGTGCCAATTTGCGAACGCTCGCTCCCAGACCCTTGTAAGGAGCTTGGCTCATGTCTGTGAATGGGCCTCTAATGAGCAGCCTGGGGACTTTGACAAGAGACCCTTAATGGTCCTTTAATGGGGTTGGATGCTTTCCTGATGGCCTGGAATCTTCCATCCAGCCCTTGGAAGGCCTATACCTTCCAGCGGGGAGGCGGGGGAGGCAGGGCAGGGAAAGAGAAGCCATTTGGAGCCAGTTTTGCAACCCTAAACTTAGAAAGTATCCAGGAGAAGACGGGAGGGGTTTTCCAGCTAAAACTGGCAAGTGGCTTGTGAGATCATAGACTCATAGAACTGTAGAGATGGATGCAGTTCTTCTGCATGTGGATCGGGCAAAAAAGAGCAATAGAGGGTTCAACAGTCAGGAAGGCGGTTTTGGCACTTCCTGTAGAGGGAAGTGAGGGGCAAAAATTTTGTGTGGTAGTAAATTAGCAAAAATGTATAAGACAGGTACAAATATCTGCTGGAAATGTAAAGAAAAAGAAGGCACCTTTTATCATATGTGGTGGCCATGCAAAGTAATACAAGCATTCTGGGAAATGATATGCAATGAGTTGAAAAAAATGTTTAAACTAACTTTTATTTTTTTAAAAACCAGAGGCTTTTCAATTAGGAATTGTAGGTGCTGATATTCCAAGGGAGAAGAAAATACTTTTTATGTAAGCGATGACAGCTGCACGGATTTTACTAGCCCAGAGATAGAAAGAAGACAAAGTCCCTACCAGAGAAAAATGACTTAAACTGTTGGACTTTGCCAAAATGGCAAAACTGACTGGAGGGCTCAGGAACTAAGAAGACCAAAACTTTAACAAAGAATGGGAAAAATTTATAACTTATCTTGGAGACCACTGTAAGCAGATGAAAGCATTAGCAGGACTGCAATAACGCTTGTAATGTAGCAAATATTATGTGGGAAGTCCAGAGATTCAGAGGAATCTTTAAATATGGATGTCTATGGATGTATTGTTATGATTTTATGCTTGTAAAATCAAATAAAAATTATTTCAAAAAGGAAGAAAGAGAAGAAAAGAAAATTCTGTGTGCATCCCACAAGTTCCATGTCAAAGTACTCTTGCAGCCAACTTGGCACAAATCCTAAGAAGGCTGGGTGGTGCCTTATAAACCTGCTTCTGGCAATTCCTGCAGCCAAACTGGTGTCAAATGCATTGCTTCCCTTTCCTTTGGACCACATTAGTAAGAATGAGGGGGTCTTGTCATCGGGGAAGCCCAGGACCTCCATACACACTGCCCAGGCTTGCGCCCCAATGAGATCTGCTAACACAGTGGTTTGGCTTCACCCCCAGTGGTGCACTCCATTGTTTCTCAAAACAGGTGGGTGCCAGCAAGCAAGGGGTGCCCAAAAGTCATCTGGTCCAACCCCCTGCCATGCAGGCATCAAAGGTAGTCAGAAAGGTATTTCACTGGGGAATCTGGGGGAGGATTGGACGCCGGACTGTCTGTTTATAGGAGAGTCCTTGCCTTGACTTCTTCTCTGTCCCAAGCTTGATTTTGGATAGGTACCACATGGGAATAAAGGCAAAGGTAAAGGGACCCTTGACCATTAGGTCCAGTCGTGGGCGACTCTGGGGTTGCGGCATTCATCTTGCTTTATTGGCCGAGGGAGCCGGCGTACAGTTTCCGGGTCATGTGACCAGCATGACTAAGCCACTTGTGGCGAACCAGAGCAGCGCACGGAAACGCCATTTACCTTCCTGCCAGAGGAGGTAACTACTTGCACTTTGACGTGCTTTCGAACTGCTAGGTTGGCAGGAGCAGGGACCGAGCCACGGGAGCTCACCCTGTCACGGGGATTCGAACCGCCGACCTTCTGATCAGCAAGTCCTAGGCTCTGTGGTTTAACCCACAGCACCACCTGCATCCCTTGTATTGTTTGGATAGGTACCACATGGGAAAAGGATGCTAAACTTGGTGTGCGATTGGACTTATCCAGCAGGATCTTCTTATGTTCTTATGCAAATATTGGGGGGGGGGGGGGTTGTATGCAATAAAGTCCTATTCAGGGCAGATTCCTTGGAATGAATGGGTCTAAGTTAGGCACGCTCCTTAACATCAGTGGGGCTACTCCGAGTGGGGCAAGCAACGTACACAAGCCAAGGTTGAAAAATCAAAGCATTTGCTCGCAAATACAGTGGTACCTCGGGTTACAGACCCTTCAGGTTACAGACGTTTCAGGTTACAGACTCTGCTAACCCAGAAATAGTGCTTCAGGTTAAGAACTTTGCTTCAGGATGAGAACAGAAATCGTGCTCTGGAGGCGCGGCGGCAGCGGGAGGCCCCATTAGCTAAAGTGGTGCTTCAGGTTAAGAACAGTTTCAGGTCAAGAACGGACCTCCAGAACTGTGATGGCCTGGGAATCCAATTCAGAGGCTGAACCGGAGGAACCCCAGCCTGCACAGGAGTCCCCGCCTCCAGGGCCGGCTGAGCTGGGGCAGGGCCTTGGATCTGAAGCACCTGCACCTGTGCCGGATCCTCAGGAGCAGGCACCAGGTGAATCCTCTCTGGCTCCGGAGGTGATTGAAGACACAGTGCCTACAGGTGCGCCTCTCCCAGCCCTGTCAGTGGAAGGGGAGTCTCCCCCTGGGTCCAGTAACCCTCCAGCCTCTCCTGAGCTGCAGAGGCTCAGGGCAGAGAGGCGGAGGGAACTGGTTTCTCCCAGGAGGAGTGCTCGCCTTAAGGCCAGGAGAGGCGGGGCTCCTGGGGGCCGGGACCGCCCCTGGCCTCAGAGAAGATAAAGGCGAGTCAGCCCGGTCCCAGGTTGCGGGAGCAACGTCGTCATTGTAGACCTGTTTCGGCCAGCATCCAGTCCTGTTCCTCCAGAGTTCCTGTCCTTGTCCAGCTCCTTGCTTTGTTCCCCGCTTCGCCCGAGGAGGACAGTCTACCAACTCTCGACCCAGGACCCTGACCTCGCCTCCCAGTAACCTTCCCCCTCGGGACTAGCACAAGAACGAATGAAGTTCTTAACCCGAGGTACCACTGTACACAGCTTGGGAAGTGCCAGCGACCAGAGGGTCTTGCAAAGCCCCCTTAGCAGCACTTTGAGAATCAGCTGGTGGTTCCAAAAGAAGCAGCCTGGATAGCTCAGTTGGTTAGAGTGTGGTCCTGATAACGCCAAGGTTGCAGGTTCGATCCCCAAGCTGCATATTCCTGCATTGCAGAGGGTTGGACTAGATGGTCCTCAGGGTCCCTTCCAACTCTACGATTCTATGACTCTGAGCCAAAGGCACCATGTGCTGGCCCCTTAGGACTAATGGGGCACTGCCCCACCACCCCCATTCTGCCTGCATCCAGGCCCTCACCTGCCTATCTACTTACTACAACCAGTCCATGGGTGAGGCACGGTGACAGTGGTCGTCAGTGTCCTCCTCCTTAGTCCTGGCGTTGCCCTTATAGAACTCAGTGGAGGGGCGGGAGGAGACTGGGAACAAAACCTGCAATTAAATTGGCTCTGCCCGTCATTGGCTCTGGCGCCACCTTCTGTCAGGCTCCCTGCATTCCACCCAACCATTCCAAAAGGGCACAGCCCACCACTGCAATCCACACAGGTCCATCAGCACCCAGAAGGAGATCTCTCTCTCTCTCTCTCTCTCTCCTGGCCCAAACCAGGTTTCTTTGCACTGTTCAGAGATTCAGAGAAAATCCAAACAAGGCAGATTTAGGCTGAAAGTGAGTCCGAGGGAAAACTAGGTCAGGTATTTTAAGCTCAAGCGCTTGCTCAAACCGCAACCCGAAATGTATGTTAATAGCAGGAGCATTAAGCGGCAGGGCTGCCGCGGCACGACCGTCGTGCAGGATGACATTATGCGTGCAAGGAATGACGCTGGAAAGATGTTCCAAATGAGTTCTGCTCAGGAAGACGGCTCTGTTCTGCTCTTGCCATTGGAGGCAGCAGCTGTGCTTCTGAATCCCAGTTGCTGAAAACAAGAGGAGGGGAGAGTTGTTCTTGCACCCGGGTCCTGCTTGCATTGGCACCTGGATGGCCACTGTGAGAAGAGGATGCTGGTCTACGTGGGTGGTTGGCCTGATCTAACAGGCTCTCTTTATGTTCTTGCCTTCATCTTGGGGTGTTTCTGCCTCCTCAGTTGCCCTTTGGACGCACCTTCCATCTTGCTCTGTAGTTCTGGCTGTTGCCAGTGTACTGATCCAATGTATAATGAAGGCGTCTGGTGAGCTTCCCTGGGGAGAGCATTCCACAAAATGGGGAGCCACTGCAGAAAAGGCCCCGTTCCTGCGTTGCCACTCTCTGGATCCCTTGTGGAGAAGGCACACCGAGAAGGGCCTCAGATGGTGAAAGCAGAGTCTGGGTCTGTTCATACGGAGAGAGGCGGTCCTTAAGGTATTGCAGTCCTGTTTAAGGCTTTATAAGTCAAAACCAGCACTTTGAATTGCATCGGGAAACTAATTGGTAGCCAGTGAGATGGACTCAGTATAAAGTGGCTTCCTATGTCTGTAGCCTAAGGACTAGAATGATGCTTTCAGTAGCTCATGGGCTTCTATCTTGCACTATTGATAAAGATTTGCGAAGGTTATTACTCCTCTACTACTGTCCATATCAGGTCTCTCAACCATTGCCTCTGTGTACTTTATTCTAGCAGGTCAAGATAATCAGGTGACAGCAAAAACTGCAACCAAAAATTAGCAGGGGCAATTAGAATAAGATCTATTATTTGATTATTGATGTAAACCTCCAGAATGTATTTTGTATAGTTGAGTTTTTAAAGTTTTTTTGTTATATTTTTCAAATTTATACATTTTATTAGTTTTACAATCAATTTAACATTTCCAAATTTTGACTTCCTCCCCCCCCCCTTTCTGCGGTTCCTTCAATTAATTTTTTTAATATCTTCTGCATATCCAAGTTCATTGAACTGTAAATATATACTCTTATAAAGCTGCAGGTTATTACATTAATCCTGCTAATGTTTTTATATGTAAATATTCAATAAACCATTTCCATTATTTTATAAAAAGTTTGCTATCTTGATTTCTTATTCTTCCACCAAGTTTCGCCATTTCTGCATATTCCATGAGTTTTTGTATCCATTCTTTCTTTGCTGGGACTTCTGCTTCTTTCCACTTAATTGATGCAACAAAAGACAGCATAAAATACAGTATAAAACGTGAATAGCAATAAATTCAGAATTCAAAAATCAATTTAGGGGGGAAATCCATCCAATAAACATTAGATCATCACCAGGGCTAGCTGGCTAAATTAGTCCTATTTGGGCCAGCGAGGAGACCAGGGGAGAATTAGAATTAGCTGGGGGATCCCAGAGTGGGTAATCTTCATAAAAAGAGGAGGGGGAGGGAAGGAAGGGGAATAAAAGATCAGGCTGAGTTCAAATTGAAAGCCAGGTGGAATAGCTCTGTCTTACAGGCCCTGTGGAAGGAAGTTAAATCCTGCAGGGCCCTGGTCTCATGGGACAGAGCATTCCACCAGGTCGGAGCCATCACTGAGAAGGCCCTGGCCCTGGTGGAGGATAATCTGACTTCCTTAGGGCCCAGGATCTCTAAACTATGATTATTCATGGACCTTAAGGTCCTCTGCAGGGCCAGGAGAGGCGGTCCCGTAAATATGATGCGTTCAGGAGTGGGAGAAACTCCCTCCTTGAAAGCCCAGAGTCCTACTGCCAGACCTACTGTAGACAATGCTGGAGGACCCAGTGGTTTCACTCTGCCCAAGGAAGCTTCCTTTGTTGCTATGTCTTAAGGCAAAGGCTGAAGCTCAGTGGCAGAGCAGCTGCTTTGCATGCAGAAGGTCGGGGGTTCAATTCCTCGCGTCTCCAGGTAGGACAGGGAGGAACCAAATGAGGCTGCCACTAGTCAGTGCTGACATTACTAAGCTGTATGGTATAAGGCAGCCAGTGTGGTGTAGTGGTTAAGAGCGGTAGTCTCGTAATCTGGTGAACTGGGTTCGATTCCCCGCTCCTCCACATGCAGCTGCTGGGTGACCTTGGGCTAGTCACACTTCTCTGAAGTCTCTCTGTTGTTGTTTTTTAAAGATATTTATTAGAGTTTAACAGATACAGAAAAAAGAAAAACACACAATAAAAGGTTACAAAGTTGCAAAAGTAAATAAAAAAAGAAAAAATACATTAAAAAAAACACCCACAGTACATCAAAACATTGAAAAAGAAGAAAAAAACATTTAATAGACAAAACATTTAAAAAAGAAAAAAAAAAGAACCAGTATTTTCATGACCTTATCTTTCATTTACTTATTTCCTTGACTTCCTCACACCTCCCTTTTTTGCATTCTAGTTCAATTAGTTATTTCAGCAAGTCCTTTCCCTCTTTCTCAAATTTAGTTCCATAATTTGTCTTAACGTGATTTAACTTTGCATTTTACTCCTTTACCCATTATCAATCTATACTTACTTAGTTCTTTATAACATTTCTGCTAAAGCCATATAACTTCTTTCCAGCATCCTTCTAACATTCATTAATTTTACAGTATTTCTGTAAATATACTTTAAATTTCTTCCAATCTTCTTCCAACGACTCTTCTCCCTGGTCTCGGATTCTGCCAGTCATTTCCGCCAACTCCATGTAGTCCATCAGCTTCATCTGCCATTCTTCCCTGGTGGGTAGATCTTATGTCTTCCAGTACTTTGCAATGAGTATTCTTGCTGCTGTCATACCATACATGAAAAAAGTTCTATCCTTCTTTGGCACCAATTGGCCGACCATGCCCAAGAGAAAGACCTCTGGTTTCTTCAAGAAGGTATATTTAAATACCTTTTTCATTTCATTATAAATCATTTCCCAGAATGCTTTAATCTTCAGGCATGTCCACCAAAGGTGAAAGAAAGTACCTTCAGTCTCTTTACATTTCCAGCATTTATTATCAGGCAAATGATAGATTTTTGCAAGCTTGACTGGTGTTATGTACCTCCTATAGATCATTTTCATTAAGTTCTCTTTTAAGGCATTACATGCCGTAAATTTCATACCAGTGGTCCATAGCTGTTCCCAGTCAGCCATCATAATGTTATGTCCAACATCTTGTGCCCATTTAATCATAGCAGATTTCACCGTTTCATCTATAATATTCCATTTCAACAGCAAGTTATACATTCTTGACAAATTCTTAACTTTAGAATTTAACAATTCTGTTTCCAGTTTTGATTTTTCCACTTGGAAGCCTATTTTTTTATCCAGATTATATACCTGATTATTTGATAATAATGGAGCCAGTCTCGCACTTTAATTTTTAGTTTTTTAAAACTCTGCAATTTTAGTCTGTTTCCCTCTTGTTCCAAAATTTCACAATACTTCGGCCATTTGACCTCCATATTGAGTTTTTTCTGAGCCTTTGCTTCCATTGGTGACAACTATCTTGGGGTTTTACTTTCTAACAAATCCTTATATCTTACCCAAACATTAAACAGTGCTTTTCTAACAATATGGTTTTTGAACTCTTTATGTGCTTTAACCTTGTCATACCACAGATATGCATGCCAACCAAAAACATTGTCAAAACCTTCCAAATCCAACACGTCCGTGTTTTCAAGAAGCATCCATTCTCTCAGCCAACAAAATGCGGCTGATTCATAATAAAGTTTAAGGTCTGGCAGGGCAAATCCACCTCTTTCTTTAGCATCTGTTAATATTTTAAATTTTATACGAGGCTTCTTGCCCTGCCAGACAAATCTAGAGATATCTCTCTGCCACTTCTTGAAACAGTCCATTTTATCCAAAATTTGTAATGTTTGAAACAAAAACAACATTCTTGGCAATACATTCATTTTTATCACAGCAATTCGACCTAACAACGATAACTTCAAATTTGACCATATTTCTAAATATTTTTTCACTTCAGTCCAACATTTTTCATAGTTATCCTTAAATAAATTCACATTCTTAGCAGTCATATTTACCCCTAAATATTTCACTTTCTAAACCAATATCAATCCTGTCTCCTTCTGGAACTTGTCTCTCTCAATCTCATTTAAATTTTTCTCTAAGACTTTAGTTTTCGTCTTATTCAACTTAAAACCTGCTACCTGACCAAATTCTTGAATCAGTTCTAATACTCTTTTAGTGCTTGATTCTGGCTCCTGTAAAGTCAATACCAAATCATCAGCAAATGCTTTCAATTTATACTGTTTAGCTCCCACTTGTATACCTTTTACCAATTGGTCCCTTCTAATCATATTTAGCAAAACCTCCAGGACCGATATAAAAAGCAATGGGGAGATAGGGCAACCTTGTCGTGTTCCTTTCTCAATCCTAAATTATTCTGTCACTACGTTATTCACAATTAATTTAGCTTTTGTTCTGAGTAAATTGCACCTATACCATTTCCAAAACCTAGACCAACTCCCATCCTCAATAAGTTCTTTTTCATAAAACTCCAAGAAATATTGTCAAAGGCTTTCTCCGCGTTCACAAAAATCAGAACTGCTTTAGTATTAATCTTCACTTGTAGCTTTTCTAAAATATTAATTATATTCCTTGTATTGTCAGACAAATGTCTGCCCGGGAGAAAACCCGCTTGGTCTTTATGAATTTCTTCTGCTAACACCTTTTTCAATCTTTTAGCCAAAATGTCTGCAAAAATTTTGTAATCCACATTGAGCAATGATATGGGACGGTAGTTCTTAAGCTGCGTCTTTTCAGTCTCTGATTTTGGTATAAGTGTGATGTACGCTTCCTTCCACGACTCTGGTGCCCTTTTCCCTTCCAGTATTTCATTGCAGACTTCCTTTAAAGGTTGTATTAACCATTCTTTCAAAGTTCTGTAATATCTAGAAGTCAGTCCATCCGGTCCTGGAGATTTACCCAGTTGCATATTCTGAATGGCCCCTTCTACCTCCTGCTCCATTTTTTTGTAATCCAGCATTAATTTATTTTCTTGGGAAATTTTTTGTAGTCTATTTAATTTCAAAAATTTATCAATGTCCATTTCATTCTGCTTTTCTTGTGTATATAGTTGTTTAAAATACCTCTGAAAACATTTTCTAATTTCCACTGGATTCTGTATATTCTTTCCTTCTACTTCCAAATTTGTAATGGTATTTAGTTTTTGTCTTTTTTTCAGTTGCCAAACCAACAATTTCCCACACTTGTTTGCCGATTCAAATGTCTTTTGTCTCATCTGTCTAATCTTCCATTCTATTTCCTGATTCGTCATTTTCATATATTGAACTTGATATAACTTTATTTCTTTCAAAATCTCCTGAGACTTTGGTTTCGCCCTCAATTTCTTCTCTCCTTTATTTTTTCCAAAATTTTATCTTTTTTCTCATTTTGCATTCTCTTCTTAATTGCATTCTGTTGTATCAAAAATTCTCTCATGACGGCTTTACTTGCATCCCAAATTACTCTTTTTTCCACGGTAGTGTTCATATTTATCTCAAAATAGTCTCTCAAAGTTTTCTGGGCCTTTTTAGTAAATTCATCATTCCTAAACAATGAATCATTCATCCTCCATCTAAAGGAACCAGTTGGCATCAGTTTCATTTCCATCTTCACAGCATTGTGCTCAGAGCTGGTCTTGGGACAAATTTCAACTTTACTGATCTTTGGAGCCAGTCCTCTAGTTACCCAAATTTGGTCAATTCTTGTCCATGTCATTTAAGCCTCAGAGAAGAAGGTTCCCTCTCTTCCCAGAGGGTTCTTCATTCTCCAAATGTCAACTAAGTCCATATTTTCAGTCATGTCAAAAAATGTTTTTGGTAGTCTTCCATCCTTAGTAATTATTTGTCTTTGCGCCTTATCCATATTTGTAGATACTACGCCCATCAAGATTATATTGTAGTCCAAATAGTCCATCAAAGTCTCATGTAGCTTTTAAAAAATATCCGATTTTCCTTCATTTGGTGCATAAATACCTATTATCAAAAAAATTTCTCCTTGTGTTTGGATTTCAATTGCTACAAATCTTCCTTGTTCATCTTTGAAAATAAATTTAGGTAATAGGCTCTCCTTTGCATAGAGCAGTGTTTCCCAACCTTTTTTGGGCAAAGGCACACTTGTTTCATGAAAAAAATCTCGAGGCACACCACCATGCCAGATGGGGAAAGGTCACTTTTTACTTATTCACTTTTTGAATAATAAGAATTATACGTCATGGGGGGGGGGGGCAGGATTTTAGAGATGTTTAGGTGGGGCATGGCCCCAAAAAAGGTTGGAAACCACTGTTCTAGAGCAAGTAAAGCTACCCCAGAGGGGGAAGGGTGGATTGAAAAAGTGGAATGAGGACAAGAGCCTATTCTTGCCAGGCTGCTGCTACACCCACTGGTCTTCCAATTGATCCAAATTGGGTCGCAGTGCCAAGTGCAACCGTGTAAACTATATGGCCAAAGATTTAAGAAGCTGGTCCCCCAAGTGCAATGTGTTTGGGTTCAATGTGGAAAAAGTTGACAGCGGCGGGTCTGCACTTGGAGGGACCTCTGTTTCCAGTTGTGTTACCTTCGCTTCAACAGTAACAACCTTTTCCTTAACTTCCTCTGCAATCTGTCTAGTTGAGTCCTTGACTAATGTCTCTATAGCTTCTGCATTAGAATTAACTTTTTGTTCCAAGCTTTTTATACTTTGTGTATTTTGATCCAATTTTTGTGAGTTTTGGTCCAGTTTTTTATTCATTTGTTCCAAGGAATTGTTGATTTTACTCAAAACAAGTCCCAAAGCTTCTTCCGAAATCATTCCTCCTTTTGGTTTAGCTTGCATTAGTGCAGCTGCAGAGGAGACAGGAGGGCCGGATGTAGAGACTCTCTGAAAAGACTTCCCAGACCTTGTTGTTTTTTCTTGTAAAGAGGGATCTATTTTTTCTTTCCCATCTGCCATAACACTCAGAGCCCTCAAGGTCAGATACAGTCCCAGAGTTTTATCTTTAAAGTTGGAAAATTCCACTCCTTGTAGCAATTTCAGAGTCCTCCTCTAGAGGGAAATAGTTATTATTTATCTTTTGTTAGTCCAAAGTATCCTCTTTCTTTTTTTAAAAAAAAATTCAATTACAAATTGCACCAATATAATTTGTATCAAGCCTTAACCTTAGTTCAAGAAAAGGTAGTTGAAACTTTTAAACCAGGAGAAAATAGTTGAAACAATGTTTCACTGTTTCGCTGACAGTCAAATGGTCTATTCACAGTCAATGCGGAGCTCCGAGATGCAGCAATTTGAATGGCTGCTGTTCCCAAGTTCGGAGTGGTGGAAAGTTAAACTTCTCACCTCTTTTTAGCAGGCAAATAACGTCCGAAAAATCCTCCCCCTTTTCCCCTGCTTCCTAGGGGGGGTTCGCTGTTTTTGTACTGGAAATTTAGACGTTAAAATAGTCTTTCAGGCTTTAGTTTCAGCCTATTTGCTTCTGACTATTTACAAGAAGAGGAAGGCGGACTTCCTGTTTTACACCTCCCCCCGTTCGTAATCAAATTCCACTTTTAAAAGTCCAATTTCTTCATTTTACTCACGGGTAATTACTTTTAAATCCAATTGTCCACAGGAAAAAGTCAGCGCTCTCCGGCGATGGCTGTGCGGCTTCACTCCGTGAAAGTAGCAGTCAGTTCGCAGCACCGCACCGCTCACCCCACTTCGCTCCGGAGCCCCCAAATGGGGTTCCCCGTGAGTAGGGGAGGCGCTCCTGATGCCCTGCCGAACCCCACGTTCCCAGGCTTCCTCCACCTGGGATTTCTAGCGGGTCCCCACCTTCGCCGCGGCGGGAGACCCAGTTTCCACGGAGCCAGTTCCTCCGATCAGAGAAACTCCTCCATTCGCCGATGGCGCTAACCCGGAAGTCCCTCCTCTGAAGTCTCTCAGCCCCACTCACCTCACAGAGTGTTTGTTGTGGGGGAGGAAGGGAAAGGAGAATGTTAGCCGCTTTGAGACTCCTTCGGGTAGTGATAAAGCGGGATATCAAATCCAAACTCTTCTTCTTCTTACAAAAAATAAAATAAAAACCAGAACACCCTTCCTGGTCTGCCATGGGGTGCTTGTCATAGCCTGTTCAGAAGCACAGGCTTTCCATTCATATTCCGGGTCCTTCGTGATTCCACACACACACACACTTCAAAAAAATCTCTTATTTTTCTCGTCTGTCTTTAAACCAAAATAGATGAAACGGCAAGAGAAAAAACCCACAACCATTTGAAAAATTGAATACAGCTTAATGCAAATTCCCCCTCGTAGATGCTAGTGCTGAACCCTCGACTTTCAAAGCCACCTTCTCCAAAAGCTTTTGGCGACAGCTGTTGGCCTCTTTCTAAAGTGCCGCACACACATTCCCCAGCCAGGCGAAACAGCTGTTCCCGTCACATCTGCAGCTGCTGGGTCATTGCCGTGTCTGGGAAGCCACCGTTTACCGGCTCAGGCCTCCCTGGGTCACTTGCACTCACATCCAGAGATCCAGAGTATATATATAAGGCCACTGCAATGTGCTTAACCCGTGTCCAAGACTGTGAATCATTGCATACCCTCCAACATTTCTCCAATTAAAAAATAGGAACGTCCTATTCCATAATACAAATTTTACTCTTTATAACCTGCGCATCTGACTGGGTTTCCCCAGCCACTCTGGGAGGCTTCCAATATGCATAGAAAACATAATAAAACATTGGGGGGGGGGGACACTGCCCTATACAGGACTGCTTTTAGATGACTTGAAGGTCAGAGGACTCCATACCCTCCAACATTTCTCCAATGAAGTTAGGGACATCCTAAGGAAAATAAAGCGAGGTGAGCGCTGCAACCCCAGAGTCGGTCATGACTGCACCTAATGGTCAGGGGTCCCTTTACCTTTACCTTTACCTTTAAGGAAAAACAGGACATTCCAGGATCAATTCAGAAACCAGGAGTTTTTGTAAATTTGGGACTGTCCCTGGAAAATAGGGGCACTTGGAGGGTCTGTCATTGAGTCCTCACACTGCTTTGTAACCAAACCTATCAGTGTGGAGTAGTGTATAGGGTATTGTAGACCCTCCAAGTGTCCCTGTTTTCCAGGGACAGACCTGGATTTATATAAGCCATCCCATTTTCTGATTTGATCCCGGAATGCCCCACTTTTCCTTGTTGTTGTTGTTTAGTCATGTCCAACTCTTCGTGACCCCATGGACCAGAGCACGCCAGGCACTCCTGTCTTCCACTGCCTCCTGCAGTTTGGTCAAACTCATGTTCGTAACATCAGGGTTTTTTCCAGGGAGTCTTCTCTTCTCATGAGGTGGCCAAAGTATTGGAGCCTCAGCTTCACGATCTGTCCTTCCAGTGAGCACTCAAGGCTGATTTCCTTCAGAATGGATAGGTTTGATCTTCTTGAGTCCATGGGACTCTCAAGAGTCTCCTCCAGGACCATAATTCAAAAGCATCAATTCTTCGGCGATCAGCCTTCTTTATGGTCCAGCTCTCACTTCCAGCTCTCACTTTGAGCTGAACCCAGTCAGATGGGTGGCTTATAAATAATAGCATCACCACCATCATCATCATCATCATCATCATCATCATCATCATTATGAGGCTGGCCTCCCCCCCCCAAAAAAAAACTTAACCGAAAGGTGACCCAGAGGTCCACTCTTGACAGCGCAAACTGAGCAGCTGAAGAAAGTTAGCAGCTTCAGAGCCTTTTGTCTCCTCTCCTTCCCTCCCTCCCAATTATTCACCATAAATCAATGCTGCCTTGTGATGTCCCGGGGTAAATATACTCATTGTCTAACACCTTGTCAAAAGCCAGCGGGTGATCTTGCTCCATAACTCGTGCTGACATATTGATCCCAGTGGCAGTTGTCTGGATACCTCTGTAAGGAAAGAGAAACAAATCCTCTTTTATTGTCCTCTTCTGACAGTATGTGTGTGTGAGTGTGTGTGTGTGCTGAAAGACTCCAACCAGTCCCAGATGCTAAAAGTCAGCTAAATGGCCGGCAGGTTTAGGGAGGGGGCCAACGCAGGGAGAAGGCAGGATCCTCTTTAGACTGGCAGAAGGGGGACAGGAACGCAGCTTGGCCTAGGCCAGGCATAGGCAAACTTGGCCCTCCAGATATTTTGGGACTACAACTCCCATGATCCCTAGCTAATAGGACCAGTGGTCAGGGATGATGGGAATTGTAGTCCCAAAAACATCTGGCGGGCCAATTTTGCCTATGCCTGACCTAAACCTAGGTTTGGGGTGAAGGAGAAGAGAATGAGATGGTCCTTGGATACATTCAAGGTTAAATTGCAAGGTGAGGGGGATAACCCCATATCCCAAAAAGAGTGATTCCAGTTCAGAGGAATGATGTCAACTGCAGATGCTCACCCGAACTGATTTTGGTTGGTGATGTGTTCCCCTCAACCCACCCCCTTTCCCACCTGTGCTATACAATATCACCCCACCCAAAAAAGTCTGCTGCCATCTTCCTGGAATAGTGATCCCAATCAATCAGCAAGCACATTCCCCCTATGCTGCAAAGTCAGATTCAAAAGGCTATTAAGAGCGAGGACAATGTTTACCTGATCTGTATTGCCTTCACAATATGACTTGGGTTGTGGCGCTCATCTCGCTTTACTGGCTGAGGGAGCCAACATTTGTCCGCAGACAGTTTTTCCAGGTCATGTGGCCAGCATGACTAAGCCACTTCTGGTGAACCAGAGCAGCACACGGAAAAGCCATTTACCTTCCCACCAGAGTGGTACCTATTTATCTACTTGCACTTTGACATGCCTTTGAACTGCTAGGTTGGCAGGAGCTGGGAGCGAGCAACAGGAGCTCACCACCTCGCGGGGATTTGAACCGCCGACCTTCCAATTGGCAAGCCCAAGAGGCTCCGTGGTTTAGACCACAATGCCACCCACGTCCCAGGCTGGCATAAATTTAAGAAGGATATTTACAAATGGGAACAAGTGAGAAGCAGGGTGACCTACATGGTCAAGAGTGTGGAAACCAAGCCTTATGAGGAATGGTTGAGGGAGCTGGTGGTGTTTAGCCTGGGGAAAAGGAGACTGAGAGGAGATATGATAGCCATCTTCAAATATCTGAAAAGCTGTCACATGGAAGAAGGAGCAAGCTTCTTTTTATGCCGCTCCAGAGGGCAGGATCTGAACCAATGGATTCAAATGACAAGGTATAAGATTCCAATTAAATGTTAGGAAGAACGTCTTGATGGCAGGAGCTGTTCAACAGTGGGATGGGCCACCTTGGAAGGTGGCGGACTCCCCTTCATTGGAGGTTTTTGAACAGAGATGGGGTGGCCCTTAATCAGGAAACATTTAGCTGTGATTCTTGCAGTGCAGAGGGTTGGACTAGATTGTGGGATGTGAAACACAAGAGCAGTCAAGTACAACATTCCTAGAGTGAACATGTTTACACATGGGGAGGAATGTTTGTCCAGCCAGCAGGTAAACTTCCTGTTTCCTTCTGGGCTGGGACAGACTTCCTCTGCATGTGACTGGAGGTGGGCGTGGCCTCACCTGTGCAGGTAATGACAAAAGCACAGGGCATGGCAGCCATCTCTGTGACTACTTTTGTCGAAGAAGCAACATCTGCTTAGCCAAGAGAGGACAAAGGGACTGTCTCCTTATGAGACAGTTTCCAGGCGTATGTTACTTTTCTAAGTTAAGTCTGCCTTCTGGGATCCGATTGTGAACAGAATGTGAGTAAACTCTTTTTATAGAAGACTGTGTTGTGTCTTATCTTTTATGAGGAAATAAGGGGGAAATACCAGAACAGTTATTATAGAAGCTTTAGCGAGCCTGAGCAAACGCATCTGCCTGTGAGTTTAAAAAGGGGAATGTTACTCTACCAAATTGTGAACTTGTTTACACAGGTTGGAAAGGCTATAATCAAACAATATATCCTCTCCTGCATCCCTGAACATTCCCACATAGATGACTCCTTGGGCCCCTTCCAACTCTACAGTTCTATAAAAGTGCATTTGCTTTGTACGGCAAGGACTTCAGAGGAGATCTCTCTTCAGAGTCAGCGTGCTTGTTTTCTCAAAGTATTTGCAATGACCAAACAAATCCAAACAACAAGGGATCCTTTCTAACTGCAAGAGGCAAACAATCAGGGTTCTCTGCCCCTTTATAGGCAAAACCCTGCGACATTGCGCTGCATTCTTGATGCAGCAGCAGCATTGGGCATTTCTTTCCCCTCTCCTGTTTCAAGGAGCTCCTGTTTCTGTAGCTGCAGCATAAAAGTTTGGGGACTGAGCCACTAAGGTAGGCAGCAGACACTTCTCCACACTCCTTTCTCTTAACAGGCACAAGGGGACGGTGAATTCCCGGTGCCTTCACGCCCCAAGCCTAATGGAGCATCGTTCCAATCTCAGGGCAATCTCCTGGGGGAACTCTGCACTCATCGCCAGCCACCCTCCAACCACACACTCCTCTTTCTCCCCCATCTTCCACTCCCACTTAACTGTTTAAAACATGGGTAGGCAAACTAAGGCATGGGAGCCAGAGCCGGCCCAATCACCTTCTAAATCCGGCCTGCGGACGGTCCGGGAATCAGTGTGTTTTTACATGAGTAGAATGTGTCCTTTTACAGTGGTACCTCGGGTTAAGTACTTAATTCGTTCCGGAGGTCTGTACTTAACCTGAAACTGTTCTTAACCTGAAGCACCACTTTAGCTAATGGGGCCTCCTGCTGCTGCCGCACCGCCGGAGCACGATTTCTGTTCTCAACCTGAAGCAAAGTTCTTAACCTGAAGCACTATTTCTGGGTTAGCGGAGTATGTAACCTGAAGCGTATGTAACCTGAGGTACCACTGTGTTTAAAATGCATCTCTGGTTTATTTGTGGGGCCAGCCTGGTGTTTTTACATGAGTAGAATGTGTCCTTTTATTTAAAACACATCTCTGGGTTATTTGTGGGGCATAGGAATTCATTCATTTTTTTCCCTCTTCAAAATATAGTCCGGCCCCCCACAAGGTCTGAGGGACAGTGGACCGGCCCCCTGCTGAAAAGGTTTGCTGACCCCTGGTTTAAAAGAAGCTCCCACAGAGGAGGGATCAGACCCAGGGATCTGTCTTATTCCAGCTCAGGTGATGCATCCATCAATTCTGCCAGTATTTCAACGGGGTCTTGGTCTGGCATCATTCTGTCAGGAAATGCCAAGGACTAAACCTGGCATCTCCGATCTTCTGCAAGCAAAGGATGTCCTCCAGCAATGCTCTCTCCCTTAAGACACAGCCACCTACAAGTCTGCTTTATAAAGAATCAGAACACAGGTCCATCTAGCTCACTGTTGTCTAACCCCAGTGGTGCACAGCCTGCAGGTCTCTAGCCATTGCTGGATGTCAGGGACTGGCAGGGCTTTGGAGAGTTTGTGGCAGAGGCGGGGGACTAGGGCAGTGTCTCCGGAGAGAGGAGCAGTGATTTGCGTGTCGAGGTCCCACAAGCCACCCCCAAATAAATCACAATTCACACATAATTTTTGTTTAAGGTTTTTGCCATAATTTTGCCCACAACTTTATTAAAATACATAAAAGTGAGTGGTTGCTTAGGCATTGGTTCCGACTATCTGTCACCGCCATCGGGACAGGACTGACTTCCGGATTCCAGCGAAAGCCAGTCGGGGAAAGCAATATTGGGGAGAGCATGGAGCCGGGCACCAGACCCTCACCTCCCCCCGCATGCTCCCAGGGGCTTGCGCAGCCCAAGCCCCAACCAGGGATTTGGATGAAAGGATGGCAAGCCCCTAGATTCCTTTAACGGAATTCCCTTGCAGCAGCAGCATTGGAGGGGCAGGCACCGCCAATCCATACCCCTCCACCAACCACTTTTTAACCAATGCCTAACTGCAAGCTTACAAGTTGTGACGATTTGCTATGCAGTAGGCAAAAACCAGATGGCACCAGCCAATCAGCCAACTGGACAAAATTCCTAACAGGCCCCCGCCCCAACGACCCCATGACAGGCATAGCAAGGTCAACGCAAAGTCCAATACCTAGGGAGGGTGGGCGGGTGTTCCGATGCACGCAGCAAAGAGAACGGTCAGTGCTGCGTATCTTACATTTAAAACCTTTTAGCCCTTCCCCTTAATGGGCAACATCAAATTTCCCTAGTAACAGGAAACTACCCAATCCTTGCTAATGGCTATCCAAACGATCCCACCCAGCAACAAGGGAGTGGTGTGCCAGACCCCACCGCAACATGTGCTCTCCAGGAAGGAGAACACGCTTTGTCCAAACTTCTTCTTCTTCTTCTTTTTAAACCAGCCAAGTTGGTGACCATCACTGGCCCCTGTGCGAGGGAAGTCCAAGATTTAACTCTGCATTCTCCACTCCAGCAAATTCATGTAGGCCTCTTTCTTATAAATGTCACCCACAACCCCTCAAAATAAGTTGACTGGAGATGTTCACAGGCTGGAAGGTTTATTTCCTGCATACGTTGTGTCTAATTTTAGAAGCTCAGTGCTTCAATAAATGTGATTTTCCCCTTTCCATTTCCTTTTTTTCTACTATTTTTTTTTATATAAAAAACCCCACACCACACACATTTACTTCTCTCCTCCCCTCTATCTGATAATCCATTTGAATGTTTCCTTTTCCTCCACAAGTAAATCCCCACAGCTGTTGGTGCTTGAGAAATCCTTGATCCATCAAGAGAGGCAAAGAAAGAGGTGGGGGGGGGGGAGAATGAAAAGGCCGCCTTGGCGAACACAACAGCAGTTTCTTTAAAATAATAAGGCGCGCACTCATTGCCACAATGTCGTTAATACGTAAACTGGTGAAATTTTCAGCATTCGGCGTATCATTAATCTGTCTAAAGTGGCTTTGATCTCCTCAGCTTTAATTAACTTATAATTATAACGTGATTGCTGGGTTTTTCTCCCGCCCCGCGTGTGTCAGGGAGAAAAACGGACTGGAAAGGGAGATCTGAAAGGCAGCGGTGTTGAAAAATGCTGTTTTGCATTGCCTGCCTGTCCATCATGCCGTACTCTTAACTCTCTCCCCGTCACAGCCTCGCATGCGTTTGTTTAGCTTGAGGTGAGATATATATATATATATGAACAGAGAAAGGAAACTTGTTTTTGATGTCAGTTTATTTCAGAGCATCCTTTTCTTCTCTTTGTAAAGGAAAAAGTGTATTGAGGGAAGGAGGTTTTTACACTCTCTCTCTCTCTCTCTCTCTCTCTCTCTCATAGCTCTAGAACTCCATACCTGCCATCATTTCTCTGGTGAAAATGGGGACATCCTATTACATCATTGGAGGAATTAAAGAACCTTTTAATGAGGGTGAAAGAGGAGAGCGCAAAATATGGTCTGAAGCTCAACATCAAAAAAACAAAGATCATGGCCACTGGGCCCATCACCTCCTGGCAAATAGAAGGGGAAGAAATGGAGGCAGTAAGAGATTTTACTTTCTTGGGCTCCATGATCACTGCAGATGGTGACAGCAGTCACGAAATTAAAAGACGTCTGCTTATTGGGAGAAAAGCAATGACAAACCTAGACAGCATCTTAAAAAACAGAGACATCACATTGCCAACAAAGGTCCATATAGTTAAAGCTATGGTTTTCCCAGTAGTGATGTATGGAAGTGAAAGCTGGACCATAAAGCTGATCGCCGAAGAATTGGTGCTTTTGACTTATGGTGCTGGAGGAGACTCTTGAGAGTCCCATGGACTGCAAGAAAATCAAACCTATCCATTCTGAAGGAAATCAGCCCTGAGTGCTCACTGGAAGGACAGATCCTGAAGCTGAGACTCCAATACTTTGGCCACCTCAGGAGAAGAGAAGACTCCCTGGAAAAGACCCTGATGTTGGGAAAGATGGAGGGCACAAGGAGAAGGGGGTGACAGAGGATGAGATGGTTGGATAGTGTTCTCAAAGCTACCAGCATGAGTTTGACCAAACTGCGGGAGGCAGTAGAAGACAGGAGTGCCTGGCGTGCTCTGGTCCATGGGGTCACGAGGAGTCGGACACAACTAAACGACTAAACAACAACAACAACAACATTACTTCATTATACTTTTATTATTTTATTCCCCAACCATAATGTTGGGTTGCCCCATTGACTCTGAGTAGCTTCCAACATATATAAAAACATAATGAAACATTAAACATTATTTTTTAAAGTTCCTATACGGAGCTGTCTTCAGGTGTCTTCTAAAGGTTGTTTAGTTACTTATCTCATGGGATCGGAGGGGTCGCATAACTCCAAACCCTCCAACAGTTCTCTGATGAAAATAGGGATGTCCTAAGGGAAAGCGGGACATTCCAGGATCAAATCAGAAACCAGGATGGCTTATGTAATCTGGGACTAGAAAACAGGGACATTTGGAGGGTCTGGAATTCATGGATGGAACTCAATGAAGCTGATTGCCAGAAGATTGAGGACAGATAAAAGAACGTCCTTGCAGTGCCTAGTTAAACTATGGAACTCACTACCACAGGAGGCAGTGATGGTCATCCAGTTGGAGGGCTTTAAAAGAGGACTGGACAGATTCATGGGGAGGGCGGTCAACAGCTGCTAGCAGCCATTGCTGGGAACAACAGGAGTGCTCTTGTGTTTGGGTGCTGCTTGAGGGTTTCTACAGACATCTGGTTGGGCACTGTAAGGACACGATGCTGGACTAGATAGGGCAATGGCTGGATCCTGCAGGCTCTTCTTACGTTCCTGGGTTGTGATCTGCTGTTGGAGCCCCAACAGGAGTGCCCGGATCAGAAGCAGAATATTCCCCTGAAGCCTTTGGTCCATCAGAAACCGAAATTCCCCATTTGTGTCACATAAGGCCACTCAATCATCCCTTAGCGCAAATTCCCTGCGGCAATTTTGGACAAGTGAGCAGTGCACCAACCTCAGGACCATTCTCGACATTTTTCAGATGCTGTGAAAAGGCCAATTGAGGACCCCATTAGCAGCGAGATGCAGGGAATGGGTCCCTCTCCTCTCATTCCTCTGAAGGTGGCAGGAAGTCATCATGTCACACTAGACAGGGTATAATGAGAAGTGTCACCACGTAAGCAGGTTTAATGGCACACTTTTGGAGTGCAAATTGGTTGCACCGCAAAGGAAATTATGGGGAGCCTCCCATATCTTGCTTCTGGTTTGGAGGGGCTTGTTCTCTCCGTTCTTTTCTGGAACAGGTCTGCCTTGAGGCACCCTCCTAAAAAATGAAATATCCTAGATACAGGCTGAGAGTATTAAAGGTCACAGTCCATCACACTTTTGCTGCGTGAGAATACTCGTGTGTAGGCACCTCGTAAGAAGCTTTCGTCCATTTAGCAAAGTTTCTGGAAGCAGTGGTCAGCAATTGAAGTTACACTTTGAGATGAAACACTCACAGACGCCGTGAAACTCAGTCAAGTGATTTAGTGCTTTGACCAATCATAAATGCATCATGGTGGCACCAAATCACTAGGCTGAGTTTCACAGTTCATGTGAAAAGTTCTAACTCCTTGCACAGTGAACCTTTCTGGAGGTATGCCTTTATTGCTCCTCTATGACCTTCGAACTTGAACACTTTCCCCCCTCTGACCCTTCTTCCCCCTCTGCTTCTTCCTGCTTGGGAGAAATTGGGAGATTTTTAGAGAAGGACTCTTTCTGGCTTCCTGCTTGAAGGCCTTAGGAGATTGGGTACTGGGACCCTCATCCCCAGATTCCTCATCACTATCAGAGAGAAGGGGAAGCTCAGCACAGTAACATAATGCCCTAGATCACCGTAGCTAAATTTACAGTTTTGTGGAGGGTGACTTTAAAAGGGGATTGGGCTTGGAGAAGAATAAGGCAACTGTTATGTGCTGAAGTTTTCACCCTGGGCCAGCAGGGGGCTACTGTAGATAGTTTTCACTCAGGTCCGCATATGCAAATGAGGAATTGAAAGTGACGTTCAGTGATTGGATAGTTACAGAAAGTTGTTACTGTTGCTTTGTAGTTGAGCTCTATATAAGCAGGCTGACTGAACCCTTCAGTTCAGTTCAGTTCTGGCCTGTGAATAAACAAGAGCTGTCTGAAGAATCGCTGTGTTGTCTGATATGTTCACCCGCAACTTAACAGCAGCTAGCCACAATGGCTGTGCTTCATGCTTTTTGCCTTTGAGTGCCAATTGCTGGAAACTGCAGGAGGCCAGAGTGCTCTTGTGCTCAGTTCCTGCTTTCAAGCTTCCCTCTGGGGCATCTGGTTAGCTACAAAACAGGGTGTTGGACTAGTTGAGCCTTGTCTGCACTGATCCAGCAGGTTCTTCTTTTGTTCTTACAGTCATAAATGTAAAGGTAAAGGGACCCCTGACCGTTAGGTCCAGTCATGGATGACTCTGGGGTTGCAGCGCTCATCTCGCTTTATTGGCCGAGGGAGCCGGCGTACAGCTTCCGAGTCATGTGGCAGCATGACTAAGCCGCTTCTGGAGAACCAGAGGAGCACACAGAAACACCGTTTACCTTCCTGCCAGAGCGGTACCTATTTATCTACTTGCACTTTGATGTGCTTTCAAACTTCTAGGTTGGCAGGAGCAGGGACTGAGCAATGGGAGCTCACCCCCATTGCGGGGATTCGAACTGCCGACCTTCTGACCTAGGCTTCTGACCTAGGCTCTGTGGTTTAACCCACAGCGCCACCCGCTCACAGTCATAGCATCCTCTTATTTCTTTCTTTTATTTATTAAATGTGTACACCACCCTTCATCCAAATATCTCAGGGCAGTTCGCAGCACAAGACTACAAAGTAAAAACACAAAGCACATAATAAAAAGGACACAGATTATTCTTTTAAATACTTGTAAGAAATTACGTGGTTGGCCATCTTTTCTACACTTATCTCTCTGATCAAGAGCTGGAAAAAATGGTTGACAGTTTTAACATATATAGATTCTGTATGCTTTGTATATTCATAGACGCCTGCTTCTTGGGAGAAAAGCAATGACAAACCTAGACAGCATCTTAAAAAGCAGAGACATCACCTTACCGACAAAGGTCCGTATAGTAAAGGTATGGTTTTCCCAGTAGTGATGTATGGAAGTGAGAGCTGGACCATAAAGAAGGCTGATCGCCGAAGAATTGATGCTTTTGAATTATGGTGCTGGAGGAGACTCCTGAGAGTCCCATGGACTGCAAGAAGATCAAACCTATCCATTCTGAAGGAAATCAGCCCTGAGTGCTCACTGGAAGGACAGATCGTGAAGCTGAGGCTCCAATACTTTGGCCACCTCATGAGAAGAGAAGACTCCCTGGAAAAGACCCTGATGTTGGGAAAGATGGAGGGCACAAGGAGAAGGGGAGGACAGAGGACGAGATGGTTGGACAGTGTTCTCGAAGCTACCAGCATGAGTTTGACCAAACTGCCTGGCGTGCTCTGGTCCATGGGGTCACAAAGAGTTGGACATGACTAAACGACTAAACAACAAGTGAAGCAGTATACAAATACTGTTAAACAACATAATGTATAATCAGTGCTTTTTTAAAGAAAAAAAGGTGCCAGTGCTCACCATGAAGTTGGTACAGTAAGTGCCACACTTTTAAAATTCTCTGTGTGTGTGCCAGTACTACATACCCTTGAGTGCCCCGGGGGGGGGGGGAACAGTGTATAATAAATTATGTGCATGGGATGTAGTGAATTATCTAGAACCCACCTTTTCCTCCAAGGAGCTGACGTTGGCAAACATGTCCTCTGTCCCGTCCGTCCATCCCCCCCCCCCCCCATTTTAACATTACAACAATCTTGTGAGATAGGTTCGCCCAGTGAGCTTTATGGCCCAGTGAGGAACTGAACCCTGGTCTCCCATGTCTTAGTCCAGCCCTCTAACCACTACACCACACTGCCTCTCTGGCCAACTTAGAATCCCACTGGAGTCCTGCTCAAGGCATCCACCAAACTGTTAACAAGCAACTCCCTAGAGAAGGCAAACCACCCCATGTCTGAATCTGCAGCCCTCTACCTGGCAGCTGAGATGGTGACATTTCATCTCTGCATAAAGGAGAAGGGGGGAGGCAGCAAAAGAGGCATTAGCTGCTCCCACGTAGATCATATTTTATTTCACGTTCAAACAGAGATCTTTGGCTCCCTGCCCGGTCCACAGAAAGCTTTTCTCTCTTAAGGGCCACTGGGGACCCAGTGAACTTTAGAAATCGTAATCCCACTTCAGCCCTCTCTCCCCCCGCCTTCGTCTCCTTCCCGTTGCTCCCATCCCAAGATCACATTACATTTCTCAAAAAGAAACATTTGTCTTTCCATTTCTCCCTCCATGTGCTTCTCCTCCCATTTACATGAAGCTCAGGGTCCCGGGTTCCAGTCTTCTCTCTCTGCCCTTGGAACTCTCCCCAGATTTTGCCACCTCCTCAGCCATATCTCTTTGCTGCAGGCCATACCCCTCACCAGCCCAGATTTGCACCCTCCCTGGGTGGTTACAGAAGTCCAGGGTTCAAGGGAAGCAAGAGTCCCGCTTTGTTCTGCCTTGACCAGTCCACACCTGGAGTCCAATGTCCAGTTCTGGGCACCCCAATTTAAGAAGGATTTTGACAAGCTGGAAGGTGTGCAGAGGAGGGCGATCAAGGGTTTGGAAACCAAGCCTTGTGAGGAACGGTTGAGGGAGCTGGGTATGTTTAGTCTGGGACAGAGGAGATGTGAGAGCCATCTTCAAATATCTGAAGGCTTTCCTGGTGGAGCAAGCTTGTTTTCTCCAGCTCCAGAGGGCAGGACCCAAATAATAATAATACTAATAATAATAAATTTTATTTATACCCACCCTCCCCAGCCAAGGCCAGGCTCAGAGCAACTAACAACCAATAATAAAAACAAGTTGATTGAAATACAACATAAAAAACAAGGTTAAATACAACATTAAAACATTAAAATGCAGTCTCGTCGCAGGAGGAGAAAGGAAAAAAGAAAGAGGGGGAGGGAATCAAATTGACTCCAAGCCAAAGTCCAGGCGGAACAACTCTGTCTTACAGGCCCTGCGGAAAGAAATCAGATCCTGCAGGGCCCTGGTCTCATGAGACAGAGCGTTCCACCGGGCCGGAGCCAGTGTTGAAAAGACCCTGGCTCTGGTTGAAGCCAATCTAACTTCCTTGGGGCCCGGGACCTCTAGGGTGTTGCTCTTTATGGACCTTAAGGTCCTCCGTGGGGCATATCGGGAGGATGAATTCAAATCCATCAGATTCAATGGATTCAAACTATAAGGACATTCCGACTAAACATTAGGAAGAACTTTCTGGCGTTGAGTGTTGTTCAAAGAAGAACAGACTTGCTGGAAAGGTGGTGGACTTGAATTTCAACAGAGGCTGAAATTGAAACAGAGGTTGAAATTTCAACAGAGCCAGTGTGGTGTAGTGGTTAAGAGCGGTAGTCCTGTAATCTGGGGAACCGGGTTCGCTTCCCCGCTCCTCCACATGCAGCTGCTGGGTGACCTTGGGCTAGTCACACTTCTCTGAAGTCTCTCAGCCCCACTCACCTCACAGAGTGTTTATTGTCAGGGAGGAAGGGAAAGGAGAATGTTAGCCGCTTTGAGACTCCTTCAGGTAGTAATAAAGCGGGATATCAAATCCAAATCCAAACAGGTTGGACCTGCCACTTGTCATGGATTCTTTAGCTGTGATTCTTGGAGGAGGTTGGACCAGAGCACCCTTGGGAGTATGGTCCAATTTTACAGTTCTATGTTTCCTGCGCTAGGAATCAGACCCCAGGGCCTTCTGCCTGCCAAGTACACACACTTATTGTGCCACTAAATTACTGCCCTTCCACTGAGATGCTAGGAATCTTCATCCTGCTCCCACCCACAGCACACACGCCAACCACATATGATACCTTGTTCCTATTGTCCTTAACTCCAAGCAACCGCCTGCCCCCAAGAGATGCCTGCCTCCTTTCTTTTCATCCCCTCCCCGCCCAACTCCACAGATCCTCCTGCTCATTTATGTAAATCAGATCGCTCTTATTCCAAGTCGTAGACAATAAAAAGGAAGAGGTATTAAAAAGGGAAAGCAGGGAGGGGGGAGGGGGGGATGTCCAAACAAAATCGCGAGGGGGCGGGGAGGTAAATACTAATAGTTCTATCAGGAGAATGCATTTTATTTTCTTGCTAAGGGGAAGGTTATGTTTAATTAAATCTGCTTGTTCTTTGCTGATGGGCCTAGATTTTCAATCAGTTCCCGGACCCAATTTGCAGGCTGAGGAGCTGGAGGCAGCGGGCAAGCGGAGGCTGAAACATTAATGCAACGCCACAGGGCGATGGTGGTAATGGCGAAGGAGGAACTTGTTGCCAGATTTGCTGGAGGGAGGTGGCTGCAAAGGCACAATGCAACCAGACCTCTGTGATGCACTGACTCCCCCCCTCCCCGACACACACATACCAGCTCCAAAAAGGTTGCATCTCAGAACAATATATCATCTACTCCTCCAAATTTATCTGGCACCAACATGTCAAGTGAGGGGCAGAACCTGAGAGGCAACACCACCCCAGCTTTGCATCTATGTTCAGTTGCACTGCATTGTGGGTTTTGTAGTCTTAAGGCTGTGTTCCTGTTTAGAAGGTGCCCTTGCATCATCCAAGGATAGTAAACGACCTCCCGGCCACAGAGAGGCAAGAGCTATCATTTCTGAAAAGCGTCATGGGTCTTTCAGAACTCCTGGACGTCCAACAAAGCTGAATGTTGGAAGATTCAGGGCAGATAAAATAAAAATTTTCTTCATGAGGTGCATAGTTCGGTTATGGAAGTCACTCCTGCAGAAAGAAGATGTCCACAAGTTTGGATGGCTTTAAAAGAGGACTGGAGACATTCATGGTGAACTATAAGGCTATGAATGGCTACTAGCCAGAGTTCCAGGGAAAGCGACTTGAAATTTACAGCATGTTATTCTTTGAAGCAGAAGTACCTGAAAATGATTCACAGATTGTATGGAACTCTGAGTAGGCTTGATAAAATGTAGACGATTGAATCAGATAAGTGCTGGTAGCGTAAAGAGTTGGAGAGAACATTCTTTCATTTGTGGTGGACATATAAAAGGGTAAAAGAGTATTGGGAAATGATCTATAATGAATTGAAAAAAATGTTTCAATTACTTTCCTCCAAAACCCAGAGTCCTTTCTGTTGGGGATCATTCAGACTGAAATTCCTAGGTGTTATAAAAGCTTATATATGTGTGCAACAACTGTGGCCCATGTTTTGTTAGCTCAAAAATGGAAAACGAGCGTCATCCCAACCAAAGAAGATTGGCAAGTTAAGTTGACAGAATATGCACAACTTGCAGACTTCACATATAGAATAAGAGAAGAAGAAGAACATACGTTTAAAGAAGATTGGAAAACGTTTATTGAATATGTGGTGAATAACTGTGTACGTCTGAAAATGCTGGCAGCATTAAGATAAATTCAACAGTGTGAATAAGTTTTGATGGATGCAATAGTGGAAGACCAATTGGTATAGTTTTTGTAAAATATGCAGGGATTTATGATATGTAAAATAAACCATGGAAAGAGAAGAAGGGGAGGCATTGATATCTTAAGTATGTAAAAAGGTTTATCTGGAATTGCAAAACAGAAAATTTAATAAAAATCATTTTAAAAAAATATGAATGGCTACTACAGTGTTTCCCAACCTTGGGCCTCCAGCTGTTTTTGGACTACAACTCCCATCATCCCTAGCTAGCAAGACCAGTGGTCAGGGATGATGGGAATTGTAGTTCAAAAACAGCTGGAGGCCCAAGGTTGGGAAACACTGGGCTACTAGCCATGACTCTACAGTTGGAAGAAGCGATGGAATACCAGCTGCTGGAAACTTCAAGAGGAAAGAGTGTTCTTGTGCTCACTTGTTGACCACTGTGAGAAAAGGACACTGGATTAGATGGGCCACTGGCCTATGCTAGAAGTGAACATTAACACTAAAGCAGTCCTGATATTTGTGGATGCCGAGAAAGCCTTCGACAATATATCTTGGGATTTTATGATGAAGAACCTCCGGGGGATGGGGGTAGGCCAAGGGTTTGAAAATGGTATAGGTGCGATATATTCTGAACAAAAAGCAAAACTTATTGTAAATAACGTGGTTACAGATGAACTAAAGATAGAAAAAGGGACACGTCAGGGGTGCCCAATCTCTCCATTGCTTTTTATATCGGTCCTGGAGGTGCTGTTGAACATGATTAGGAAGGACCAGTTGGTTAAAGGTGTACAGGTCGGAGCGAAACATTATAAACTGAAAGCATTTGCAGATGACCTGGTACTTACTTTGCAAGAGCCTGAATCTAGTACAAAAAGAGTTTTAGAGTTAATTCAAGATTTTGGTCAGGTTGCAGGATTTAAGCTGAATAAATTAAAAACGAAAGTATTGGGGAAAAACCTAACATCAGTGGAAAAAGAAAGGTTTCAGAATAAGACAGGGTTAACTGTGGTTAAGAAAGTGAAATACCTGGGTGTTAATATGACTTCAAAAAATTTGAACTTATTTAAAGATAATTATGAGAAATGTTGGAGTGAAGTCAAAAAAGACTTAGAAATTTGGTCAAACATGAAGCTTTCCTTGTTGGGTCGAATAGCAGTTATTAAGATGAATGTGTTGCCTAGAATGTTGTTTTTGTTTCAAATTTTGCAAATATTGGACAAGATGGATTGTTTCAAGAAGTGGCAGAAAGATATATCTAAATTTGTCTGGCAGGGCAAAAAGCCCAGAATAAAATTCAAGATATTAACTGATGCGAAAGACAGAGGGGGGTTTGCCCTGCCGGACTTAAAACTTTATTATGAATCAGCAGCCTTTTGCTGGTTGAAAGAATGGCTGCTTCTTGAGAACACTGACATTTTGGATTTGGAAGGGCATAACAATATGTTTGGGTGGCATGCATATCTTTGGTACGACAAGGTCAAAGCTCATAAAGGCTTCAAAAACCACATTGTCAGGAAAGCACTATATAATGTCTGGACTAGATACAAAGATTTGTTGGAAAGTAAAACTCCAAGGTGGTTGTCACCAATGGAGGCAAAGGCCACCAAAAAATTTAATATGGAGGCCAAATGGCCAAGATATGGAGAAATTCTGGAACAAGAAGGGGACAGATGGAAACTGCAAAGTTTTGAAAAACTAAAAGGGAAAGTGAGAGATTGGCTTCATTATCACCAAATAATGGAAGTGTTTAAAACAGATAGAAAAATTGGCTTCCAGGTGGAAAAATCAAAATTAGAGACTGAATTGTTAGAACCCAGTACTAAGAATTTGTCAAGAATGTATAGCTTGCTGTTGGAATGGAATACACAAGATGAAGTGGTTAAGTCTGCAATGATTAAATGGGCACAGGACATTGGTCATAACATTTTGTTTGCTGACTGGGAAAGGTTGTGGACCACAGGTATGAAATTTACGGCGTATAATGCCTTAAGAGAGAATATTATGAAAATGATATACAGGTGGTACATGACCCCAGTCAAGCTTGCAAAAATTTATCATCTGCCCAATAATAAATGTTGGAAATGTAAAGAAATTGAAGGAACATTCTTTCACCTTTGGTGGACGTGCCCAAAGATTAAGGTCTTCTGGGAAATGATTTATAATGAAATGAAAAAGGTATTTAAATATACCTTCTTGAAGAAACCAGAGGCCTTCCTCCTGGGCATTGTCGGCCAATTGGTGTTAAAGAAAGACAGAACATTTTTAATGTATGCTACAACAGCAGCAAGAATACTCATCGCAAAGTACTGGAAGACGCAAGAACTACCCACCGTGGAAGAATGGCAACTGAAGGTGATAGACTATATGGGACTGGCAGAAATGACGAGCAGAATCCGTGACCAGGGAAGAGATACGGCGCAGGAAGATTGGAAGAAGTTTAAAGAGTATCTAAAAAAATATTGTAAAATTAATGAAAGTTAGAAAAAGGTTGGATTGGCTATTAAGGGGTTAAAAGCAGCAAGGGATAAATTGGAAGAAAATAACTGTTATTAAAATTAATTTAAAAATAGGGTAAGGATTTGCTGAAAATTGAATCTGAAATTAGAATACAGAAAGGGAAGGTATGAGGAAGTCGTGAAAGTAAGCTAAAAGAAAGTAAAAATTGAGGTTATACGTGTTTTATTTTTTGTACTTGTATGTCATGCCTTTTTTCTTTTCTTTTCTTTTTCTTTCTCCTCTCTTTGTTATGGTGTTTTGTTAAAACTTCAATAAAAATTTAATTTAAAAAATAAATAAATAGATGGGCCACTGGCCTCATCCAGCAGGAATCTTCTTATGTTCTTATGACTTATGGGCAGGGGATTCAGGAGAGGTAAATGAAGTCCTCCTTCACACCCCATGGAACTAACTGCATTCTGGCTGAGGTCCAGTGATAAAGAAATGGCTTTGCATGTAGAAGGTAGCAAGTTCAATCCTTGCTTCTCCAGGGTGGGTTGGGAATGTTTCCTCCCTGAAACCCTGGACAGCTGCTGGCAGTCAGTGCTGGCAATAGTGATCTAGATAATGCAAGGGTCTGACTTGGCAAAAGGCATTCTGAGAAAGAAAGAAAAAAATGCAATGGCAACCTAAAACTGTGTCCCCCTTGCCAGGTTGCAATTCAGTGTCTACTTCCTGCTATGTATGTTCAGAGGCATAGTTAAATGGCATAGATGATCAGCACCACAGACAGATCACTGGGGCCAATGGTGGCCAGAACTTGCTCAAGGAGAGCTGTTGTCTCAGAAGCACACAGAGGGTCTTCAAGGCTTTTGTCATGAACTGGCAGGAAGAGGATTCCAGCTAGGGGTGTAGCCAAGACTGGGACACATCGGGGCAAGCCTGGAATGGGGAAGGAGAGGTTGGTGTAGGAAGTACTCATGGGGTGATGGAGGATGGTGAGGGAATGGAGGTCAGTGCATAGGAAGCACAACCACACAGGACCCATCACCAGAGCCCTGTCTCAATGAACGTGGCAGGCTCTGAGGCATAGGGAGCAGTGGGAGAGATGTTCTAGGAGGCTGAGGCAGGCAAGGACCCACAGTTCAGCTCCCTAGCTATGGAAGGAGGTGTGTGATTGCTCAGCTGGAGTAGGCACAGAACAGGTGAGGGTTACCTGCCTCATCAAGCCCAGAGCTGAGATGCTGGGTCTGCTCAGCTTCCCACATTGGTTGGACCATGGCTTGGGTGGTCCAGAGATGCTCTTCAGGACTATCCTTGTGCGGAACTGACGTCATGGTGCCTTGACCTCTGGATCGGCTGCAGAGCTGGGAACCTGCCCTGACTGGCCTTTGGACCTTGGACCTGTTGGCCTGCCAGCATCTGCCATGGGTTGGTGCTCTCCAGAGGGACTTGCTGCCAGTTACCCAGTGGTTCAGGACCACTTTCTGGAGGCTAATTGGTGTATACACAGGGTGGTACATACCGTAGGAAAATAGGGTGATATCTTATCAGACCATTGGTCCACTGCATACACAGACTGACCAGGATTGTTATAGCTATGTTCTGCCTCCACAGTTGGGGGCAGGAAAGCTTCTGAATGTCCATTGCTGGAGACAGCAGGAGACTCTTATGTTCTCAACCCCAGGATGCAAATAGAAGGTGCAAAGAGAAGCTTTGGGGTCAGGAGTGGGGTAGATGGATAGGGTTGGGGAGAGATGAGGAGTGGAGCACTGGGTCTGACCCATATTCATCTCTGATTAGGAGCCAATTTCCCTGACTCCCCAGGACCCCATCTTGGCTCTCAGCATGAACAGCCTTCCTAGGGCTTAATCAGAGTGCACAGCACATAGAATTGATTAAAAGCCTTCTTGGTCAAATTGGAAAATAGAAAAATGATCCTGTAAACTCTCTGTTTATCTAACTTTCCTCAGCAATTTATGAATACATCAGTTCACATTGCTTGTGGGTAGGTGGGGGGGGGGGGAGAGAAGGAAGAGGAGTGGAGAGACGAATAATTAATACACCTTTTTTCCCCAGTTATACATACTTAAAAGAAGCAGTTCATTCTCATTAGGCGGGAAAATATGCAATAAAAGAGAGATTTTAAAAAAAAAAACCCCCACACACAGAATCTGGTTGTTCAAGGGCAAATTTGGTGCATAACGTGGAAACAATTCTTGGTTATGTCTTAACTTGATTAGCAGGCCATATAAGACTGGAACTGGGGTCTGTTTCATAGCCAAGGGCTTTTAAGCCCAAAAGACTTAGTTATGAGTCTCTTAGCATGTACAAAGTTCTAGGACACAATCTAGTCTCTTTGCAAGAACTGGGGTAGGGAAAGGATGATCCTGGGACATGTAAAACCCCCAGAGCCAAACAAACAAGCCCCCGTTGTGATACCATTTCAATATACGAAAGACTGCCTCCTTCTCTATGTACCTTCTCATGTGCTAAAATCAGCAAATGGGGCCCTCATGGTGTTTCCTCCACCCTCAAATACTTGTGGCTGCTGCTGCTGCTACAGAATTCACTTCTCTATGGTGTGGTGCCGTGGTTTAAACCACAGAGCCTAGGGCTTCCCAATCAGAAGGTCAACACTTCAAATCTCCGCGACGGGGTGAGCTCTCGTTGTTCGGTCCCAGCTCCTGTCCACCTAGCAGTTCAAAAGCACGTCAGGTGCAAATAGATAAATAGGTACTGCTCCGGCAGGAAGGTAAATGGCGTTTCTATGCGCTACTCTGGTTCGCCAGAAGTGGCTTAGTCATGCTGGCCACATAACCCGGAAACTGTCTGCAGACAAACATTGGCTCCCTCGGCCTATAGAGTGAGATGAGCACCGCAACCCCAGAGTCGTCCGCGATTGGACCTAACGGTCATGATGTGGGATTCCATGATGTGAGAATGTTGAGGGTGGCAGGAGAGGATATATTTATTATTAATATCCTTCCTAACCTGCGCTAGCGAGTTTGTTCACTTAACAGAGTGCATTCCCCTTCTTACGCAGCAGAAAACTGGTTGCAAACTCGTGTGAGTTTCTTACCACAATAAACAATTCAATCTGGCTTGTCCTGATTGAAATGTGTTCTAATATGTTCCTGTACAAACAGGTTTATCCCATAAGGGAGATGACCTGGGGGACTGCTTGGCTGGTAGCCAACAGTTCAGTCCACGAAGTTCGCAGGACAAAAGGAAGATGGAGGAGAGACAGAGTGGCAGCACACCTTGGCCTTTTGCCAGGTCTGGAAAGGTCAGGCCCACCCACTAGTCACATGCAAGGAAGGATGCTCCAGGCCAGGTGTAACAGGAAGTTTGACTGGCTGGACCAACATCCCTTTGAATGTCCACTCTAGGAAAACAAGGAATGTTGTATTTGACTGCTCCCAGTGGACTACATCCCACACATGATTCGTTTGAGGTTTTTAAACAGAGGTCAGATGGCCATCTGTCAGGGATTCTGCAGCTGAGATTCCTGCATCTCAGGAGGTCAGACTAGACGACCCACGGGGGCAGCTTACAGCTTCTACGATCCTACAATTCTATTATTCAAATAATAGTTCTAAGGCACCCTTGACAGAATCCGGGTGCAGATCCAGGAGGGCACCTCTTTGCCAATTAGCAGGGAGCGCCACGGTGCAACCTGGTTTCCACGTCACCAGCCAGGGAGACTCTGTTCCAGCTGCGCTGATGTCCCTGCAAAGCTCCCGGGGAGATGAAATTGCTCAGGAGCTTGCAAAGAAATCTCGCCCATCTGCTCTGACAGATTTCCTCCTCCTCCTCTTCTCCCTCTGGAGGGCTCCCAGCTTTGCATTCCTCTGCAGTCGCCTACCTTTGGCTGCCCTCATCCTCCCGCACTTTCCACTTTCCCCGCCTGGCTCTCCCAAAGAGGTGGAGGAAAGTGGCGCATCAGGTCTTTCCACCCTGCGGCCACGCTCCGTGCTGCTGATCTGTGTCAGTGGTCTTGGTTTGTTTGCTCATTTTCTTGTTGAAGGGGAAGCAGGGGAGAGAGAGAGAGAGGGAAGGTTTAATACCAGGTAATTAAACACACGCGGCTCAGGGCCGTAAAAAAGCGCAGGAACGAGTCCCAACTCCCTCTTGATAAGATCTCCGATCATTCAATTCTCGTTGCTCCAATAATCCAGATCTAATTTGCTGGGAGCTTCGGAAAAAAGAGAGTTTCTCTCACAGCAGTTCATTACGGGCGTGTGACTAGCATTTCATTACTGCCCGCAACTGGCATGAAGGAGGGGGGAGGAGGCACGAATCTTTCCCACCTTCAAGTCCCCTTGTGACGTGCACCACAACTGTGCTTGTAGAATCACAGAATTGTAGAGCTGGAAAGGACCTCTAAGGCTTATCTAGTCCAACCCACACATGCAAACACACGGGTGGCGCTGTGGTCTAAAACACTGAGCCTCTTGGGCTTGCCAATTAGAAGGTCAGCAGTTCGAAAACCCATGATGGGGTGAGCTCCCATTGCTCTGTCCCAGCTCCTGCCAACCTAGCACACCAGTGCAAGTAGATAAATAGGTACCACTGCGGCGGGAAGGTCAACGGTGTTTCCGTTAGCTCTGGTTTCCATCACAGTGTCCTGTCGCTCCAGAAGCAGTTTAGTCCTGCTGGCCACATGGCCCAGAAAGCTGACTGTGGACAAACGCCGGCTCCCTCAGCCTGAAAGCGAGATGAGCGCCGCAACCCCATAGTCGCCTTTGAATAGAATAGAATAGAATAGAATAGATAGAATAGAATAGATTCTTTATTGTCATTACACAAGTGCAACATTGCACAAGTGCAACGAAATTGGATGCAGTCAATGAAATTGACTGGACTTAACCGTCCAGGGGTCCTTTACCTTTTACACACACACATTGCAGAAATCACAACTAAAGCATCCCTGGCAGATGGCCATCCAACCTCTGCTTAGAAACCTCCAAGGAAGGAGAGTCCACCACCTTTTGAGGGAAACAGTTCCACCGTCTAACAGCTCTCACCACCAGAAGTTCTTTCCTTTCTTGGGATTTGAATTGTGTCTGAAAGGGGAGGCCTTCACTGTGAGGGTGTGGAGCCAGGACACTGGAGCCTGTGTAGCTACTGTCTACCTTCGCAGGTTGCCCTCAAGAGAAATCGGCTCCTCTGTTCCAGCTTCAACTCAAGGATTCACTTGCTGAAGCTTAGCTTTACAAAGGGAATGGACCTTCAAGAACTGGCCAAGTTCTGAGCCCCAGAGACCAGCTTCCATGGGGGATGAGGAGAGCAGCCTTCATGGGGCTATTTGGCTGAAAGCCTTCTGTGCTGCTCTGTCGGGGCAGAAGGAAGTGGCACATAGATGGGGGTGCCTAACTGGAAGACTTCACAGCTGCTGCAAGAAAAGGACATGGGATCTGAGCCCTGAGCTCTAGAGCAGTGTTTCCCAACCGGTGTTCCGCGGCACACTACTGTGCCGTCAGACATTGACTGGTGTGCCGTGGGAGGGAGGCGGGCGAGTCGGGCGGTGAGAGGCGGCGGCGGCGAGGATCCGCGTCGAGCCGGGGCGGCTCCGCGGTGGTGGTGCCGAGCGGCGGGGCAGCGCGTGCAAAAGGGAGGAGCGCGAGACAGTGGAGGAGGAGGAGGCCGGCATGTCCGGGCAGCAGCAGCAACAACAGCAGCAGCAACTCCCGGCGACGGCTCCTCAAGCCCCGCCGCCGCCCCCTCCTCCGCCCGCTATCGCCGCCACCACCAAAACAGCCGCCGCCGCCTCAGTTGCCGCCGTCCCTCAGTCCCTCGCTCTGCTGCCTCCTCCCACCCCCAAAGCTTGGAGGTTCCCCGGCAAGGGGGAGGGAAAAAACTTTCACTTTCGTGCGTCCCTCCCGGCGTGACGCTGCGCGCTGACGTCACGGGGCGGGGCTTTAATGGTGGTGTGCCGTGAGATTTTTTTTCAGTAAACAGGTGTGCCGTTGCCCAAAAAAGTTTGGGAAACACTGCTCTAGAGTCCCTTATCTCCCTCCCAATCCCTTGCCAATCAGCTACTCTGTTTCAACACCCCCTTCCCTCTTGTTTGCCTTAGTGTCTTTTCCTTAGCTGGAGCAGTTTTTTCTTCTAATTTCTCTCCTCATTGCTTTAATCTCTCTGTCTCCTCTCCTTGCAAGTTTGCTGTCTTTACCTCCCCCCTCCCAGGCAGCCTCCTTTATCTCTAGAGTCCCTTATCTCCCCTCCCATTTGCTTGCTGATCAGCTGATCAGCGGCTTTATTTCAATACCCCCTGCCCTCTTTCTAAAAAAAAAGCACGATTTGCTTTTTGACCCTGGGCAATTCGGCTCCAGGGACCATGCATTCACTCCATAAGACGCACAGACATTTCCCCTTACTTTAGGAGGAAAAAAGTGTGACTTATGGAGTGAAAAATACCATATGTCATTTCCCAGAATGCTTTTAGAATCTCACAGGTCCACCACATATGATAGACGGTGCCTTCCTTTTGCTTACATTTCCAGCAAATATTTACACTTGTCTTAGACATTTTTGCAAGCTTACTAGGAGTCAAATACCACCGGTACATCATTTTCATATAATTTTCTTTCAATGTACAACATGCTGAGAATTTCACCCAAGCCTTCCTTACCTGGATTGTGCAGCAGTGCCTGGCAGCATCAATGGCAGATTCTGGTGAGATCTTGTGAGATCTCACTGAGCTCTTGCAAGATCTTACAGAGCTCATGAGATCTTGTGAGATTTCAGGAAGATCTCACAAGATCTTGCTAGCTTAATACTGCTATTAAACCAACTAGATTTAGTAGGATTATGCATAGGGTTTCCATGTTGGGTTGCAGCTAGCACTGTTGGCAGGGTAAGGTCCTGGCACTTACATGACCTCCCACTACTGACGTTGCTGGTGATGGCAGGGTTGAGTAAGTTTGGCACAGTGCAAACACACCGGTGCAACCAAACTGGTGCTCGTGCCAGTGTGTTCACACCACATCAACCTCACCTCCTTCCTCCTCTACCTTCTTGTAAGCCACAGTGATGTCGGCGTTGGGAGATATGCTAAGTGCCTCCCCCCACCAAATGCTACTAGTTGTGGGTGGCCTATGATTTTAAAAGTTTCCACCTTCTGCCCAAGTAGTGTTTTCAAGTGGCCATTGTAGCTGTGCTTTTAACAGCAGCTCGACATGCAGACATAGGTTGATATTCAATAAAATAATTGAATGAGTGGACCACAATGGGACTTTCCTCCCTCTCTTCCCACTGTGATCCCCCTAAATCCTTTGTATGAGTTCCCCCAAACCCAGATTCGGGGACAGTGCAGGGTTGGAAGAAAGTCCCATTGCAGAAGTGGAAGTTTCTCTGCTCATGAACTTATTCCACCAAATACTGCCTATAATCCTGATCTCAAAGGTCGTCTAGAACAGGCCAGGTAGTCTTGTTGGCTTTTTCCAGACTAATTGGCAGCAAGATTCTGCTGCCAAAATAGATCAGCCTGGGCAGGCCACCGGCCATTTCAGTACTTCTGGGTTTCAGCAGTCCGCAACCCGAAAAAACTCAACCTGAAGCGGCTGTAACCCAAGGTATGACTGTACAGTTTTCTGTTGGCAGAAATAATAATACCCCGCAGATCTAACTGGGTCCCAGCCACTCTGGGCAGCTTCCAACATACCGGTATATAAAACCACAATAGAACATTTAAAAACTTCCCTACAAAGAGCTGCACCTTCAGATGTCTTCTAAAGGTTGTATAGTTACTTACGTCCTTGGCTAGGGAGTCGCATAATTCCATACCCTCCGACATTTCTCCGATGAAAATGGGGACTTCCTCGGGAAAAGTGGGACTCACCAGGATCAAATCAGAAACAGGGATGGTTTCCATAAGTCCAGGACTGTCCCTGGAAAACAGGGGCACTTGGAGGGTCTGTAAACTGCTCTGGGAATTGTAGCTCGGTGAGGGGAATAGGGTAAGGGCGGTCTTCTGACAATTCTCTGCACCCTTCAAAAGCTACAGTTCCCAAGATTCTTTGGGGGAAGCTATGTGTGCTCAAAGTGTTATGATACTGCTTTAAGTTAATAGTCCAGATGGGGACTTAGGCCAAGCATCCTGCATCCCACAGTAGCCAACCGTGATGGTGACAACAGTTTCCATGGCTCCCAGTCCCAGGGCTCCTCCCCAGCTTAATTCCTGCATCTTGCTCAATGCATACTCTTACAAAGGAAGCCTCAAGACCCCACCCTCCTCGCCTCCCCCCAAGTGGGTGTCTCTAACCCTTCCCATTCCATTATTTCTAAAGACTTTCTTCTTTTTTTAAAGAGTCTTGGCTACCAGACTAGGAGGGGAGGACAAGGCAGGAAGGAACAGAAGGATGATTTTTTAAAAGAGAGAGAGAGAGATAGGGGGGAGAAAAAAAGAATGAGAATGTCGTGGAATTGGGGGGGGGGGGAGTTATTTATAGCCGTGACTCCTGCAAAGCGAGAGATATCAGTGCCAGGGAGAGATTGTAGAAATAATTCTGGAGACAGACGCCTCTGCCTTTGGTGAGAACGCTGCATGACAATTGCGTTCGCGGTGCATTGGGGAGGGCGGGAGTTACAGGGAAATAAAGAGGCGCTTGATCCCCTTCCTGGATTTACTGTACTATATAAGGGAAGAGGCCTCTCTGTCGAACTTCCCAAACTTATCTGGTAAACCTGTTTGTTTGTTTGTTTTTTCCTTAAAAGAAAAAACAAAGGCAACCTCTTTTGCCTCACTTTGGTGGGATTTTACTGAATACATTTTTTTAAAAAAGGAAATTTACATTTGTCTCATCTACATGCCTCTTGAGAAATTTCGGATAAATAACATTGGATTGGTTGAAACTACCGTATTTTTCACTCTATAAGATGCACTGGACCACAAGACGCACCTAGTTTTTGGAGGAGGAAAACAAGAAAAAAAATATTCTGAATCTCAGAAGCCAGAACAGCAAGAGGGATCGCTGTGCAGTGAAAGCAGCAATCCCTCTTGCTGTTCTGGCTTCTGGGATAGCTGTGCAGCCTGCATTCACTCCATAAGATGTACACACATTTCCCCTTACTTTTTAGGAGGGAAAAAGTGAGTCTTATAGAGCAAAAAATACGGTAATTACTGGTGTGATATAGAGCCTTTTACTCTGGGTGCTTCAGCTAAAGTTTTCAATTTCTGTATGTCTTACCAGTCCTGTGCCACACACACCTCTCATTTCTCACGATGGTTGTTGTTGTTGTTGTTGTTGTTTAGTCATTTAGTCATGTCTGACTTTTCGTGACCCCATGGACCAGAGCACGCCAGGCACTCTTGTCTTCCACTGCCTCCTGCAGTTTGGTCAAACTCATGCTGGGAGCTTCGAGAACACTGTCCAACCATCTCATCCTCCGTCGTCCCCTTCTCCTTGTGCCCTCCATCTTTCCCAACATCAGGGTCTTTTCCAGGGGGTCTTCTCTTCTCATGAGGTGGCCAAAGTATTGGAGCCTCAGCTTCAGGATCTGTCCTTCCAGTGAGCACTCAGGGCTGATTTCCTTCAAAATGGATAGGTTTGATCTTCTTGCAGTCCATGGGACTCTAAAGAGTCTCCTCCAGCTCCATAATTCAAAAGCATCAATTCTTCGGCTATCAGCCTTCTTTATGGTCCTGCTCTCACTTTATGGTCCAGCTCTCACTTCCATACATCACTACTGGGAACTATCCCTTTATCTGTCTGTATCTCTTTGCAAATATCCAAATAACCAGCTTTATATTTTCTTCTTGTGATTGTGACACCCCATTGACCAGCCTTTGTTTGGTTCAGCCAAGTTATTATGTGACTTGTCTCATGAAGTTCTATTTTGTTATTTGGATCAGAGGGATAAATTTCAATAAAAATAGTTTTTAGAAAACAAAAATACTCCAGGTGTGATGCCATGGCGGCAAATCTCCCTTCTTGTGAAGCTCAAAGGGACACATATAAAGAACATTGTGAAAATGCTTTTTTTAAAAAAAGTTTTGAAAAATATATTGAATTTTGCATAGCTCACTTTCGCCATCTCGTGTCACATTTGTATAATGCACTTCACAACGCATTTAAACGTTTCATTTGCAGCTGTATAGCTGAGTCCATGATCTGGTGGCTGTAGAGGTGCTTGGATGGTGTGGGGAGAGGGGAGATTTTTACTTTCCAAAAATATGTATAATAGGCAGAAATGCATATTTTATTATGTCTTTATTTACAACATTTTTCTCCAAGGAGCTCAGAGTGGCATACATGGTTCCTCTCTCCCTGCTCATTTAATCCACAACAACCCTGTGAGGTAGGCTATGCTGAGAGGCAGCGATTGGCTCCCAATCTTCCTGGCTGTGTGGGGAGTTGAACCCTGGTCTCCTAGGGTCAGCACAGACAGTACTGAGCTTGATTGGCCCAAGGCCCATCTGAATCAGTATCAAATTGCCTCCTGTGCCTCTGGAAGGTAGGACTCAAACCCATGGCTTCAAGCTCCAAGAAAGGAGATTCCGACTACGCATCAGGAAAAACAGAGTCAGAGCTCTTCGACAGCGGAATGGTCTCCCTTGGCAGGTTGTGGACTCTCCTTCCTTGGGGGTTTTGTCATTGATGCTTTAGCTGAGTTTCCTACATTGCAGGGGGTTGGACTAGATGACCACCGGGATCCCTTCCATCTGTACCATTTTACAATTCTATGACCACTGCCGATGATGGCTCCTAGCCTAGGGTTAACAGATGTTCCCGTTTCCCAGGGACAGTCCCCATATTTGCCAATAAGTCCCTGGGCAAATTCCATCCCTGGAATGTCCCCGGATTTCATCTAATGTCCCTGGAAACTCAGCAGCGGCAGTCTCAGCAGCCCGGAGCAGTTGGCTCTGGCTGGCTTCAGGAGCTGCTCAGAAGTCCCCATATGATGGTGGTGCAGGGGCTCTCAGATGCAGCTTCTGGGCTGCCTCCACCTTCCCTGACCCCAGCAACCAAGCTGTGAAGGGAGGCTTCATGCTGCCTATTGGAGCAGCATCCCAACTCCTACTTGCGTGCAAGCAGGAGGGGGCAGGGATCTCTCAGTTAGGCAATGGGAAGCCTCCCTTCCCAGCTGAGGGATGCCCGCCCCCTCCTGCTTCCACGCAAGTAGGAATGGCTGCCACCGTTCTCGGCCCTCCTTCTCCGCCTTCCATGCCTGACGCACCACGCACCGCTTCCCCACCACCACCACCGAAGAACCAACAACTCAGGGGCCACCCAGGCTCATGGAGAAAGGAGATAGAAGTCTCAGAGGAAGGGGAAACGTGGGGGTTGAGGTCAAGGCGGCGGCCGCCCCTCTGCCACCACCATTGCTGCAGCATCAACATCCCGAATGTGTAGTATTCATTCATTCATTCATTCATTCATTCATTCATTCATTCATTCATTTAAAGTGTCCCCGGATTCATTGAAAAAAATCTGGTAACCTTATTCTAGCCGCGATGGCTCTGCTCTGCCCTCCGAAATCAGAAGCAGCAATGTTCCTCAACACCAGGGGTCAGCAAAATTACCACTCCTCGGGCCAGTGTCTCCAGCCCCGATTGTGCGGCGGGCCAGAGGGTAGGGGAGCATGTGCCCATATGCCTGCGCACACGCTATTTCTGGCACACTTCTGGGTCAGAGAAGCACCGGAAATAGCTTGTGCACATGTGCACGGGCCTCCTCCAACATGGATGTGCACCAGAAATAACGCTTGCACATGCGCATAAGCTATTTCCGGTGCTCCTATGACCCGGAAGTGGGCAGCTGCTCAGTGCAGCGCTGGTAAGAGTGGGTGGCGGCAGCAGGCGTCACCGCGGGCCAGATAAATGAGTCCCTCGGGCCTTATCCGGCCCGCAGGCCTTAGTCTAGGGACAACGCCACTTGCTGGAAACCACAGAAGTTGTGCTCAGATCCTGCACCCTGCTTTCCAGCAGGCATCCGTTGGGCCGCTGTGAAAAGAGATTGCTGAGCTTCAACGGGCCCCTGGCCTGATCCAGCGGCCTCTTCTTATGTTCTTATGCTCTTATGGTGCCACATAAACAATTTTATGTGCATCCTCTCCCCCAGCCCCCGGCCGCCATCCCTCCCCTCCCTCCGCCGTTAAAATTAAAATAGGGAGGGAGAAAGAGAGAGGGAGAGGGAGAGGGAGAGGGAGAGGGAGAGAGAGAGAGAGAGAGAGAGAGAGAGAGAGAGAGAGAGAGGTCCCTCTGGATACACGGCGACTCCAGAGCATAAAGATTAACAGTCCTTTAATAATGCTGCAAATCCCAGGCAAGGAGGGAATGCCTCTTTCACGCTATTAATATTTCTCCATTCCGCTGCACTATTCCAGATGGCTCTCAGCTTTAATGCCCCCTCCATCCTGCACATGAATCTGCTACTGCAATATCTGTTTCCCCATGGTACAGAGCAGAGCAGGGACAGGAAGTGTGTGGCGGGGAGGGCACAACCACAAACAATTTCCTTCTCCTCCCAACTTGCTGAATTTTCAGGGATTTACTCCGAAATGATTCGCTTTTTCAGGAATTCTGAGCAGGCTTTGCTCGCCATCAGCAACGGTGGCACCCGATTGGCTGCGTCGTGCTGCGACATCACCACGTTTGCTCTGCGATCCCCGATTGGGACGTTGTAGGAGGGGAGAGAAGCCATATCACAGCGGACCGGCAACAAACGTTTTGGGCAGAGCGGCAAACTGGCTGCAGGAACAACTGAGAAGAGGGTTGACGCTCCTCAGCGTTGTCATAAAGCCAAATAAGAGTGAGGGCAGGAGCTGAAAAACGGGTTTCCTGACATCACTCTGGCAGCTTCTGCGTAAGAACAAGATGCTCAGCTAGACAAGCCTTTGGCCTGATCCAGCAGGGCTCATCTTAACATAGAATCATAGAATTATAGAGTCGGAAGGGACCCAGTGGGTCATCAATTTAATGTAATGACATTTTAATGTATTTTTCATCTTTGTTGGAAGGCGCCCAGAGTGGCTGGGGAAACCCACCCAGATGGGTGGGGTACAAATATATTATTATTATTATTATTATTATTATTATCAATCCCCCTGCAATCAGCGGCATAGCTAGCCACTTGGGTACCTGGTGCAGGGGCGTGTCCTGCAGCCAGGGGCGAAGCAATCTGCCCATGGGGGCAGGGCGAGTCTCCAATGCTTAGAGCCTCTCCACCGCCTCCACCTCAGCTGTAGGGCAGCTGAAGGAGAGGTAGTAGGCAGACGCAAGCCCCACGTTGCCGTTTCAGGCAGTGCGGAACCTGCGGGCACCTAAGCTACCGCATCATTCCTAAAAAGTTTCGTGAGCCAATTTTCTAAAAAGCAAACTCCTTTTGTCACCCCCCTCAGTGATGACACCCAGGGTGACCCACACACCCCGCACCTCCACCACTACCTGCGATGCAGGAGTATGCAGCTGTCCTATCCGAGGATCGAACTTACAACCTTGGCATTATCAGCACCAGGCTCTAACCAACTGAGCTATCCAGACTGACATGTCCTTATGTAGACAGGAGGTCCATTCCACATGGCATCAAAACAGGCAGCACCTCTCCTTTGGAACTTCCCCTTGTTCTGTGTTCCGATGTAGTCATACTTGTGTCCGGAACTTCCTGTGATTTCATGTGATATTTTTTGGTGCAGGAACTCAGGGCGGGGAGGGAGGAGGAAGGAGTTCAGCTCTTCAGCCTCAGAATCCTCCCCCAGAAATCCCAAAGTGGAGGCAAACTGGATCACCGAGATGCCAAGGAAATGTCAGCCCATCACTTTCTCCTCTTGTTCTCTTTCTCTCTCTCTCCCACCCCTCCTATTACGGATCTCTCCCCTCCTGATCGCTTTTCATCAAGCTGTCAGCGAGTGACAAAATGCATTTACACACTCATGCAGATGCACACTCACCAGAAGGGATAGGAAGGAAGAGGGGGAGAAACCACCCGAGTCTAGTTTTCATCTTCCACATTTGGAAGATTATTCATCGCAAGCTGTTAGACGCTCCTGACTCACATGAGCTACGGATGTTCCAGTTATGTCAAGGCTGGGGAACGGAGTGCGGCCCTCTAGTCCTTACTAGCTGGCCCCTGAGACTCTCTCTGCTCCACATCCCTCCTTAGCTCTCCTTGAGTACCTTCCCCTGTCTGGCCTTATCCTCCCCATAAGATAAATATAAAAAGCTACTTCATAGTGAATCAGGTCAAGGCCCCATCTAAGTCCTGGACTCCCTCTCCTCGGACTGACAGCAGTTCTCTGGGGTCTCAGGCCTTGAGCTCTTCTTCCCCATTGCATCCTGTGTTTGAATCTAGGCCCTTCTGCAAGCCAGGCAGGTTCTCTGCAGCAGAACTCTCCTCGAACTCTGAGCAAGCGTCTTGTTTGCCTGGGTGGAGGAAAGAGAGAGGGGAAATGAGTGTAGAAACTGGAAACTAGAGGCAGTGCGGTGTAGTGGTTAGAGAGCCAGACTACGCCTACCTCACAGGATTGTTGTGGGGATGAGATGAGGAAGGGGCAGAACCATATACGTTTAGCTCCTTGAAGAAAGGGGTGGGATAAAAATGCAAAAGATTAAGCCTTCCTTTTAGGTGCCAGAATCCCAAGGGAGCAGAAAAAATTACAGTGGTACCTCGGGTTAAATATTTAATTCATTCCGGAGGTCCGTTCTTAACCTGAAGCTGTTCTTAACCTGAAGCACCACTTTAGCTAATGGGGCCTCCCGCTGCCGCCGCGGAGCACGATTTCTGTTCTCATCCTGAAGCAAAGTTCTTAACCCGAGGTATTATTTCTGGGTTAGTGGAGTCTGTAACCTGAAGCATCTGTAACCCGAGGTACCACTGTACACTGTACAGTGGTACCTTGGTTTAAGAATAGCTTAGTTTCTGAACAACTTGGATTAAGAACACTGCAAACCCGGAAGTAGGTGTTTTGGTTTGTGAACTTCGCTTTGGAAGCAGAACATGTTCCGCTTCCTGTTGAGTGTGTTATGTTTGCAAATTGACTCCCCCGCTGCTATGGGAAAGCACGCCTTGGTTTAAGAACGCTTTGGTTTAAGAACAGACTTCCGGAACGGATTAAGTTTGTAAATCAAGCTATCACTGTATTTATGTATGCAACCACGGCTGCGTGGATGTTATTGGCCCAGAGAAGGTCGCCAGGAAGCAAGTGTGGCCCTCTCTCTCACCACCCTTGCTCTCTAAGGTCTTTCCGAATCAGTCCCTGCTTTGCCACTGAAATGGGATGGGCTCACCATCTCTGTCTCCCGGCCCCCCGGGCCTCTGAGCATGCCAAGAGTGTAAAATGCCGAATGACATTTCTAGGAGCGCTTCTCCACAGCCTCTGACACCTTTGTCACATGGTCAACCGGCATTAGCCCTGCCACATAAATGAGGGGTTCCTGTGGCTCACACACACACACCCCCGCAGCCCATGCCCCAGATCCCCCGAAAAGGAATCTGGCACAGCATCCTCCTGGCCAGCCAGGTTAAGGGCATCCCAATTCCCCCCCCCCCCCCGGCGAGAATTGCTCTTAATGAATAATGTATCTGACCACCTTTCCCTTGAGCGCAGGAGTTATCTGGCCTGCGTCTCCGTACGTGCGCACACAGCCCCCCTTCCGCAGCGCTGATATCTCCTTTTTCCCAGGGTTCCTTTAGCAGCATGGGTATCTCGTCGCCCAGGATCTCTGTCCGCATGCTAAGCAGAGGGAGAGGATTGCACCATCATCAATCAGAGGCCAGAAGGACGACAGACCTCGCTGCTTTCGAAAAGGAGTTGCGGAGATCCAATCAGATCTTTGGCCGAGAGCGGGGAAATAAAACTCCAGGCTAAAGGGAGAGGCTTTCCTGCACCCACCCCCCTGATCTTGCTGACAGGGTGGGGGCACAGGGGGTGGCAGGGAACAAATGAGACCACTTAAATAGTAATTAAGTCCTAATGGCCTGCACAGATAGGTCTCCACCGGCTTGGAAATGTGCGATGCTGGGAATTAGATGAGGATATTCACAAGTGCGCCGGCAACATGATTAAAACAGCATTAACCCCGTTATGATTACAGCTTAAAAAAATAAAAATCTATGTTTGTTATGTTGAAATAGATATAGCACAATTTTCTCACCCTTTCTCTAGCTCAAGGCTTTCGCTAGCTGTCTGCCACTGTTAAGAGTTTAAGAATGGTCTTCCGGACCAGGCCAGTGGCCCACCGAGTGGTGGAAGAACGACAAGGAAAGAGTCAGTCTGGCTTCTCCAGGGAGGGAGATCCAAAGTTGTCTGGGAGCAGCCACCAAGAAGACCCTCTCCTGTGTCCCCACCAAGTGTGTGGGTGGTGGGACCTAGAGATGGGCCTCCTCAGAAGATCTTGGAGCCCAGAAAGAAAGAAAGAAAGAAAGAAAGAAAGAAAGAAAGAAAGAAAGAAAGGAAGGCAGGCAGGCAGGCCATTGTATCAGCATACAAGAGCTCCCGATATTCTCCTCTATTTGATAGATTCCCCACTTTTTCCTTCTTTCATCTGAATCTCCTTCTGAAGGAAGGTGACAGATTCCATGTATGTGTGTTTTTTCCTTAATTTTTCATGGCATCCTTGATTTTTTAAAAAACAAAAAGGACCCCTGGGTGGTTAAGTCCAGTCAAAGGCGACTATGGGGTTGCAACGCCCATCTCGCTTTCAGGCCCAGGGAGCCAGCGTTTGTCCACAGACAGCTTTTTGGGTCATGTGGTCAGCATGACTAAACCACATCCGGCACGATGAGAAAAGAAGATTGTGAGCCGCTTTGAGACTCAAGAAGAAGAAGAAGAAGAAGAAGAAGAAGAAGAAGAAGAAGAAGAAGAGTAGTAGTTTGGATTTGATATCCTGCTTTATCACTACCCGAAGGAGTCTCAAAGCAGCTAACCTTCTCCTTTCCCTTCCTCCCCCACAACAAACACTCTGTGAGGTGAGTGGGGCTGAGAGACTTCAAAGAAGTGTGACTGGCCCAAGGTCACCCAGCAGCTGCATGTGGAGGAGCGGAGACGCGAACCCGGTTCCCCAGATTACGAATCTACCGCTCTTAACCACTATACCACACTGGCTCTAATTTATTTATATCCCACCCTCCACAGCCAAAACTGGGCTCAGAGCGGCTAACAACAATAAAAGTAACACAGCTTTCTAAAATCAATATTCTAAAATCAATTCAAAATCAAATTAATGGCAACCACTGGGCCAGAGTTCTACGAGGATCACCAAAGGAGGGGGTCAGACTGTGCCTTGGCCAAAGTCCTGGTGGAACAGCTCTGTCTTGCAGGCCCTGCAGAAAGATGTCAAGTCCCTATCCTTAGGGTAGTGATAAAGCGGGATATCAAATCCAAACTCTTCTTCTTTTCTTGGCATGCTCGCACCTACCTTGGGCGCTGCTCTTCCACATGGGATTGCTCGTGGTGGCTCTGCCTGAGCAAGATCCTCCATGACATGCAAGGCTCCATGCATTGCGCCCTGCCCTGGTCCGCCCTGCCCCCATCCCTGGCTCGCCCCGCCTCTGGACACAGGTCATGCGTGCCACACTGGGTGCCCAAGCGCCTAGCTCTGCCACTGCTGCCAAGAAGTGCATTAGTACATGACCAGAGACACCCTGGAAGGGATGCGGGTGGTGCTGTGGGTTAAACCACAGAGCTTAGGACTTGTCGATCAGAAGGTTGGCAGTTCGAATCCCTGCAACGGAGTGAGCTCCCGTTGCTCTGTCCCTGCTCCTGCCAACCTAGCAGTTCAAAAGCACGCCAAAGTGCAAGTAGATAAATAGGTACCACTCCAGTGGGAAGGTAAACGGCATTTCTGTGTGCTGCTCTGTTTCGCCAGAAGCGGCTTTGTCATGCTGGCCACATGACCCGGAAGCTGTACGCCAGCTCCCTCAGCCAATAAAGTGAGATGAGCGCCGCAACCCCAGAGTCGGTCACGACTGGACCTAATGGTCAGGGGTCCCTTTACCTTTACCTTTAGAGACCCCCTAGATCGGACCAATGACTTGCATAGTCCAGCATCCTGTTCTCACAGTGGCCAACCAGAAACCTCAGTGCCAAACCCCGAAACAGGATCCAAAGAGGACTCTCCCCTCCTGCAGTTTCCAGCAGCTGGTATTCAGAAGCTGGTATTCAGAAGCACCGTGGAGACAGGGCAGAGCCACTGCGGCTCACAGTCACTGCAAGCTGTGAGTTTGAACACAGACTGGGAAGAGGCCACTTGAGATCAGGAACGAGACTCTCCCCCCCCCCTTCTATCCTGCCCCCATTGCACTCCCCTTGCAGGGAGAGTTAATCTCATTGACCCAAATTCTCTTTTGTCGGCAAAAGGAAGGGCCTCCTCCGGAGACAAGGAGAGTGAGGAGAGAAAACCATGCGGATAATAAGGCTCCGACCGACAAAGCGTTTCAAAATGCCACGTGGAGGCGAGAGGAGGCAGGAGGTGCCCCCGCAAAGGGAGAAAAGGAAAGAAAGCAAATTCTAAAGCCCTGTGGCAGGTGGAGTGCGCCCTTTTGTCGGAAAGAAGGTCACTGTCTTCCAAAGAGGATGTTATCCAATTTCCCCCAACAAAACCAAGATATTTCAGCTGCTTGCGAATGGTGGAGAATCGCTAGATTCAATAGCCAAGCCAAGTGCATATGTGTGGTTTTGAGGATGCGCACACATAGGGCCAGTGTGGCGGTGTGATTGGAGCACAAATGCCCCACTCAGCCAGGAAGCTGGCTGGGTGATTTTGGGCCAGGCACTGCCTCTCTCAAGCTAACCTACTTCGTAGGATCATTGTTAGGTTGGAATGGAGAGGAGGAGAAGGCCATCTTGAGCACCTTCGACAATTTTGCCATCTAGGAAATTAATTTCAAAGAGTCTACTCTGAGTAAGACCAGCACTAAGTAGAGTGGTACCTCAGGTTACATACACTTCAGTTTACATACGTTTCAGGTTACAGACTCCGCTAACCCAGAAATAGTGCTTCAGGTTAAGAACTTTGCTTCAGGATGAGAACAGAAATCGTGCTCTGGCGGCGCGGCAGCAGCAGGAGGCCCCATTAGCTAAAGTGGTGCTTCAGGTTAAGAACAGTTTCAGGTTAAGAACGGACCTCCGGAACAAATTAAGTACTTAACCCGAGGTACCACTGTACTAGCCTCTAAGCCAGCCTTTCTCAACTTGTGGGTCTCCAGATGTTGTTGAACTACAACTCCCATCACCCCTAGCTAGCAGGCCAGAGCTCAAGGATGATGGGAGTTGTAGTCCAACAACATCTGGGGACCCGCAGGTTGAGAACTGCTGCAGCTTTGCTCCCTTCCACAGGCAACTGTTCAACCACTTTGAAAACAAGAGATTTGACTAGAAGATGGACTGGGTCCATCAGGGCTCTTCCTATATTCTTAGGATTTTCTTTTTCCCGTGCTTCTCATTGAATTGTGATGTTGCTTCATTTTTAAACTCTTCATTTCGGGTTCCGCTGTGGTTTGTCAATTTTATTGCTCTTCCGCAGTCCCTTCTGCTATTTACCAGTCACACGCACAGAGAGGCACACACACACACACACACCTTTCAATAATTTTGATGCTTTAATATGGCATACGTTTGCTTTTTTAAAAAATAAACATATCTGAATGGCGCACTGGGAATTTTGACGAACCAAGTAAATGCGGTTAGTAAATACATTCACAGCCACGCAGAATCACCGATGTTTGTTTGTTCCATTTATAAGTTGCCCAATATAAACTGTTCCTTTCGCCGCACACACAAATTTAAAGCTACAATTTAAACAAGGCAAAGATACGTGAAGGCGGCAGATGAAAACAAAGCAGGTTGGGAAAGGAAGCAAATATCAAGGGGCAAAAGTAGGAATAATCAATGTCATAGGATTGAACTTGTGGCCAACCAGATGTCTTAATGGGAAGCCTGCAAGCTGGAATTAAACACAAGAGCGCTCTCTCCTTCTGTGGTTCCCAGCAGCTGGAATTCAGAAGTTTTTACTGTTCCAGTAGTGGAGGCAGGCAGAGCATTGCCATCATGCCTAGCAGCCACTCATAGTCCAGAACCACAGAACTGTAGAGCTGGAAGGGACCCGATGGTCATCTAGTCCAACCCCCTGCAATGCAGGAATCTCAGCTAAAGCATCCATGACAGATGGCCATCCAGCCTCTGTTTAAGAACCTCCAAGGAAGGGGAGTCCACCATTTCTCATGGGAGTCTATTCACTGTTGAACAGCTCTTAGTGTAGGAAAGCTCTTCCTGATGTTTAGCTGAAATCTCCTTCCTTGTATCTTGAAGGCCATTGGTTCGAGTCCTACCCTCCAGAGCAGGAGAAAGCAAGCTTGTTCCCTCTTCCATGTGACAGCCCTTGCAACAACTGATGATTCTTCTCATATCTCCCCTCAGTCTCTTCTCCAGGCTAAACATACCCAGCTCCTTCAACTTGTGATGGCCTGGGACTCGGGCTCGGAACCAGAGGAGTCTCAGTTCGCACTGGATCCTCTGCCTCAGGCTGCCTCGGAACCTAGTCTGGGGCCTGATTCTGAAAAGCCCCAGTCTGCACAGGTTCCCCTGCAACAAGCACCAGCTGGGCCATCAGGGTCCTGAGCCTGCCCTGGCTCCAGATGCGGGGATTACCTCGTTGTCATCACCTGGGCCATCACTTACAGCTGCTCCACTACCAGTTGGGTCAGGAGAGGCTGAGGTGGCCTCTGGGTCCAGTAACCCATTGACATCTCCCGAGCTGCAGAGACTCAGGTCTGAGAGAAGGAGAGACCTGAGTACTCACAGGAGGAGTGCTCACCTTCGGGCGAGACAGGGAGGTGAGTCGCCAGGGGATCAGGACCGGCTGTTACCCCGACAAAGATAAAAGGCTGTCTGACCCCGCCCCAGGTTGTGGGAGCAACATTGCTGCTTGCTAGAACCTGCCTGAGACCCTGTACCTGACCTTGCCTGGTTTCCTGCCTCGTGTCCTGCCTTGGCCCTGTCAGACTGACTCCTCACGGAACCCTTGGATTCAGGACCAGACCTGGACCACCTTGCTCGGGTTACCCCTGGGCCCAGCACACAACTGTTCTTCATAAGGCTTTGTTTCCAAACCCTTGATCATTTCGGTTGTCCTCCTCTGCAGACATTCCAGCTTGTGTTCTCTCCTCCTCTGCAAATTTGTCCAGCAGCCCTCTTTTAAAGCCTCTACCTTGGTGGCTTGGTGGGACGCAGGTGGCGCTGTGGGTTAAACCACAGAGCCTAGGATTTGTCGATCAGAAGGTCGGCGGTTCAAATCCCCACTATGGGGTGAGCTCCCGTTGTTCGGTCCCTGCTCCTGCCAACCTAGCAGTTTGAAAGCACGGCAAAGTGCAAGTAGATAAATAGGTACCACTCCGGCGGGAAGGTAAACGGCGTTTCCGTGCACTGCTCTGGTTCGCCAGAAGCGGCTTAGTTATGCTGGCCACATGACCCGGAAGCTGTATGCCGGCTCCCTCGGCCAATAAAGCGAGATGAGCACCACAACCCCAGAGTCAGCCACAACTGGACCTAATGGTCAGGAGTCCCTTTACCTTTACCTTGGTGGACATTGCTGCCTCCTGCAGGAGCGAGTTCCACCGTTTAACTCGGTGCTGCATGAAGATGAATCCACGTTAATTTTCTCTGTTTGGGAGGCTTCAAATGCACTCCTTCTCCATGCTGAGAATCTGCGGTCCATCTGCTAAGCCAACCACCCGTAAAGAAGTCCTCCTTAGGTTTCTGATGCTACCTGACAACCGGCAGGAATCATTGTCAACACGCAAAGCATGTAGTACAAAACCCGGCATATATCCTGGGAGCAAGGGTATGGGAGAGAAAGGGGGAAGTGGGGCGTGCATATATTTCAGGCTGAAACTCCGGCACACAGAGAGGAAGAAGAAGAATTTGCTGCCCTGGGTGACTGTGCTATACGAAGGGGGAAAGGAGACCCAGAGAGCCAGGCTTTTTTCATCCGCGACCTGTTATTGACGCTGCTGGCAAGAGGCGGCGATGATGCTCAAGACGGATGCAGGAAAGGATGCGGGGAGACAGCCTCACCGAGAAAACATGTGTGTGTTAAGGATGGGGAGAGGGGGCGAATATGAGAGCTGGGTTCTCCTGCCAAAATCAATGGCCTCTCCCCATAATTGCCCTTATTTCCTTTGTCAGGATGGCAGATGTTTGTGTCAAGAGAGAGAGCTGCTGGCTGGGGATGCTGGCATGATGCCGGCCGTGGGCATCCATAGCTGCTGGTTATCCACCAGTGAGGAATTTTTGGACTGTCTACAGGATGTCCTCAGTGCGCATAAGATGTGCACCAGTAGGTCTATGGAGTGAAAGAAAATGATAGGGTGAAGGAGGGAGGCTCAGCTTAAATGATCAACCTTGAAATAAGGTTCAGCTGCATATCTAGTCTGATTCCACACACATGGAAAAGAAGGCAAGGTGTCATCACATCCTTTGCATCAGGCTCTGTTGTGCTTAGATCATAGAATCATAGAGTTGGAAGACTTTTAGAAGACATCTGAAGGCAGCCCTGTTTAGGGAAGCTTTTAATGTTTAGTAGACTATTGTATTTTAATATTCTGTTGGAAGCTGCCCAGAGTGGCTGGGGAAACCCAGCCAGATGCGTGGGGTATAAATAAATTATTATTATTACTATTATTATTATTACTATTATTATTATTATTATTATTATTATTATTATTATTATTATAGAACCCAAGGGTCATCCAGTCCAACCCCCTGCAATTCAGGGTCCTGCTTGAGGCTTGCCCTCCAGTCGTACAGTATTCCTATTTCTGTCATGGTAGATATTGCTAGTGGGATGCGGGTGGCACTGTGGTCTAAACCACTGAGCCTGGGGCTTGCCAATCAGAAGGTCAGCGGTTCAAATCTCCACAATGGAGTGAGCTCCCATTGTTCTGTCCCAGCTCCTGCCAACCTAGCAGTTTGAAAGCACGCAATGCAAGTAGATAAATAGGTACCGCTGTGGCGGGAAGGTAAACGGCATTTCCGTGCACTGCTCTGGTTTTGCCAGAAGCGGCTTAGTCATGCTGGCCACATGACCCAGAAAAACTGTCCACTCCTCCACATGCAGCTGCTGGGTGACCTTGGGCCAGTCACACTTCTCTGAAGTCTCTCAGCCCCACTCACCTCACAGAGTGTTTGTTGTGGGGGAGGAAGGGAAAGGAGAATGTTAGCCGCTTTGAGACTCCTTAAAGGGAGTGAAAGGCGGGATATCAAATCCAAACTCTACCAGGAACAATCCAATCTGGACAAGCCAGCCTGGATTGCTTAACTCAAGAGATTCAAACAAATCTACCAACCAGCTTCCTGCAATATACAGGGGAATGTACTCTGCTACTAGCTCACTAGTGTGAGTGAGGAAGGATAATATTTAATCAATACATCCTCTGCTACTATCCACAACATTCCCACAAAGAGGAGGACCGGCGAGAGCCAGCGTGGTGTAGTGGTTAAGAGCGGTGGACTCGTAATCTGGTGAACCAGGTTCGCATCTCCGCTCCTCCACCTGCAGCTGCTGGGTGACCTTGGGCCAGTCACACTTCTCTGAAGTCTCTCAGCCCCACTCACCTCACAGAGTGTTTGTTGTGGGGGAGGAAGGGAAAGGAGAATGTTAGCCGCTTTGAGACTCCTTCGGGTAGTGATAAAGAGGGGTACCAAATCCAAACTCCTCCTCTTCTTCTTCTTCTTCTTCTTCTTCTTCTTCTTCTTCTTCTTCTTCAGGTTGAGCGTTTTCAGGTTGCGTCCCACAGCGACCCGGAAGTACCGGAAAGGGTTACTTCCGGGTTTCGTCGCTTGCACCTGCACAGATGCGCAAAATGACGTCACACACATGCGCAGAAGCGGCGAATCACAACCCACGCATGTGCAGATGCAGGTTGCATTCTGCTCAGGTTGACCAGAGGTACCACTGTATAAAAACATGAGAAAACATCAGGCCAGTGGCCCATCTAGTCCAGCATCTTGTTCTCACAGGGCCCAACCAGGTGCCCCAAAGGGAAACCAGCAAGCATGACCTGAGCACAACAGCATTTTGCTTTCCTGTGGCTTCCAGCAACTGGTACTCAGAAGCACTACTGCCTCCAAGCATGGAGGCAGAGCTTCTTCTCTGCTTTGGCAATCATTCGTAGCTGAATAAGATTGTCTTCCATAAACATGCTTTTAACAATGAGTCCGTAAGTGACTGTGGAGGCCAATTCTGGATCCACACGTCCTTCCACAGTGGGGACATTGGTTTCTGGGTGGGAGCTGATCATGGTGTGCATTTGCCAAGCGTGCCTTCCTTTTAACACGTTTCTCCTTTGCGTCCTGAGTTCGAGTGTCTTCAAAGCCCAGGACACCTTTGGTAAAGGCTGTTCTCCAACTGGAGTGCTCGCAGGCCAGTGTTTCCCAGTTGTCAGTGTTTATACTGTATTTTTCTAGATTTGCCTTGAGATAGTCTTTAAACCTCTTTTGTTGACCACCAGCATTACGCTTTCCATTTTTAAGTTCGGAATAGAGCAGTTGCTTTGGAAGACGATAATCAGGCATCTGAACATGGCCAGTCCAACGAAGTTGATGTTGAAGAATCATTGCTTCGACACTGCTGAACTTTACTTCTTCCAGGACACTGGCATTAGTTTGCCTGTCTTCCCAAGTGATGTGTAAAATTTTTCGGAGACACCGTTGATGGAATCTTTTGAGGAGTTGGAGCATAGTCAGTATGGCTAGTGGAATGTGGGGCTGTGAACACCTCGTAAATAAGCCTTCCGTGATCACCCACAGGTTGAGTTTCTGAAACTAGGTGTTAAAAACTGTACCTGCAACAGATGCTACAAATACCTTCAGACTTACCAATCTGAAATTACTTCCCACAACAAGATGCACTGAACATTTTTTATTTTTTATTTTTTTGCTCCTTTTCTTTTTTTTCTTTTTTACAAGATTCTGCTTGCTTGGAAGTCGGGACAAACTTCAAAGGGAGTTTGAGGCTACGAGTCTCTAGGCCAGGCCTGCGATATATTTTTCTCATTGTTAATAATAAAATAAAAATGAATGGGGTTGATCATGCTTGGCTTAATAAATATTTATGCCACCGCGAGAATTCATGACGGAAATAAATAGCGGTTATTTTCTCCGCTTAGGACAGAAATGTTTCTGAAGTGGAATTAAATGTGTGATTTATACACCCAGGAAGGATGTAATTGGATTTATAATAAACAGGTGTTTACATCCTTATCAAACCTGTAATGATGTCATAACAAGGAAATGGGGGGAGCGGGGGGGGATCTATATAGCCACTCGAGTAATGGAGCCCTGGCTGAAGGCAGAAAACTCAGCTTGGCTGTAATTCCATCAAGAAGGGACCAGGAGCATCATAAACCTTCCTGAGCGAAAACTCCAATCACCAGAACCCCCAGAGGATGGAGTTACAGATGGAACAGGTTGGGTGGCTTGGGAAGCACATACGAACATAACATAAGAATCATAGATTCATAGGACTGTAGAATTGGAAGGGATCCCCAAGGGACATCAAGTCCAACCCTCTGCAAATCAGAAATCGCGGTGTCAGGGAACCAGCCAGCAATAAATCACATGGAGTAAGCATAGCTGTCAACCGTCCCTTATTTGGTGGGAAACTCCCTTATCCCAGCGCCGTGTCCCGCTGCTGTCCCTTATTGATGATGTCCCTTAAATTTCCCGGGTTTCAAAGGAAGCAGCTCCTCTCCCTCCCTCCCTGCCGGACAGGGAGGAGGGAGGCTCCAACTGTGTTGCTTGGCTGCGTTGCTCACCCAATAAGGAGTCTAAGAACGACTGGGGGGTGGAGCTTGCATGCCTTGTGCCGATCAAATCAGCCATGTTGCCTGGGGACATGCCTTTGCTCAGCGCTTCCCAGCAGAGAGGTGCCGGTGGTTTTCCTTGCTGCATCCCCTTTGCCGGGTTGCTGCGCTGTGGGAACCACCGCTTGAGGCTCTGTTTGGCTGCTGGCTGGGCTTTCTGCATTTGGCTCGGAGGGGCTCAGAAGTTGAACATACCTGTGCCCTGAAAATCCCTTATTTTGGCTGCTGATCCCTTATTTCCGAGGCTGCTGGTCCCTTATTTTCAAATCTGTAAGTTGACAGCTATGGGACTAAATGATGTTAACTCTGTTCGAAGAAAAAAGGCCTGCTCAGGGTAGCCATGCCTAATGAGCACAATGACTCTTCTTGGTAGGCCTTGTGAGGTCGTGGTGGAGGCTGAAAGTCTCCACCTTTCCACAGCTGCCAAAATCTCCTCTTCCCCCAGGTTTTCCCCAAGCAATCTCAGACTCTGCCATTGCGCCTGTCTCTCCTCCTCCCTCTTCACACCTCTTCTGGTCCTGGGAGACTGCATTCTATTAAGTGGCTACAACATGCCAGCAGATCCTCTCCTGATGTTGTCAGGTTATTTGAATGGAAATAGGAAGGAAATTTGTCAAGCTGCTACAGGACCCATTGTCAGGTCCAAACCTTTCAATAGCTACACATAAGAGGGACAGTAAGGTGAAAATTTGGTTGGTTAAAATCTGGGATATTGTAGAAATGGCGAAAGGTTGCAGGGTGCATTCAGTTATGGGATGGGAACAGAAGGTTTTAATGGTAATTGGGGATTATTCATGAACTTTATGAGGAATAGATATGGATTAGATATTAACTGCTGTAATTCACTCAAACTAATTTAAAATAGTGTTGAGTTATTATTACGGTTAATGATTGTATTTATAACCTTGGCCTATATTGCACTTTATTATATTTATGTCACCACTGAAGTGTAGTTGATTGTATTTGGAGCTATGGATTGGTTTTTAAGTCAGAATTAATTTGAGTCAGGGAACACGAAGATAGAAAGATACTTTGCGTAACAGGTATTTCCAGGTTTGATTGTATAACTATTGCCCGTTCTTTATCATGTATGATGTACAGATTAATTGAATTATTCTCGTCTATTACAAAGCTGGATGAAAAGCAAACATTAATTACATGTATATATTCATATGTGCATTTAAATATTGGGTTTATTAAAAGGAAATAATGAGATTTTCAGCCTTGGAAGGTGCGCTCTTAATCATAGCTTTAAAAATATATCTTTTAAAATGCTTTACAATTGCAGAATAATAAAAAATAAAACCAGCAGATTTCTGATTGTGTTCCAAGAATGCACAGATAGGACAGGATCTGACCTCTGCACACTCAGCACACCTGTAGAAAAGAGCTTAATTGTCAGGGCACAAGAGAACAGAAAATAACAGAGCATAAAATGCTATATTGAAAGGAAAGCAACCTTGCAAGGCCACTGCACAAGACCTTCCCCATCAATTAACATCATCTCAACCCTATCCAGATGGAAATCAAATTAGGATTGGTACCTCGAGGGAAGAACATGTAGGGGGAAAGGTGGCTGGCTGATGGGACTTGCCTTGCCCCCCAACTCTATTATTCAGGTTTTCATCTCTTAATATTCTGGTCTTTGGGGAGGCCACACCATGGGTGTGTAAATACCCATGTGAAGGGGAAGTCAGTAGAACACTGCTGGATTCAGACCTGCACAGGGCTGCCCAAGATGACTTCAAAACTTAAAGTGGTCCAAAACGCAGAGGCATAGAATTGTAGAATTATACATTTGTAAAGTTGGAAGGAACCCCAACGGTCATCTTGACCAACCCCCTCAATGCAGGAATCTCAACCAAAGCATCCATGACAGATGGCCATCCAAGCTCTGCTTGAAGACCTCCAGGAAGGGAAGTCCACAAGCTCCCAAAGCAGACCATTCCACTGTCAAACAGCTCTTACTGTCAGACAACTTTTCCTGATGTTTAGTCGGAATCTCCTTTCTTGGAGCTTGGAGCCACTGGTTCAAGTCCTACCCTCCAGAGCAGGAGAAAACAGGCTTCAGAGCAGGAAAACATCTTCCATGTGAGTGCCCTTCAGATATTTGAAGATGGCTGTCATATCTCCTCTCAGTCTCTTCTTTCCCAGGCTAAACATACCCAGCTCCTTCAACTGCTCCTCATACGGCTTGGTTTCCAGACCCTTGATCATCTTGGCTGTAGACAATTCTGAACTAAAAGGACCAGGGGTGTGATTTGATACATCCTTTCTGAATCAGCCCTTTACTCAGAACCACAAAGGCTACAATTTAAGGATTTGAAGCAGGGAAGGGCTGTGGCTCAATAGTAGAGCCTTACATGCATAGGTTCCCAGCTTCAATCCCTGGAATCTCCTGGCACAGCTGGGAGAGAAGGCAGCCTTAAAATCTGAAGGAGCTGCTGCCAGTCAGTGTAGACAATATGAGCTAGCTGGACCAATGGGTCTGATAAGATCCTTTTGTTCCTAAGCTGCAAATAGTCAAATATGCTTCTCTGCACACATTCCAGCTTGTCAACATCCTCCTTCAGTTGCGCTGCCCAGAACTGGACACAGCACTCTGACCAAGGCAGAATAGAGTGGAACTGTTACTTCCCTTGATCTGGACACTAGACTTCTTTTGAATAGAATTAGCTTTCTTTTGCTGCTGCATCACACTGTTGACTTAAGTTAAGCTTGTGGTCCACTAAGACCCCTAGATCCTTTTCACATGTACTACTGGCAAGCCGTAGGGACGCGGGTGGTGCTGGGGTCTAAACCACATTGCCTAGGGCTTGCTGATCAGAAGGTCAGCGGTTCAAATCCCTTTGATGGGGTGAGCTCCCGTTGCTCGGTCTCTGCTCCTGCCAACCTAGCAGTTCGAAAGCACATCAAAGTGCAAGTAGATAAATAGGTACCGCTCTGGCGGGAAGGTAAACGGTGTTTCCGTGCGCTGCTCTGGTTTGCCAGAAACGGCTTAGTCATGCTGGCCACATGACCTGGACGCTGTATGCCAGCTCCCTCGGCCAATAAATCGAGATGAGCGCCGCAACCCTAGAGTCGCCATGACTGGACCTGATGGTCAGGGGTCCCTTTACCGTTACCTTACATATGCAGGATCTAAGGCTTCCTTGCATTGTTTAGAGCTGGAAAAGAAGAACAGGCAAGAAACATTAGAGGAGAGAAGGGCTACATCTGATATACGGAGAGATGTCTGAAGGGAGAGAAAGAGGGAGAGGGAGAGTGAAGATGTGATCTAATCATCTCACGGAAGTACAAAACCTCCTTTTAAGAAATTAGGTACTAGGATTTGGCAAGTTCAAGGCTTGGGAACGCTTCAGATAACAGCAAAGGAGGAAAGTGTGTGACTCGTTGGAAGCGGAGAGATAAAGGACAGAAGCCCAATGAAACAGGAAAGGCATATTTAAAAGGGGGGGGGGTTCTCCTCCCTTCCTGCAGCTCCTCCGCACACTTTGAAGAGCCTCAAAGTACTGAATAATTTAATTAAAAATGAAACTCAGGAGAGGAGAGTTGGCTCATTGAAATGAGAAGGCACTACCACACTGGCAGAAAGCTCTAAAGCCTGGCACTGTGGGAGGGCATTTGCTCATGCATCACAGACTCATAGAATCATAGAGCTGGGAGGGTCGGCTAGTCCAGCCTCCCTGCAATGCAGGAATCCATAAGGAAGGCAAAAAAACAACAACCCCCAAAACCCCATGGCATTATTTGCTCCGCACATCCCCCTAACCACCTAGGAAAGGCCATGCCCAGAAGGTCTCCTGGCCCCCTGAAATGCCAGCTTCCCCAAGCTCAGTGTTTTCACCAGAGGGAGAAACTCAGAAATATAAATCCACTTGCTTGAGGGGTGGCAGCAAGGGGTCCAGTGTTGACAGCTTCAAAGAGACCAATGGAGTGAAATCAGTTTCATAAGGGGGCAGCGAGCCAGTGACAAAAGAGAGCAGAAAGGAAATTGTAGGGCAAGGAAACTTTTACAACCAGAGGTCCATATGCCAGTGGTGGGTGGGGTCATAGACAAAATCAGGTGGAGCAACCAATGTGAACTGTACCTTCTTCCCTCACCTGCCTGCCATTCCTCACGCTGCAGCTGACCTAGCCACCTACTGGCAGCCTTGTGAACTGCAGTGTGATGACAGCCCTACATTGTTATTTATATAGAAAGATATTATTGCTAAGCCATTACTCTTCTTTCCAATATAGCTTTCCTTGAATGGTGGCAGAGCACCTGTTTTGCATGCAGAATCTCTGTGTTCAATCTCCAAAGTTTCCAGGTGGGATTGGAAATGTCTCCTGCCTGAAATCCTGAACAGCCCCTTACAGACACTGTAGACAATTCGGAACTAAAAGGACCAGGGGTGTGATTTGATACATCCTTTTTGAATCAGCCCTTTACCCAGAACCACAAAGGCTACAATTTAAGGATTTGAAGCAGGGAAGGGCTATGGCTCAATGGCAGAGCCTTACATGCATAGGTTCCCAGGATCAATCCCTGGAATCTCCTGGCACAGCTGGGAGAGAGTGCAGCCTGAACATCTGAAGGAGCTGCTGCCAGTCAGTGTAGACAATATGAGCTAGATGGACCAGTGAGTCTGTTGAAGCAGATCCCCTTGTTCCTAAGCTGCAAATAGTCAAATATGCTCCATTAAAAAAACAAAAAACAGGAAAAATGATAAGCTATGGATTAAGAAAAATTCCAGGCAAGAGACCTAATGTTGAAAGAGGTCTGAGATGTGCTTGCCGTGGGTCCCTCCCTCCTTCTGTTGGAGGTCGTGCATTTTCTTGGCAAAAGAGTCCACTTCCTTGAAAGCAGCTTAGATTAGTGGCTTTAAAAGGGGAAATTAGGGAGAACAGAGAAAGCAGACGCAGCCATCAGACTTGATGAATAGCTCGCCGCCATTAAATACATATATGAATGAGCCACAGGAAAAACAGCGTAGGTACTCAAAACAAAGAGACTTGAAGATGAAATAGTCTTTATTAACAATGAGATGCCTTAATTCCACCGAGTTTTGGCTCAGGCAGATTCTCGCCTGTCTTCCTCTGCCATCAGCTGGGCGAAAATCAGGTCTCTTCCTACCTAAATATATTCTACGAGTGCCAGAGACTGAATGCCACAGTGATTTAAAGACTGATGTCCCAGTCAAATGCCTGGGTTTAAGTGTCCCTTGGCTATACATTTTCCTGCGTGATTTTTCTTTCTTGCCGTTCTCGAAAAAGTATTCGTATGCAATTGAGGAGGGACAGAGGAAGCTGACATGCCAAGTCAGACCCTTGGTGTATAGGGATCAGTAATCCCTACACTGGCTGGCAGCAATCTGTAGGGTTTAAGGCAGCAGCAATGTGGGGCAGAAATGCTTCTGCATACCAGTTGGTGGAAACCTCAGGAGGGGAGATGTTATGTACTGAGTTGAACAGGTTCCAAAATGCAGCAGTCTGATTGGTCCTAGAACAATAGGATCCAAAATGCAGCAGTCTGATTGGTCTACATGAGCCACCCAATCCAGCTCCAGGTGGAAGTGAATCCGCAACCTGATTGGCCTACAGGAGAATCCCGGAAATAGCCAGTCACGTGGGGCCCATTGTGTAAATAATGTATATAAAGCAGACACTTTGGGGGAACTTGCATTCCTCACTGCTATGAGCTGAATAAAGAGCATGAAATCCACACTCGACTCTGAGTATATTTCAGGAGAGGACTCTTGTGCTCAGGTCCTGCTTTCCTCTGAGGCATCTGGGTGGCCACTGTGAGAACAGTGTCCAGCAGGTCTCTGTTTATGTTCTTAAAAATGAGAAACTGGCATGGGCAGGTGCAGGCACCCATACTCCCCAAGGATTCCACCTTTGGCTGACGTCATCTTACCCAGGCTGGAAGATCCCTCATTTCGTTCTTAATGGGAGTTCATTCCCAACTCGTCTCACTCGCCAATCAATCAGCATCTGGGACCTTTTCAGAGCGCAGAGCGTGCCAAGAATTCCCACTGCATAACCTTTCAGAGAGAGCAAAGGACAGATGTTGAAGAGGGGGGGAGACAGCGAGGCGGGAGAGCCTTCTTTCCCAGAGTGACTTGTACCACGACAGCTGGAGAATTGCAAGCAAGCTGTCTCCTATTCTCTGAGGCTCTGGCGGCTGGGAGCGAAGGGCCTTTATTTGTGCAAAACAGCTTCAATTCCCCAGCGTTGCCGCAATGCAAACAAACCCAGAGGAATCCAGAGGGAACGTCAGCCTGGAAGTGCAAGCCCTTCGTGGGGCACGAAGCATATTTATGTATTTCATTTATATCCCACCCTAGGTGGCCACTGAAGACAAAACAGAAAAATTCTTAGAGGAGAGAGCTATCGCTGTGATGGCTATGCTGTCTGCCTCTCTGGTTGGAGGCAGTTATGCTTCTGGATATCATCTGCAGGGAATCACAAGAAGGTGCTTGGGTGCTTGGATCCTGTTTGCAGGTTTCCCACAGCCATATGGCTGACCACTGTGAGGTCAGGATGCTGGACTAGAGGGGAAACAGGCCTGATCCAACAGCCTCCTATGTTATTATGGAGTCAAACAAGCAGAAACGCAACTCACAAATGAGGTCCATGCTGCCAGGGATGGCTGAAACCCTGGGCAAGTGGAGAGGGAAAAGAGCAAAAGGACTACAAGGCAGTGATTTGTCTTAGAAACAATGCAGTGTAGTGGTTAGTGTCAGGCTAGGGCCATCAGCAACAAGGACAGATCAGGCTTCCAAAAGGATTTCCTTCTTTATTGCAGGACTCCTTATCTACAAGGCCCCTGGACAGTTAAGTCAAGTCAAAGGCAACTATGGGGTTGTGGCGCTCATCTCGCTTCAATGAGCCAGTGTTTGTCCACAGATAGCTTTCCGGGACATGTGGTCAGCAGGACTAAACCGCTTCTGGCACAACGGGACACCGTGACGGAAACCAAAGCACACAGAAACGGCGTTTACCTTCCCACCGCAGTGGTACCTATTTATCTACTTGCAACGGTGTGCTTTCGAACTGCTAGGTTGGCAGGAGCAGGGACCGAGCAACGGGAGCTCACTCCGTCATGGGGATTCGAACCGCCGACCTTCTGATCGGCAAGCCCAAGAGGCTCAGTGGTTTAGACCACAGCGCCACCCGCATCCTTTTTCTACAACAGCTCCACTGGCTAGTGGTCAGTTTCCAGGCACCATTCAAAATAGCGGTTATAACCTACAAAGCCCTATAAGGCTTAGGCACAGGCTTTCTGAAGGACTTTAACCTCCCATATGAGATTCTGTGATTTTGGAGGAGGCCCTTCTCTGAATGCTCTTGTGTTCAGGTCCTGCTTGCGGACTTCTATTTGGGGCATCTTGTTTCCCACGGTGAGAAAAGGAGGCTAGACTAGACGGGCCATTGGCCTGATCCAGCTGATCTCTTCGTATGTTCTCTTTCTCGTGAGTAAGACCCAATACCCATCCTCGCAGACCTCGAATACCAAAATACACAAGGTGCAGGAGAGTTTAAGAAGTGCAATGACCAAAGAAGGAAAATATATATATTGCTCAGCATCTGGTGGCTTTAATAAATCATAAGAATGTCAGAAGAGCCTGCTGGATCAGGCCAATGGTCTGTCTAGTCCAGCATCCAGTTCTCACAGTGGCCACAGTGCCTCTATTGGGAAACCTGCAAGCACAAAAGCTGGATAGCTCGGTTGATTAGAGCGTGGTGCTGATAATGCCAAGGTTGCAGGTTCGATCCCTGTATGGGATGGCTGCATATTCCTCCATTTCAGGGGGTTGGATGAGATGATCCTCAGGGTCCCTTCCAACTCTATGATTCTCTGATTCTATAAACTTTTCCTGATGTTTCCAGCAACTGGTATTCAGAAGCCTCCAATTGTAGAGGCAGAGTATAGTCTTCGTGGCTAGTAGCCATTAAGAGCCTTCTCTTCCTCCATGAATTTCTCTGGCCCTCGTTTAAGGTCATCTGGTTTGGTGGCCATCACTTCTTCCTGTAGGAGTGAGGACCATAGTGTAACTGGAGGCACAGCATAGTATCATGACTAATAGCCATCAAGGGCCTTCTCCTGCAAGAATTTGCCCTGCATCTCAGAACAGATCAGCCAATTGCTGGATAACTTTCCCAGACAACAGCGCATTTTATTGCAGAGCCGCAAACCTGGCAAGTATCTCCCAAGCATTTTTTTTTGCTGCTTCCAAAACTCTGACATTTCTGCAAGCCGTTTCAAGCTCCCGTTTTCACCTTTCAGATTCCCCTCCGGTTTGGCAGCACCACAGACACGCCAAGCCGTCAGCGCCAACCACCCATTTATCAGCGGCCCTTCGTGAATATTCATTATCCAGGCACATTTCATGTTTTCACTCTCGTCGTTGTCTCGAAATGATTATTAATTATCACCCATCTGACAGATTTAAGGCTCTTCCAGCAGGCTCACAAATCCCTCAAGGGGGAAGGGACAGCCCAGTGGAAGGAAACCCAACTGACTCTTGGGGTTTACAGAAGCATGGAGTTTTGAAGAGAGAAAAAAACAAAGCCGTGTGAAATATAGAATTTTTTGGGGGGGTGGGGAGCCTTGAGAAAAGAAGACTGCAGTGCTCTGATTTTTTGGGATTCTGGGGCATGTATGAGCTCACCACTGTCTTCCTATAATAACTGAGTCCAAAGGTGTTAGCATGTGGAGTTAGCATGCATCATTTCAGAGGTTCCCTCTAGTAAAATAAATCATCCCTTGGACCACATACAAAGAGTCTTGCTGCATCAGAGCAATGGCTCGTCTAGTCCAGCATCCTGTATGCACAGTCATCAGCCAGACCTCTCAAAGGGAAACCTAAAAGTAGGACCCAAGCTCCTGTCTAGCAACTGGCATTTGGAAACATGATTCCCTCCATCTCTGGATCAGGCCAATGGCCCACCTGCTCCCACATCCTGTCCTTGCAGGGGCCACCAAGATGCCCATCAATGGGATGCTCACAAGCAGGACCTGAGTGCAAGGGTAACTTCCCTGACTTGCAATTTCCAACCACTGGTACCTAAAGGCATTATCTCCTCTGACAGTGGAAGTGGAAGAACATGGGAACCTAAGAAGATGGGTCAGGTCAAGAGCTCATCTAGTCCAGCATTCTCTTTCCACAGCGACCAACTGGCTGTAAGTAAGACCCAAGTGCAAGAGGACTCTCCTGTGTTTTCCAGATTGTGCTAATCAGAAGCATTGCTGTCTCCAACCTCCAGAAGCAGAGTTTCCCATCATAGCTAGTAGCCACTGAAAGCCTTTTCTCCTCCATGAATTTGTGCAACCCTCTTTTAAAGCCATCCAAGTCGATGGGATCAGATTCTATATTCACCATCCTTCCCAGAATACACTATGCTGACTGTCAGGGAGTGCAAAACAACAACAAACCTATGGTTACGGGAAACCCACTCAATAAACACACAAGACGTAACCGGCTGTACTACTGAATAAATAAGGTATACTATTCATTATATCAATTGTAGATTTCAATGGAAGTCCCATAAAGTTCGACGAAAAAAGCAGAAGACCCAGTGGATCAGTTCATTCTCTAGTCCATTCGTGCATAAGGTCCATACATGTACAAGTGTCTATTCCACATGAAGGGTTGTTACAGTTCCACAGAATCCTTTCACAGAGTCTAAGACAAGGATTTCCAGAATATTAGCCTTGTTTCACCATCTTGCAACCACTACTATGCTATAAGATCCACTATCCTGCAATATCACATATGAGCCTGTACTACTGATGAAGCCTAGGATGGCAAAACAAGGCTAATATTCCAGAAAACCTAAAAAGGATTCTGTGGAACTGTAACAAGCCTTCATGTGGATTATTGGACTTTATTGAGGACGCTCCCTTTTTATAAAGAAAAGCTGACTTGGGGTTGGGTGGGAGAAAGAATCATTGTGGCACTCAATGATTCCTTCAGACCTCATGCCCAAATACCTTCCCACTGCGTGAGTAATAATTTGACGCTCAGCTCCGCAGGCCATCTTGGCCGAGCATGAAAACATCATCATTAAACCAGGCCCCCTCCCTGTGTCAAACAGGTTGTTTCTTCGGTCATGGATCTGTAACCCCAGCAGTTGTCAACCCTGTTAAGGCCACCGCAGTGTCCTGTCGGTCTTTAGAGAAGTGGAATTAAAACATTAGGAACTCTATTTGGGTCAGCGCCGTGTTCCTATGTAAGAAGAAGTCTTGCGTGGGATTCAACAAAGGCAAAAGGCTGTCTTTGGTCCTCAGTTGAGTGAGCGAGATGACTCCTTTCCAAGAAACTGGGATATAGGGTGGAAAGGATAATAGAGTTTTGGCCTAGGAAGAATGGCTGTTAGCTAGAACAGTGGTTCCCAAACAGTGGTCCATGAGCTTTATTCATGTGACCCACAGTGTGTCTGGGGATTTATGTACAGAGGGTGACCAAGGTGGCAAAGGGTTTGGGAAACCAAGCCTTATGAGGAATGGTTGAAGGAATGTTTAGCCTGGGAAAGGAGATGCTAAGGGGTGAGGGAAGGAATGAGTTTCTGTGCAGTCAGTTTGAAACTGACCCAAAATCCCCATTTTTCCTCCTGCAAGGGAGCATTTCTAAAATGCATTAACTTGAGATTTTGAGTCAATGTATAAACAGAAAGCCAGCTGTATAAACAAGTGCTCAAAGCCCTCTCCTTTATCAGTCCGTGACGGCAATGGGTGACCTTGCCAGTTCCGTGGAGCAGGGATGGCACGTCTGGGTCTTATCTTGACCACAAAGACCACAAAGACGCACAGACCTTGTCAAGTCTGACAAGAGACCCGGGAACGGCGCCAGGAGTTGGTGACCTCCTGCCCCAAAATAAGAGTATAGGAACAGGAACAACCTTTTATGGTCAAGGGTACAGGAAGAGGAAAACCCTTTTATGGTTACTGGAGCAGGAACATATGTGATGTCACCCTGCATGTATAAGCTGACGTGCTTGAATTCCTGGGGAAGGGGGAGAGGGTGCCTGGTGGATATATATACTGCATGAAATTTCTCATTTCTTTGGACTTGCTGTGGACTGACCACACAAGTGCCTTCTGCTATCCGGAGAGCAGAATAAACTCTTTCTCTGAATCAACCTCGGTGTCATTTGACTTCCTTTCTCCCTCCCGGGAGCAACGCAGACCCCACCAGTCGGTAAAGTCTAATAAGGCTACAATATGATAGCCAACTTCAGATCAATGAAGGACTGCCACATGGAAGATGAGGCAAGCTTGTTTTCTGCTGCTCTGGAGGGTAGGACCCAAATCAATGGATTCAAACTGCAAGAAAGGTGATTCCAACTAAATATTAGGAAGAACTGTTCAACAGTGTAACACACACTCTCAGAAATTGGTGCAGAGATTGGATGGCCATTTGTTAGGCATTTTTTTTAGCTATGATTCTTTCATTGAGGGGTTTGGACTAGATGACCCTTTGGTTCCCTTCCAACTTTCCAGTTTTATTATTCCTCCTCCTTCCTCCAGCTCACTAAGCTGTTTGTCTCTGAAACACACAGATCTCATTGCTTTATGGCCTGCAAACCCCATATGTATCCACTGTCCCTATTTAAAGAATAATTTAATTAAGTGGAAGAAAATGCAATTAATTTTAATTGTTGGTGATAATTCATTTCCCCTTTATTAATACTTATTTTTTCCCTTATAAATATAAAAATATATCAGTGCTCGGTTAGTGTCGTATAATAGGGCAATTAAATTCTCTTACAGGAACTAGTTAATCTTCAGATTCTTTGGAAGTGGCAAATCTCAGTAACCCCCAGAAGCTTAATTTGAGATTGGGATCAACTTCAGGAGCTGGCTCAAAAACAAAGTTTCTTGCAAAGCTATGCACAAGGATGAGGATAGGCCAAATTAGCAGAAAGGTAGTGGTGACCAGTAGAAGTACAGTGGTACCTCTGGTTAAGAACTTAATTCATTCTGGAGGTCCGTTCTTAACCTGAAACTGTTCTTAACCTGAGGTACCACTTTAGCTAATGGAGCCTCCCGCTGCTGCAGTGCTGCCGGAGCACGATTTCTGTTCTCATCCTGAAGCAAAGTTCTTAACCCAAGGTACTATTTCTGGGTTAGCAGAGTCTGTAACCTGAAGCGTCTGTAACCCGAGGTACCACTGTATCACAAAACCTTAAATCCAGAAGTTCTAAGCACTTGCCCAAGTTTTTGGTTCCCTTGGATCAATGGAGACTGGGGAGTCTTTAGGATATATGGTTTTATTTTCATATATATACAACCTGAGCCTAGGATGGAGGGGCTCACAGCCTTGACACCAGGACAGACCTTGCTTCTCCATTAGTTGCACCTTTGGATCCAGCACAGATCAAACATATCGCTGCATCTCCAGCGTCCAGTCTGCTCCCAAGCTCAGCTTACATGTACTGCTCCCTATTGTTCTCCTACCTAGCAGCTAGGTGAGGTTGCAGGACGGGAGGGAGGGAAGTAAAGTCCCATCCATGAGTCTGGAGGGAACCTAGAGAGAACTTGTAGCTCCTTCAGCCTGGCTCATTTGGGGGGGGCTGTTGATGAGGACACTTAAGTGGCTAGCTAAAATCATGTCTTCTAAAGAAACTCTGTTAGACTCTAATCCTCACTTGGTTGTTGTTGTTTAGTCGTTTAGTCATGTCCAACTCTTTGTGACCCCATGGACCAGAGCACACCAGGCACTCCTGTCTTCCACTGCCTCCCACAGTTTGGTCAGACTCATGCTGGTAGCTTCGAGAACACTGTCCAACCATCTTGTCCTCTGTCGTCCCCTTCTCCTTGGGCCCTCCATCTTTCCCAACACCAGGGTCTTTTCCAGGGAGTCTTCTCTTCTCATGAGGTGGCCAAAGTACTGGAGCCTCAGCTTCAGGATCTGTCCTTCCAGTGAGCACTTAGGGCCGATTTCCTAAAGAATGGATAGGTTTGATCTTCTTGCAGTCCATGGGACTCTCAAGAGTCTCCTCCAGCACCATAATTCAAAAGCATCAATTCTTCGGCGATCAGCCTTCTTTATGGTCCAGCTCTCACTTGCATACATCACTACTGGGAAAACCATAGCTTTAACTATAAAGACCTTTGTCGGCAAGGTGATGTCTCTGCTTTTTAAGATGCTGTCTAGGTTTGTAATTGCTTTTCTCCTCACTTGGTACAGCACCCTGAGAAGTGGAAGGGACTCAAAGCATCACCCTTCTTTTGGTGCTCTCTCTTTTTTTAAAAAAGGGTGTATCGCATTTCATTATCTAACATCATTAGCCCCCTTGGACCGGGGGGGGGGGGGCAGGATATCCTCCAGCCCTCCAAGAGACCACAACGAAATGGCTAAACCCAGCCAAAACCATTAAGCCCAAGGCGGTCGGGTTTTCATTTCTGCCACTTAAAAAGAGATTTCCTTTAAAAGGGGATGGTTATTTAAAACACACAGAGAGACGGGCATGAATAAATCCAGACCTTTTATTTATTACCCTCCACAAAAAGCTTTAATAGAGCGTGCATCCCTCTGCAGCTTTGGTGAAAGGGGAAAGGATTTTTCACTGCTCAGATCCAGCCAAAAACATCAGCTGAAAGAGCATCTCGTTGCTCGTCTATGAGCTACAAAATCCAGATGGCAAATGATCTCCTCTTCACTGCACTGTTTTTTTCAAAAGAGAGGGGGTGGGGGGGAATCAATCAGTGTAGACCAGACAATATCACTGGCCATCTGCCAGGTATTGATCACACCCCCGTGAAATGGCACGCCGCTGGTGCCTTCACTCCTTGGTGCCCGCATCCAGTTCAAGGCAGTTTCTTTCCTCTGGATAACTTAACAGACCCAAGGTTGGCTGTCTGAAGGTGCAGGTGCCACCATCACTGGGCTGGCATTGAGCCTGCCACCCTCTCTCTCTCTCTCTCTCTCTCTCTCTCTCTCTCTGCCCATGTGCATTCCTTACATTTAAAGCACACGGCTTCCCGCAATGCACAATTCATTTTAATGACAGTATTTTCACCAGCTAGAGACCACATAACACCAGTCCTGAAAGACCTACATTGGCTCCCAGGACATTTTCAAGCACAATTCAAAGTGTTGGTGCTGATCTTTCAAGCCCTAAATGGCCTCAGCCCAGTATACCTGAAGGAGCATCTCCACCCCCATCGTCCAGCCTGGACACTGAGGTCCAGCTCCAAGGGCCTTCTGGCGGTTCCCTCCCTGCGAGAAGCCAAGTCACAGGGAACCAGGCAGAGGGCCTTCTCGGTAGTGGTGCCTGCCCTGTGGAACTCCCTCCCATCAGGAAATAAACAACTATCTGACTTTTAGAAGACATCTGAAGGCAAACCTGGTTAGGGAAGTTTTTAATGTTTGATGCTTTATCGTGCTTTTAATATTCTGTTGGGAGCTGCCCAGAGTGGCTGGGGAAACTCAGTCAGATGGGCAGGGTATAAATTATTATTATTATTATTATTATTATTATTATTATTATTATTATTATTATTATGTTTTGGGGTCAGCCTGGATGATCTCCCGGGTCCCAAATTCCAGGCCTGCTTAGAATCTACTGGAATGAGCTACTTAACCAACCCAACCAGTTCCTTCATTGTGGGAATGGCTTTGGTTGGTTGGTTTCGTACCGCCGTTTACATATCCAAAGAGATTGTTCTGTTGGCATAGAGATAAACAGGTGAGCTTTCCCCTCACCCCACATGGCTGCATGGAGAAGAAACAATAAGAATAAGAGAGCTATTTGTGTGAGTTGGGCTGATGCTGGTAGCCACAGATAGTTTCCTTCTCCTCTGTGAATTTGCCTAATCTTCTTTTAAAGCCAGTTAGGTTGGTGGTCATCACTGCCTCCTATGGGAGCAAGTTCTGCAATTTAATTATGTGCAGCTTGAAATAATTTCTTTTGTCTGTCCAGAATCTTCATACATTCGGCTGCATTGAACGTCCACGAGTCCTGCGTTCTTCTTGATACTGCGCCGTGTTTCTCCCTCCACCTTTCTCCTTACTGAATGATAGAGAATTTCTTTATTTTAAAAAAGAGCAGGGATGGGGAGGCAAATCACAAACTTTCCCTCGAAAAGAAACAACAAAATTGGGAGCAGAGAGGACAAAAGCCTCTGACTGCGCTTTGCTGATGTTCAGAGAGCCGAACGCTAGAAAAAACAAAGCATTATCTTGAAGAGCCATTGAAATGCGCTGTAATTTTCCAGTGCCTTGAATCCAGACATTTAAAATATACATATATTTCCATAAAGGAATTACAGGCTGCTAGCGGGTTTTGGAAATCAAGAGAGGACCCCCCTCCGGTGCTGTTTATGTTCCCCAAGTGGGATAATCATCTTCAAAAGATCCAGCCCGCCTTCCTAATTGACTTGGCTCTCTCTCTCTTCGACTGTATCCTTTGGTTTGTCAGTCTCTGATGGGCTTCTCCTTGTTTTGCCCCTCTAAAGAAGCTGGGAGATGGTGTCACATCCATGGTCCATCAGCATCAAAAGTGGCCTATCGGATGCCTTAGGGCATGGGGAGGCAAACTAAGGCTCGGGGGCCGGATCCGGCCCAATCGCCTTCTAAATCCGGCTCACGGACGGTTTTGGAATCAGTGTGTTTTTACATGAGTAGAATGTGTCCTTTTATTTAAAATGTATCTCTGGGGTGTTTGTGGGGCCTGTCTGGTGTTTTTACATGAGTAGAATGTGTCCTTTTATTTAAAATGCATCTCTGGGTTATTTGTGGGGCATAGGAATTCATTCATTCATTCATTCATTCATTCATTTTTCAAAATATAGTCTGGCCCCCCACAAGGTCTGAGGGACAGTGGACCAGCCCCCTAGTGAAAAAGTTTGCTGACCCCTGTTTAGGGAGTCCCAGTGTGGTGTGGTGGTTAAGAGTAGTAGACTCGTAATCTGGTGAACCGGGTTCGCGTCTCCGCTCCTCCACATGGAGCTGCTGGGTGACCTTGGGCTAATCACACTTCTCTGAAGTCTCTCAGCCCCACTCACATCACAGAGTGTTTGTTGTGGGGGAGGAAGGGAAAGGAGAATGTTAGCCGCTTTGAGACTCCTTAAAGGGAGTGAAAGGCGGGATATCAAATCCAAACTCTTCTTCACCAGCAGGTTACGAATGCAACAGCCCTCTGTGATGGAGCAGAGGGCTATCATGGGCTACTAGCAACAATGGCTATGAGCCACCTCCACAGTTGCAGGCAATAAATGCTGCTGAATGCCATTTGTGGAAGCCACAGGAGGGGAGACTGCCCTTGTACCCATGCTCTGTTTGTGGATTTCCCACAGGCGCCTGCCTGGCCACTGTGAGCAGGTCCATAGCGTGTGAGGGGCTGCCGGGGCAATGGCCCCAGGTCCTTTTTTGGGAGGACACTGGTAGGGCACCATGAGGAGGATGCAACAGCCATACGCCCTTCGATCCCAGCCTTGAACAGCCAGGGCGAGGCTGGGATTAAAGGGCGCATGACTGTTGCGTACTTCTCATGCCACCCACCCTGTGCTGCTCTGTGATCCTAGTCACGCAAGGCAGATCAGGGCTGGCATCATGTTGGAGGTGAGGGCTCGGCTGGCATGACCTAGCCTCCCCCCCATATGCATATGCACGCATGCCCTGGGCGCCATGAAGTCACGCTCCACTGCTGAATGTGAGAACAGGATGCTGTGTGATAGGGATTTTGAGGTCTTAGATATATGTTAAATGTTCATAAGTGTACCGACCAAGCACGTACATAGATCAGCACAGGAAGACCGACCTCAAGCCATTTTTTATTCCCAAACTGACTTCAATTATTTCTCTGCAAGGTCAAAGTTGGAAACCTCCCCATTGTCTCTTTCCTCACAAATCCTGTCTTAAGGGCACATTTAAGATATGAATAGGGTGTGAGCCTGACCTGGCTCAAGAACTAAGTACCGTATTTTTTGGTCTATAAGACTCACTTTTTCCCTCCTAAAAAGTAAGGGGAAATGTGTGTGCGTCTTATGGAGTGAATGCAGGCTGCGCAGCTATCCCAGAAGCCAGAACAGCAAGAGGGGTTTCTGCTTTCACTGCACAGCGATCCCTCTTGCTGTTCTGGCTTCTGAGATTCAGAATATTTTTTTTCTTGTTTTCCTCCTCCAAAAACTATGTGCGTCTTGTGGTCTGGTGCGTCTTATAGAGTGAAAAATATGGTATTTATTATTACAAAAGTCTGGCCAGACTCCCCAGGCAATCCAACCAAGTGATCATTAAACAGGTAATCTGGCAGACAGGAGGTAAACAAAGCACTTAGATTTCTGCTGTAGACTGCCCTTTCTGTGATGTAGGTATGATGTATCTGGGGTGGTGGTCTTGAGCTACACCCCTTCTGTGATGTATGTATGATGTTTCTGGGGGTGGTCTTGATCTACAGGGTAGCAATTTCAAAAGTCTATATAAGGGCTTGCACACCATTGTTCAGGGTTCCTCCTTCCTCCTGCGTGTGGTGAGTGAGGACCCTGTTGCAACGGATCAATAAAGATCAGGCTTACTAGCTACTTTGCTTCTCAATATTCTCTGGTTGGCCTCTGTTATTTTCTTCTACCAATAGGGAACCTACGTAAGGACTCGATATGGGCTCTTGGATACCCCATAAGGGGGAAAAGGGCAGATTTTTGTTTACAACAGCTGGATGAAAGGGGCTGTTGATGTGATCTACTAGGCTCTTCTTGCATTCTTCTGATGTTCTTTTTGAACTTAGGACTTTACTCCCTTAGACTGAAAAGCACATATTCTCACGGGCTCCCTTGCAGGGACCGCATCCTAGTGGTCGGCAGAGCACACTCAGAAGCCAGGAAGATTCTGGATGAAGCTGATGGGGAATCCAACAACATATTGGGAGGATGAAGGTGGCGCTGTGGTCTAAACCATGGAGCCTCTTGGGCTTGCAGATCATAAGGTCGGCGGTTCAAATCCCCGAGATGGCATGAGCTCCCATTGCTCTGTCCCAGCTTCTGCCACCCTAGCAGTTCGAAAGCATGCCCGTACAAGTAGATAAATAGGTACTGCTCTGGCGGGAAGGTAAATGGCATTTCCGTGTTCTCTGGTTTCTGTCACGGTGTTGTGTTGCACCAGAGGCGGTTTAGTCATGCTGGCCACATGACCCGGAAAGCTGTCTCTGAACAAACACCAGCTCCACACTGAGAGGACAGGATACTAGACGAAATGGGCCATTGATCTGATCCAGCAGGCTTTTCTTATGCTCTTATGAGGACGCAGGTGGTCTGAACCACTGAGCCTCTTGGGCTTGCCAGTCGGAAGGTTGGCAGTTCGAAACCCCACAACAGAGTGAGCTCCCATTGCTCTGTCCCAGCTCCTGCCAACCTAGCAGTTCGAAAGCACACCAGTGCAAGTAGATAAATAGGTACCTCTGTGGCAGAAAGGTAAACGGCATTTCTGTGCACTCTGGTTTCCGTCACGGTGTTGTGTTGCGCCAGAGGTGGATCATGTGCTGGCCACATGATCCGGAAAGCTGTTTCTGAACAAACGCTGGCTCCCTCGGCCTGAAAGCGAGATCAGTGCCGCAAGCCCACAGTCTCCTTTGACTGGACTTAACCGTCCAGGGGTCCTTTACCTTTACCTTACCTTTGGGGGTCATAGATTTTCCCATCCCAGAACTAGACCATCACTTGCCTTTACTGCCCCCAACTATCTCTATCACAATACTGCCTCCTTCTAATGCAGGGATAGGGAACCAGAGTCCTTCCAGGCATGACTGGACCATGACTCCCATTGCTCAAGGCCATCATTCGGGGGTGGACTGGATGACCTTTGGAGGCCTCCTTCCCAACTACAGTGGTACCTCGGGTTAAGAACTTAATTCGTTCTGGAGGTCTGTTCTCAACCTGAAACTGTTCTTAACCTGAAGGACCTGTGCTGGTCCCGAGGGTTAACCATGCGGCAAGGTCCGAGTTCAGTCTGAGGTCGCGGGTACAGTATGGTGGCTGTCCGTCAAAGCTGAAGCTGGATGGAGGTCAGGGAGTCGGGTGAGGTCAGGAGCTCCGTCAGGAAAGCAGGACAGGGTTCAAGCAGGAACTGGCTACCAACAATGTTGTTCCCACAACTTGGGACTGGGGCTGGCCAGCTTTTATCTGCCCCGAGGCATAGGGCGGCCCCGATCCTCTGGTGACTCGCCTCTCCTGGCCTGGAGGCGAGCACTCCTCCTGCGGGAACTTAGTTCTCTCTGCCCTGAGCCTCTGCAGCTCAGGAGAGGCTGGAGGGTTACCGGACCCTTAGCTTCCCCTGACGGGGCTGAGAGTGGAGCACCTGCAGGCAATGGGTCCTCCCTCACCTCCGGAGCCAGAGCAGACTCAGCTGGTGCCTGCACCTGAGGATCCAGCACAGGTGAGGACCTTTCAGGCTCAAGCCCCAGCCCGGGCTCAGCTGGATTTGGAGGCGGGGAATCCTGTGCAGGCTGGGATCCCTCAGGTTCGGCCTCCGGGTCCAAATCCCAGGCCATCACAGTACCACTTTAGCTAATGGGGCCTCCCGCTGCTGCCGTGCGATTTGTGTTCTCATCCTGAAGCAAAGTTCTTAACCCGAGGTACTATTTCTGGGTTAGCGGAGTCTGTAACCTGAAGCATCTGTAACCTGAAGCGTCTGTAACCCGAGGTACCACTGTATTCAGTTCTGTGAAAGGCGTGTGCAGCTCACCAGCCAACTTCCTGAAGGCCCTTCAAGTCTGTGGAGGGTTGTTGTTTTTCTTCGTCTATTAATCTGTTTCGATCAGGCAAACAGCAGCTCTTGGATTCTCCTCTCCCGACAGCACTGATGCCGACCACCATTAATGGCTGGTTTGACAGCCGGTCACCATTAACACCTCCATTCCATAGACAAGCCACTTAAGAGCTGTTTTGATTTCGGAGACCGTCTGAGCTGTTCCCGGCAACACAACAGAGAGGGATTTGCTACAAAAGCCTAGTTAATTTCAGTTCCACTTCAAGCCCGAGTGGGATTGGAAAGAGAAAGGGAAGAAAGCGGAAGAGTAATTTCAGCAGAGCCTGCCAGCACTGTCCCTGTAGCCTCGGGGAAAGAAGGCTATTAATGTAAACTTGCCATTGGCCCCACAGAGAAAATGAGGGATTTAAAGCCTTGTCCACACAAGCCGGAGATGAGATCGGCCGCATGCTTCTGAATCCATGTAGCTACAAAGCTGGAGGTCGGGGTTGTGGGCAGCATGGCTGGGTGCCAAAATCCCTATACAGTGGTACCTCGGGTTAAGAACTTAATTCGTTCCGGAGGTCCGTTCTTAACCTGAAGCACCACTTTAGGTAATGGGGCCTCCTGCTGCCACTGTGCCGCTGCTGCACGATTTCTGTTCTCATCCTGAAGCAAAGTTCTTAACCCGAGGTAATATTTCTGGGTTAGCGGAGTCTGCAACCTGAAGTGTATGTAACCTGAAGCGTATGTAACTCGAGGTACCACTGTACTTAGAAAGCTGGTGTGTCAGGGAGGAGGCTAGGTCCAAATTCTTTACCCTAAATCTGCCTCCCTTACAAAGTGGTACCCCATTGGGATCGTTGAGTAAATTGATAAAAGAGACCTACGTTTTAGAAAGGAGCAATTCTACCAAATGCTAGGGACATCAGAAAAGGCCATCAGAAAGAATAATGAATAATACCCTATAGAACAGCTGCCAGTCAGTGCAGGTAATACTGAGCTCTCTGGACCAATGTATAAGGGAGCTTCCTATGTCCCGATGAATATTGCCTTAGAATGCGGCTGCCAGTCAGAGCAGACACTCTGAGCTAGAAGGCCCATGGATTGACTCTGAACAAGGCAGCTATATTATAGCTCATAGATTTCCTGAGAAGGGGTCCTTGTGGGATGCAACTGCAAACACCCGCTACCCTTTGCAACTCTGCAGCAGGAATAAAATAAACGGTCCAACTGGAGCAGACTAGCCCCACCGCTGTGGAACGCTAACGTAAGTGGAAATTAAATTGGGAAGTCAAGTGCAAAAATAGGTGTTACACCGCCAAGCAATTTAAGTGCCGAAAAAGCCAGCTCTTAATTATATGCAAGATTATCTCAAGTCGACACTTAGACATTAAAGGTTAAGCACTGCATTTTTAATAAGTGAAAAACAGGGGTCCTCCTGGACAGCCATGCAGGCCCATCAAGAGAAGCTAATAAACTTCTACTAACTGCAAGCTCCTGAGGTTCTCCCCTCACCATAGCTGGCAACCTTCCCCTTTTTGGGGGGAAATTCCCTTATTCCAGCGTCGTTTCCCGCTGCTTCCCGCTGCTATCCCGGATTGTTAGATATCCCGTAGACTGTCCCCGGGACAGGTGAGGCTGCTGATCCCTTATTTTCGAGGCTGCTGATCCCTTGTTTTCAAATCTGAAAGTTGACAGCTATGCTCCTCACATCTAGGCAGGCTCTCAGTAGCAGACAGAACCCAAGGCATGGCTTTAAAGGCAACCGAAAGATGGGTTACAGAGGCCCAAGGCAGGGCATAATTGCACTGTTGGAACTCACTCCCGCAGGAGGCAGCGGTGACCAACAACCTGGCTAGCTTTAAAAGAGAATCAGACAAATTAATGGAGGAGGAGGTGACCATCAGTGGCTACTAGCCATTGTGAGGTGTCAAAGGAAGCAACTCCACGGCAGGTTGCCAGGAACGGATAAGGCAAGGAAAGTTCTTACCATCTGCTTTGTATTCAATTATCACAGAGAGCCTCTTGGAATAATGGCATTGTCCCGAGTGACTCACCACCCCTTTTTTCCTTCTTTTTTTCTATTGGTTTTCACATATTACATTACATTACAATACAGATGTACCAAAGCCAACACCATTTTTCCCCCATCCCCCCATACATTTACATTTATATCTCCTCAATCCATCATATTATTCTTTTCTCCTTCCCTCCGCTCCCACATTATACAATTTACAATAATCTTTGCAGTCTACAATCTTCTCAAAGCATCTATATATTCTTATTATCTTTCCTTACTAATTTTTCTTCCATCCAGTGCTTCACATTTTAATCTAAGCATATTAGCATCTCTTTTTTTGAGCAATATTTTGCCATATATTCATCAAAACGGATAAGGCAAGGAAAGTTCTTACCATCTGCTTTGTATTCAATATTCACAGAGAGCCTCTTGGAATAATGGCGTTGTCCCGAGTGACTCTCCACCCCCTTTTCCTCCCACTTCCTCATTCGCCATCATCTCCCCTGCAGGTGGCGCTGAGGGCCCTTTGCTTCTGAGCCCTTTGCTCTCCTACTTTCAAGGCTCGCCGGGTTCTGGGAGGCGGGGTCTGGAATGCTTTCTAAAGACACTGTGTTCGTCAGCTGTCGCCTTCCTAGTGTTTCCTCTTCCTCCTCCTCTTCCCCCATTATTTCCCCGGTTTTCCCCTTTGAGCTGTGATCTCCCTCAAACCACTGTTGTAATGCTGAACTGTCTTCTTCTCTGGAAGGGTCAGGCTAAGGAGGCAGTTCCTACCACTCCTCCTCTGCCCAGTCCCTGACAGCCATGATGGCAACGCTGTGCCTCCGCAGTCAGAGGCAGCAATGTTTCTGAATTCCAGTTTCTGCTGGAAACTGCAGCTTGGAGCTTGCTCTTGTGCTCGGATCCTGCTCGTGGATTTTCCACTGTAACAATCCTAGCCATGGGAGCTGTTGATAGCTTTATCCTCCTTTGTTCCTGTAGGAGTAAGTTCAATAGCTTGTCTAATGCTCTTTTAAAACCATCCAAGTCGGTGGCCTCTCTGCTTCCTGTGGCAGGGAGTTCCATAGTTCAACCCACTGCATGGAGGAGATTATCCTTTTATCTATCCTGGTTTTTCCAGCATTCAGCTTCAAAATCTATGGCCTGTGAAAGTGGGGGGTGGGGTGGAACGATTGCTATTATTGTTGTTGTTTAGTCCTTTAGTCATGTCCAACTCTTCATGACCCCCTGGACCAGAGCACGCCAGGCACTCCTGTCTTCCACTGCCTCCCGCAGTTTGGTCAAACTCATGCTGGTAGCTTCGAGAACACTGTCCAACCATCTCGTCCTCTGTCGTCCCCTTCTCCTTGCGCCCTCCATCTTTCCCAACATCAGGGTCTTTTCCAGGGATTCTTCTCTTCTCATGAGGTGGCCAAAGTCTTGGAGCCTCAGCTTCAGGATCTGTCCTTCCAGTGAGCACTCAGGGCTGATTTCCCTCAGAATGGATAGGTTTGATCTTCTTGCAGTCCTTGGGACTCTCAAGAGTCTCCTCCAGCACCATAATTCAAAAGCATCAATTCTTCTTGATGGTCCAGCTCTCACTTCCATACATCACTACTGGGAAAACCATAGCTTTAACTATACAGACCTTTGTCGGCAAGGTGATGTCTCTGCCTTTTAAGATGCTGTCTAGGTTCGTCATCGCTTTTCTCCCAAGAAGCAGGCATCTTTTAATTTTGTGATTTTGTCACCAGTCAACATGCTTTTTATTATGTTTCATTATGGTTTTTATCACTGATGTTCTGTAATGTGTTTTCAATGTATTGGGGTCTTCAAATAAAGGGTTGATATAAATAATAATGATGGAATAATATTGCTGAGCAATCTCATACCTCCACATCACCCTCCAGTGTTGCAGTTCCCCATCACTTTTCTTTCTTTCTTTTTGAAGGTCTCCCTCACCACCTCTCACCTGCCCTATTTCGATAGCATCCCAGCGGGGGCTGCCCTTTACACAAGAACCTCTGGATCCTCAATTAACATCTAGAGTATTTAAACTAGGCAGGCTGTCTGCAGACTCCACCAGCTCCCAAATCTGCACAAAGCCAGCACTGATCTTAATTACTCCTTTCCTCCACCCATTCCCCCTCCTACTTCCTTGTACCTGGAGGCATTTCAACATGACTTTCCCTGGCAGAGAAGATTGATTGATTGCTCCCCCTTCCCCTTAGGGTGGGAGGGGGGGTGTGCATTCAGAGAGTCTGATTAATGTGCCTCCCAAACTCAAGGGGGAATTAATCTTAAGTTGTGGGAATTACTCAATAGACCATTCAAACATGCAATAAGCCAAGCCATTAAAAATTAATCGCTCGACATACCGGCCATGTAAACACAGCTAATAAGATCCTAGCAGGAGATAAGGTGGAGGGTTTTTTGGAGGGGGGGGGGAGAACATCACATGGTAGAGTCCAAGCTATGGTCAATGCAGAGAGTGGAGAAGGAGGGAGAATTAAGGAACAGTGGGATTCAAGGATGTCATGGATGGGCGGAGGAGAGTCAAACAAGATCCCATCCCTGTTTGATGAGCAAAGTTCTCCTCTGCAAATTTGGCTGTCAAATATTCTCCAGAGCTCTGCAATTCTCAACGGTAAGAGCTCACGTGCTTTGCATGAGCAATGCAAAGACTGGAGGTGCCACCTAATACTCATTTTGCATTTCTAAGCGATCACAGAATCATAGAGTTGGAACGGACCCCTTGAGTCATCTAGTCTATTTTTTTCAATGAATCTGGGGACCCCTTTTTTTTTTTTTGAACCTGAGTAGCAACAGGGAGTCAGTACAGTGGTACCTCAGGTTAAGAACTTAATTTGTTCCAGAGGTCTGTTCTTAACCTGAAACTGTTCTTAACCTGAAGCACCACTTTAGCTAATGGGGCCTCCCGCTGCCACCGCGCTGCCGGAGCACGATTTCTGTTCTCATTCTGAAGTAAAGTTCTTAACCCAAGGGACTATTTCTGGGTTAGCGGAGTCTGTAACCTGAAGCATCTGTAACCTGAAGCGTATGTAACCCAAGGTACTACTGTAGTGGGGATGGTGAGGCAAAAGACCCTGAGCCCAAGCACACATGTATATTGTATAAAGGAGCAAAGCCCTTCTTTCGCACCCTGTGAAGCATAAATGCACAGAGTTTTTTTAAAACTGGGCAACAGCACGTTGCCCGCCCGTGACTCCCAAGCCTTCCCCGATTTCCTTTCCCCTTTGTTTTGACAGATCAGGGGAGGCTCGGGAGTCATGGGTGGGCGGCCGTTGCCCAGGAGGGGCCAGCCTGGTAGTGCAGTTGGCCCTGGCTGGCTTCAGGAGCTGCTCGCTGCTGTGGCGCAGGAACAATGGCCGGTGCTGCGGCAGCGGGCAGTGAACAGCTCCTGAAGCCAGCCAGAGCAAACTGCACTAACAGGCTAGCTCCGGGCTGCTGAGGCTGCCGCTGCCACGTTTCCGGGAAAAGATTTGCAAATCTGGGGAGTTTCCAGGGATGGAATTTGTCCAGGGACAGATCTGCAAATCTGGGGACTGTCCCCGGGATCCGGGGACATCTGGTAACCCTAATCTAGTCCAATCCCATTGCAGTGCAGGAATCTTGTTCACAGCCATCCCTGGATGGGCTCAAACCAACAACCTTCTGGTTAATAGCCAGGTGCACTAACCAATCAATCTTCTTGTATAGCAGATCCCACATTTTTTATCTCGATGGACCTCTGGGTTGATCCAGCTGCAGGGTTCCCCTTGATTTCTTATATTTGAGAACAGAAATGTTACATTTAAGGGATTTCCCACTGGAGCCAACAGAAATTCCAGCATCTTACTTCTCACAGAAGACAACCAAACACTTCTAGGAAGCCCAGATATCAAATATTGCTTCCTGTTGGTCTCAGTATTTAATAACTGACATGCGGGGACTGTATTTCATCAGCGACTGCATTCGATAGGTGGCAGAGGTGGACTTAGTATCTCGTCAGCTGATGGCTTGAGAGATTTGGGACTTGACAAGTGTCAGATCCATCAAATCTGAAAAACAAAAAACCTGTGTATATAGAGACACAAGCAGGCAGGCCGGCAGGCAGGCGAATATTGTGCTTAAAAGCGAGGTGGCGATCACTCGTAGCCGAGTAAGATTGTCTTCCATGAACACGATCTTAACAATGAGGCCCTAAGTGACTGTGGAGGCCAATTCTGGATCCACACGTCCTTCCACAGTGGGGACATAGGTTTCCAGGAGACAGCTGATCATGGTGAGAGTTTGCCAAGTGTCCCTTCCTCCTCGCACATTTCTCCCTTTCGTCCTGAGTTCGAGCATCTTCAAAGCCCATGACACCTTGGGTAAAAGGCTGTTCTCCAATTGGAGCGCTTGCAGGCCAGTGTTTCCCAGTTGTCGGTGTTTATACTACATTTTTAAAGATTTGCCTTGAGAGAGTCTTTGAACCTCTTTTGTTGACCACTAGAATTACTGTTTCCATTTTTAAGTTCGGGATAGAGCAGTTGCTTTGAAAGACGATACACAACATGGCCAGTCTGCCTTAATGGGTTGGTGCACCAGGCTGTTAACCAAAAGGTTGGTAGTGTGAACTCAACCCAGGGATGGCTGTGGGCAGGATTCCCTTCAGACTCTACTATTCTGTGGTTCTATAAGTCTTCAAATACCAGCTGCTTATGACATGGAAGGGGGATCTTTTTCAACCCAAGGGCTGAATTCCCTTTGGGGCAACCCTTTGGTGGTGGGGGCACATGAAAGTGGGCAGGTCCAGAGGCAAAGGTTCTGGGGCCATGGATGTGACTCTTTGGCTATGTTATACCCCCCCCCCAGCCCTATTATTATTATTATTATTATTATTATTATTATTATTATTAATATCCTACCCTCCCCAGCCGAAGCCGGGCTCAAAGCAGCTAAAAACAATAAAAGTAACACAACATTCTAAAATAAATTCATTTTAAAATCAATTCAAAATCAAATTCATGGCAACCATTGGGCTAGAGTTCTATGAGGATTACCAAAGGAGGGGGTCAGACTGTGCCTTGACCAAAGGCCTGGTGGAACAGCTCTGTCTTGCAGGCCCTGCAGAAAGATGTCAAGTCCCGCAGGACCCTAGTGACAGAGCGTTCCACCAGATCGGGGCCACAGCTGAAAAAGCCTAGCTCTGGTTGAGGCCAGCATAACCTCCCTGTGGCCCGGGATCTCCAAGATGCTTTTGTTTGAAGACCGCCAGGAGAGGCGGTCCCATAGGTATGAGGGTCTTAGGCTGCATAGGGCTTTAAAGGTTAAAACCAGCACCTTAAACCTGATCCTGTACTCCACTGGGAGCCAGTAGTATAGCACCGGGTAAACGTGATCCTGTGGCGAGGACCCCGTAAGGAGTCTCGCCACAGCATTCTGCACCTGCTGAAGAAGAAGAGAGTTTGGATTTGATATCCCGCCTTTCACTCCCTTTAAGGAGTCTCCAAGCGGCTAACATTCTCCTTTCCCTTCCTCCCCCACAACAAACACTCTGTGAGGTGAGTGGGGCTGAGAGACTTCAAAGAAGTGTGACTGGCCCAAGGTCACCCAGCAGCTGCATGTGAAGTTTCTGGGTCAGTCTCAAGGGCAGCCCCACGTAGAGCGAGTTACAATAATCCAGTCTGGAGGTGACTGTCACATGGATCACAGTGGCTAGGTCAGGGCGAGAGAGGTAAGGAGCCAACTGCTTAGCTTACATTTTTATGCACATCAACACCTTCATCCAGGCAAGCAAGAGCCCTTCCTGTGATAAGGATATATTCCAGTCAGAGTAAAATACTCAAGGGCCTGGGGAGGGCATAGGTAGAGTCTAAGGCTCACACAGGGAGGCCTGGGGGCTGCATCTGTCCCCCAAAGCATGAGGTTCTCCACCTGTGGCCTATGACAAGATAAAGGGGGGGGATAGAGAGCAGAAGAAAATAATGAGTTATTTTACCATCCACACCTGAAACTGATGCCACAGCTAAGGAAGAAGCATGTGGACCGAGATCCCTGTGGCCATAGGAAGGAAGCTAATGCAGACTGAATTTGGTTTTGTTTTGTTTTTTTGATAATATTTATTACTTTTCCAACCATTTAAACACTACCAAAAAAAAAGAACAATACAATACAATACAAAAACACTGCATAGCACTAACACATTAAACTAACAAAACAGAACAAAAACAAACAAAAACAGTTTAAAACACCTCAAACATTTTCAATATCTTATCTTTCATTCACTTATTTCAACGACCTCCTCACACCTCCCTTTTTGTATTCCACTTCTGTTAATTGTTTCAGCAATTCCTTTCCATCTTCCTCTGTTTTCTATCCTATAATTATCTTAACACATTCTAGCCTTATTTTTTCCTTTAATATTCTATTAATCTATTTATACTTAACTCCTTATAACATTTCTACTAAAGCCATATAACTTCATTCCAACATTCTTCTAACATTCATTAATTTTACAATATTTCTGTAAATAGTCTGTAAATAGCCAATAGTTCTGTAAATAGCCAATCATATAGTCCATCAACTTCATCTGCCATTATCCAACACTTCAGTGTTTTCAAGAAGCAGCCATTCTCTCAGCCAGCAAAAAGCAGCTGGTTCACAACAAAGTTTAAGGTCTGGCAGGGCAAATCCACCTCCTTCTTTGGCATCCGTCAATATCTTAAATTTTACTCGAGGCTTCCTGCCCTGCCAAACAAATCTAGAAACATCCCTCTGCCACCTCCTGAAACAATCCATCCCATCCGAAACTTGCAATGTTTGAAACAAAAACAACATCCCCGGCAACACAGCAACACTCATCCCCACCACAGCAACTCGGCCCAACAATAACAACTTCAGATTTGTCCATATTTCCAAATCCCCCTTCGCTTCAATCCAACGTCCTTCACAATTATCCTTAAATAGATTCACATTTTTGGCAGTCACACTAACCCCCAAATACCTCACTTTCTCAACCAGTGTTAGTCCTGTCTCCTCCTGAAACTCTGTCAAGCTTTCTTTCTCCAAGTCAGGTAGGGCTCTGATCCTCAAATTCGTCTGTTTTTCTTTAAGTTCAATCATAGCAAGCGTCAACTTATATTCATCAAATTGCCTCTGTAGGGCTGGGACTCTCTCTCTCTCCAGTTGTGTTGTTTTACATTCAGCAGCAACAGCTTTCTCCCTGGCTTCATCCGCAGTTTGCCGTATCAAAGTAGATTCCTGTATCAATTTCTGGATGGTTTCTGTATTGGTATTCGCCTTTTGTCCCAAATTATTTATACTTTCTGCAATTAAGTCGATTTTAATATTTGCAGCATCCACTTTCGCATTTATCACGTCTGTTTTCTTGTGAAGCTGTTCCAGCGAATTGTTTATCTTCACTAATGCAACCGCTAAGGCCTCTTCTGTCGACATTCCTCTTGATTTTGAGTGTACTGGTACAGAAGCAGCAGCCAAAGAGGCAGGGAGGCCTGATGTTGAGCCTCTCCTGGGTTGGTGCCAAGTCCTCCCAGACCTTAATGTTTTTTCAGCAGTTGGCTGGTCTGTTTTTTCCTTTCCATTTGCCATAACACTTAAAAGATTCAAGGTCAATGTCTCACAGTTTTTTATCTTGCAGCTGGAAATTCCCCTAGCCCAGCTCTTGTAAAGCAACCAGTTTCAAAGGCTTCCACTAGGGGGAAACAGTTTCTAGTTGTATTAGTCAGTAATGTCCTCTTTTAAACACAGTTCCAATAATCCGAAGTTAGTTTCAGTTTTCAGTTACTTTTACTCCTTTTTTAAAAAACAGCCGGAGACAGTAGAAACAATGTATTCTCTTGTTTAGCTAACTGTCAATGAACGTGCTAAACGCTGTCAATGAACATTCCAAAAGACATCAATCCTGCTAGCAGCCCGTTTCCAGGGTCAGAGCGGCGGTATTTTAGCTCTCTTCGCTCTCTCCTACAGGCATATTCAGTCCACCACTTCCCCCCCTCTTCTCCTGTCTCCGGGGGGGGGGGGGTAATGTTCTTTGCCGATGGAAATTTAGTCTTTTACAAAAGGCTTTCCAAGACTTCCGCTTGCAACCTCATTGCTTCAGTCTATTTACAAAAGGGGGAGGCGGACCTCCTGTATTGAACCTCCCCGTTTCGATGCCAAATTAAACGTTTAAAAATCCAATTCTCCCACTTCAGCTCTACTCACGGGTAATTACTTTGAAGTCAAATTGTCCACAGGAAAAAGTCAGTGCTGTCCGGCAACAGCTATGCGGCTTCACTCCGTGGAAGAAGCAGACGATTCAAAGCACCGCGCCACTCACCCCACGTAGCTCTGGACCCCCGAAACCGGGTTTCCCTGCGAGTAGGGGAGGCGCAAAGGGTGCCTGCCGAATCCCACGCTCACAGGCTTCTCCCACCTGTGATTTTTTACGGGTCTCCGCCTTCGCCGTGGCGGCCAGACCCAAATTCCCACGGGGCAAATTCCTCCCGATCAGAGGAATTCCGCCGTTACCGGAGGCACCAACCCGGAAGTCAATGCAGACTGAATTTGACTTCAGCTCCAGAAGTTGTTTCCTGATAGAGGGAGAGGTAGCTCATTTTATTTCTCAGCCAAAGCCAACACAAACCTTGAAGCAAGGGAATCGGCCCTCTCTTGTGAAACCCCGCTCTCTTGATTTAATATAATTTTATTGGGAGGAGGACCACAACCCCCCCCAAAAGAAACAGTAAAATGGGAGAGATAGAGAAAACAGTTGAAACCTCCCCCCCCTTTTTTAAGGACCTTAAACATTTTACAGCTAGTCTGTCTAGACCTCCAGCCAGCTTAGAAAAAGGCAGTAATTTGGGAGAAAAAGGGAAGAAAACAGAGGGTAAAAGCATCTCTTCCAGAGACCTGGAAGAGATCCCCAAACATCATCTAGGCAACCCCCCCATGCAGGAAATCTATGTCTACATCTTAACATGGTGATAAGCAGTTTACTATAGGTGGTATCCAACCAAGTCTTGGCTGAGAGTAGATCCACTATTATTAATTTCATAATGAACTCAAATTCACCAGGTCCATTTGCCCAGTGGGTCTATTCAGAGGAGGACTGACAGTGTTAGGAACATAGGACTCAATAAAAAACTATTCACTAAGAAGATACTATTCTAAAAAAAAAACCTGTCCTAAAATTCCCAGTACAAGTGGGAGAGTTGCATGGACTGGTCTTCTCAGGATAAAGGTAAAGGGACCCCTGACCATTAGGGCCAGTCGTGGCCGACTCTGGGGTTGCGGCGCTCATCTCACTTTATTGGCCGAGGGAGCTGGCATACAGCTTCCGGGTCATGTGGCCAGCATAACTAAGCTGCTTCTGGCGGACCAGAGCAGCGCACGGAAACACCGTTTACCTTCCCGCTGGAGCGGTACCTATTTATCTACTTGCACTTGGATGTGCTTTCGAACTGCTAGGTTGGCAGGAGCTGGGACCGAGCAATGGGAGCTCACCCCATCGTAGGGATTTGAACCACCAATCTTCTGATCAAGTCCTAGGCTCTGTGGTTTATTAGACCACAGCACCACCTGCGTCCCCTTCTCAGGGAGGAACTCTAATAATATCCCAAGAAACTTTTCTTTCCCACTTTTCTGCTGGAAATCGGCTCATCCAAGTGCCAAACCACAACTGATTTAGAGAAAGGCTCTTTCTTCTGCAAGCCATCCTAATTTGGTGGTGGAGCGATGCTGATTGCTTATGCATGGAGGGGTGGGGTGGGGGCTGGCATTGGTCGCCCCTCTCCCCACAAACACCCATTCAACCTTAATGCCTGAACGGCTTGACACTAGCTGATAAAGGCAGGAGTTTTCCGAAGAGGGTATTAAAGTCCCCGTTCCTTTGGCAGTGCTAATCAGGGATCCAGGCCCCTTGGGGAGTCAACAATGATGATTAGCTGCGTTAAATATAGCCCAAGATTTGCCAGAGCTGAACTTAGACGGCATGAATAAAACATCCAAAATCCGCATTCAGGAGTCAAAATTAAACCTCTTAATGTTTTGACGTTCCGCACAGCAGTCCATCAGTCGCGATTATGGGTGGACCAGACAGTCTATTCCTTCTTATGTATCTGTTCATTTCATTTATTCGTGCATATAGCTTTGGTGCGAGGAAGGATATGGAAAACTTAAGATCCTTCCCCCGGCCTATTCTTAATGCGAAGGCAACATCCAGTTCCAGAGTCATGGTCATTATTGAGCTGTCGAGTTATTGGTGACCGTTAGCCATCAGGACCAGGATCCCTGGGGAGCTATCAGAGCCCCAGTGCCCTTGCAAGACACATCATAGGTGATATCCTGCCCTGCTGGGCCTTGGTGCTCAATTGGGAAGTGGTAGCAATCAGTAGCAGAACCTGCCTTCATGGCGCTTGGGGTAAGCGCATGCTTGCACACCAGGAGAGGAGGGCACACCAGCCTTGCAGATCCTCGCAGAGCAGCTCAGAGAGAGTGGCATGAGTGTGGGATGTGATACATAAGTAGCAGTCAAGTACAACATTGCCTGTTTTCCTAGAGTGGACATGTGGGGGAATGTTTGGTCCAGCCAGTTGAAAACTTCCTGTTTCCTCTTGACTGGGACATACTTTTCTTGTATGTGACTAGAGGTGGGTGTGACCTTACCTGTCCAGGTAACAAAAGGACAAGGCACGCAGCACTCTCTCTCTCTTTGACTTTATCCGTCGTTGAAGCAGCTTTTTAGCTAGAGATGCTCTGTTGCCTCTCAGCCAACAGAGGATACTGGGATTATCCCCATATGGGATAGATCCACATGTATATACTTTGTGACTAAATCTGCCTTCAGGGATCCAACTGTGAACTGAATGTAAACTTCTTTTATATACTTTACAAAAGATTGTGGTGTGTTCATTCTTTTTAGAGGGATATAAGGGAACTTACCAGGAACTTAATAGTGAGAGGCTTACACAAGCCTGCAACCAGTTATCCACTGTGCGTTTAAAAGGGGAATGTGAAACTCTGCTAAGTAAAGGAACTTGCTAGCACAAGTTAGGAAGGATATTAATAAACAATATATCCTCTCCTGCCTCCCTGAACATTCCCACAGTGAGAAGGATGCAACACCCATACTTTGTGAGGCTGGGATCAAAGGCCGCTTGGTTGTTGCGTCCTCCTCCTGACACTCTGCCAACCCCACACTGCTTTGTGGGCCTGGGATGTGGGATCAGACTTGCAAAGCAGCACAGGGCTAGCAGGGGCAGCATGAGGAGCAAAATGTGCCCTTAAAAAAAAGTGCCAGGGGCAATGGCCCCCTTCCCCTGTCCGTACTGATGTCAGGGACTGAGCTGAGGAAGAATGGGTGGGAACCGCCCGCCCCCCTCTTCCTGCACCTTCCCGAGAAGAGGACAGTGTCTCTTGAAAGCATTCCTGATCCCCCCTCTCCCAGAACCAGGCATGCCTTGAGAGTAGTAGAACAGAGAACTCAGAGGCAGAAAGGGCACAAGGGTGATGTAGAATAGGAGGGACTGAGGGGGTGGGACTTTACTTAGAGCAACACCATTATCTAAGAGAGACCACATTCCTTCGTCTCCCTCTGTGAATATTGAATAAACTACTTGGTAAGAGGGACGCCGGTGGTGCTGTGGTCTAAACCACAAAGCCTAGGGCTTGCCGATCAGAAGGTCGGCGGTTTGAATCCCCGTGATGGGGTGAGCTCCCGTTGTTTGGTCCCAGCTCCTGCCAACCTAGCAGTTTGAAAGCACATCAGAGTGCAAATAGATGAATAGGTGGGAAGGTAAACAGCGTTTCTGTGCATTGCTCTGGTTTGCCAGAAGTGGCTTAGTCATGCTGGCCACATGACCCACAAAAAACCGTCTGCAGACAAACACTGGCTCCCACGGCCAGTAAAGCGAGATGAGCACCGCAACCCCAGAGTCATCCGCAACTGTACTTAACAGTCAGGGGTCCCTTTACCTTTGCTTGGTAAGAACTCTTCTTGCTTTTCTGCTTCTTGGCATCCCACCAAGGGAGGGTTCCCTGAAGTCGTGACAGCTACGCCACTGGTAGCAATTACTGGAGTTTGTGTCGGGGGCAGGCAGGACGCAGACGAGTGTGCACCGGGGGAAGTGAAGATGGAGTTTGACTCAGGAGAGGTGGTGAGGGGTTTGTGGGGAACTGTCCTGACCAGAAGGCAAGAACTGGAGGATGGGAAGCTTTGGAGCTGGAGGGTGGAACACAGGATGGGTTGGAAGAAGAGGAGGAAGAGGCAGGTTCGGCAAGTGAAGAGCCAGGTGCTTCCCTACTCTCTCCTGTACTATACTGCCTCCCAGAACCAGGAGGGGAATGAAACAGGATGAGCAGAGGACATTGCCATGCAGGCCCAGTCTCCGGCTGCATATGTGCAGTCCATCGGGGGAAAGTACATAAACTGGTGCATTTCCCATTGGAAAATCTGGTTGGCCATTGTAAGGACGCTGAATCGGATTGGCCATTGGCCTGATCCTGCTTCAGGGCATTTACCAGATTCCAAGACTATGGTCTTTTGCCCATTTTACATAGGAGTAAACGCTACAGATATCAGTTCCTGGGGATTACATGGGAGGGCACTAGTGGGATTTACATCCAAGTAAACAAGCATGGGATTAAACGCTTAAGTTACCTGAACCAATATGAAACACCAGCAATAAGAGCAAATTGATTGATCAATACTAAGCTACATTAGAAAACGAAAAACGAAAAAACCCTAAAACATCAGCTATGGGGAAAGTAGGAGAACAGATGAGGTTATGTCTCGAGTTTTCGAGGGTAATTCAATCAACTGATTTGAGAGCTTCTGTTGATGGGAAAGTTATATTGGCAGGAGATTTTAATGACATTTTTGTGTGCTAAATTAGATAAAACACATACACAGATCTTCACATTTACTGCTAAAGCTACTCTTCATTGTTCCAGGTATGTATACAGGGCATACAGGAATTCCTTATTATCCACAATGGAGAGGAAGGCACACCCTATTTAATCTTAGCTATTTGGGGGCGGTGGAGAGTCTTACTGGCTTAAGCTAATGGCCGATCTGGTCCAGTTTCCCACAATGACCAATCAAATATGTCTGGGAAGCCCAAAAGCAAGACATGAAAGCAACAGGGTATCTTCCTGGCTGGACCAGTCCTGAGCTGCAGGAGACCCTTATTGCTGATCCCGGTTCTGAAGTGGTACCAGAGAAGACAACCAACAAACCTTTCTGAGACCACCATCACCTGGGATGAAACCATCCCCAAAGAGGCTACTTGTCCTGAAGGCAGGGCTCTGGTTCCAAAGTCAGAGGCTACAATGCTTCTGAATCACCGTTGCTGGAAACCACAGGAGGGGGCAAGTGCTCTTGTGCTCAGGTCTTGATTACGAGCTTCCTGTTGGGGCTTCTGATTGGCCACTGTGGATGCCTGACATGATGCTGGACTAGATGGACTACTGGCCTGATCCAGCAGGCTCTCCTTATATATGAAGGAGTGTCTCCAACCACACAGATGCCCAGCTCCAAGTGCATTCTGGTGGTCCCCACACTGAGAGGACAGGATACTAGACGAAATGGGCCATTGATTTGATCCAGCAGGCTTTTCTTATGCTCTTATGTGGATGCAGGTGGTCTGAACCACTGAGCCTCTTGGGCTTGCCAGTCGGAAGGTTGGCAGTTCGAATCCCCACAACGGAGTGAGCTCCCATTGCTCTGTCCCAGCTCCTGCCAACCTAGCAGTTCGAAAACACACCAGTGCCAGTAGATAAATAGGTACCGCTGCGGAGGGAAGGTAAATGGTGTTTCTGTGCACTCTGGTTTCCATCACGGTGTTCCGTTGCACCAGAAGTGGTTTAGCCCTGCTGACCACATGACCTGAGGAAAGCTGTCTGTGAACAAACACTGGCTTCCTCAGCCTGAGAGCGAGATGAGCTCCGCAACCCCATAGTCACCTTAACTGGACTTAACCGTCCAGGGGTCCTTTACCCTTTTTACATATGAGGACAAATCTCCCTGAGCCTCACAAGGAGTGATCTGGAGCAGGAAGAAGTAAGGCAGGAACCCCACTTTTTAAAGCTGCCCAGTCAAAGCCTAACCAGTGCTGAAGCACCGTCCAAGCCAGGGGTCAGCAAACTTTTTCAGCAGGGGGCCAGTCCACTGTTCCTAAGACCTTGTGGAGGGCCGGACTATATTTTGAAGAGGGGGGGGAAATGAACGAATTCCTATGCCCCACAAATAACCCAGAGGTGCATTTTAAATAAAAGAACACATTCTACTCATGTAAAAAAATGCTGATTCCCGGACTATCCGCAGGCCAGATTGAGAAGGCAATTGGGCCGCATCTGGACCCTGGGCCTACCCATGATCCAACCATTCCTTTGCTCCCTGCTGTACAGCTCCTCTGCTCTCCCAAACCTTCTGAAATTTAACCTTGTCAGACAGTTAACTGGCAAGGCAGGATATCAACCACATGGTGAGGTGTCATGAACAAGTGGAATTCAGAAACTTCTTCCTAGTTGGGATGTATGGAGTTTCTGTTTTAGCTGTCAAAGGGTGCTAGCATTGATCAGACTAGCAGAAACACTTTTTTATATTTAAAAAAATCCTGTAATTGCCACCATAACCAAGACAATGGGAATGCAGAGAGGGGAAGGTTAAAAAAAACACTAGCCAGCCAGATTTTCCGAAATGCCAATGAACAGACATGAACCTCCAGCATAATTAATCTCATTAAGTGCAGAGATAAGGGTTTGGAAATGTCTCGGGGAGTTCATAGTGTATGCTTGAAATAGGACAACACAGAGAAAATCTTAGCCCATTTGGTGGAGGAAATTTGCATGAAAGGAACATAAGAAGAGACTGCTGGATCAGGCCCAATGGTGCAAGTGGTCCAGCTTACTGATTTTCCCAAAGCCCAACAGCAAGATCTGAGCTCAGGACCACTCTTCCCTCCAGCATCCTGTTCTCGCAGTGGCCAGCCAGACACCTGTGGGAAACCAGCAAGCGGGATTCAAGCCCAAGAGCACCCTCCCCTTCTGCGATTTCCAGAAACTGGTATTCAGAAGCATTGCTGCCTCCAACTGTGGGGACCAGAGCATCTTGGCTGGTAGCCCTCCATCGCCCTCTCCTCCTCCCTGAATTTTTCCAATCCTCTTTTCGAGCCACCCAAGTTGTTGGCCATCCCTGCCTCTTGTGGGAGTGAGTTCCGCAGTTTAACAATGTGCTGTGTGAAGAAGGGCCTCCTTTTATCGGAAACTGGGCATAGGCATAGGCGAAAATTGTGGGAATGTTCAGGGATGCAAGAGAGGATATATTGTCTGATAATAGCCTTTCCAATTTGTGTTAACAAGTTCACAATTTAGCAGAGTAACATTCCCCTTTTTTAAAACTTGCAGCGGATGTGTTTGCTCAGGCTCGCTAAAGCCTCTACACTAACTGTTCTGGTATTTCCCCCTTATTCCCTCATAAAAGATAAGACATGACACAATCTTCTATAAAAGTATAAAAAGGTTTACTCACACATGAATCTGTTGACAATCAGATCCCAGAAGACAGACTTAGCTTAGAAAAGTAACATACATATGGAAACTATCCCATAAAGAGACAGTCCCTTTGTCCTCTCTTGGCTGGAGGCCAAGAGAGCATCTTTGGCTAAGCAGATGTTGCTTCTTCAATGCATGTAGTCAAAGAGAGAAAGATGGCTGCCCTGCCCTGTACTTTTGTCGTTACCTGCACAGGTGAGGTGAGGCCACACCCACCTCTAGTCACATGCAGAGGAAATCTGTCCCAGCCCAGAAGGAAACAGGAAGTTTACCTGCTGGCTGGACAAACATTCCTTCCCATGTGTAAACATGTTCACTCTAGGAATGTTGTACTTGACTGCTCTTGTGTTTCACATCCCACAAAAATCAGAGAAGGCAACAACTTGGTGACTGTTGAAGTAGGAGCTTCCTCCCATTCGCACTTGCTTAGAAGCAAAGGAAGAGGGGAAACGCTCCCCAAAAATAACCCGTAAGGCAAGCACACCGTGCTAAGCATCGCCATTCCAGTTCAAAAAGCAGTTTCCATTTTGCTCAGAGGTGAATTTAGAAAAGCCACCGAGGGCAGTGGCAGCCACACAGCCTTTTAATGAGTATCTAGGAAAGACATCTAATCTCTGCCCGGGGGTCAAGTGGCCTTTGCTGGATCTGTCAGCAGTAATATCCCATCACTGAAGCCTGTGCTGTACTGAACGCCTTTGTTGCTTTTCCAGTTTTTTAAAGGGCTTTGTTTGCTTGCTTGTTTCAAAGGCTAACGGGCTCAGAAAGTGCACTGAGCAACAGTCAAAGCGGTCTCAGTTGCTAATCGTTGGCCCCTGAACAAGAGATGCCACAAAATGTTGTTTATAGGAAATCGGGGGGGGGGCTCCTGTTACACTGCTGGGTGCAACTCCTGTTGCAAATACCATATTTTTCGCTCTATAAGATGCACCCGACCATAAGATGCACCTAGTTTTAGAGGGGGAGAACAAGAAAAAAAAATTCACTCCCTCTCTGCTCAGCACCTCTCCAGCAAAGAGGGAGGAGAAATGGAGCCCCTTCCATTTCTCCTCCCGCTTCGCTGAAGGGGCTCTGCGCAGAGAGGGAAAGCTGCGCAGCGCCTCTCCAGCGAAGCGAAGCCAGGAGAGCAAGAGGCTTCGCGTTGCATTTGCTGAAGCCAGGAGAGCGAGAGGGATCGGTGCACACCGATCCCTCTTGCTCTCCTGGCTTCAGTGAAAGCCGCGCAGCCTGCATTTGCTCCATAAGACGCACACACATTTCCCCTTACTTTTTAGGAAGGGGAAAGTGCATCTTATAGAGCGAAAAATACGGTATGTTGGTTCAGCTATTCAGGACCAAAGGGTGTGGCTCGGCGATATAGAGCACCTGCTTGGCATGCAGAAGGTCTCAGGTTCCATCCTGGTTAGCATCTCCAAGTAGGGCTGCCCCCTGCCTGAATCCCTGGAGAGCTGCTGCCAGCCAGTGTAGACAATGCTGAGCTAGATGGATAGTTAACTTGCTCTGTCTTGGTCTAAACCAGCCCTTTCTTCATAACCATGGGGAGCAGAATCTTATTTGATCTCAAGGTGTACAGTCGTGGATCGACGGCAGAGCACCTCCTTTGCTTGTAGAAGCTCCTAGGTTCAATCGTCAGGGGCTTTTCCAGGTTTGGCTAGGAGGAAGCCTGGAGAGCTGCTGCCAGTCTGTGCTGACAATCCTGAGCTGGATGGGCCAAGGGTTTGAAGAAGAAGAAGAGTTTGGATTTGATATCCCGCTTTATCACTACCCGAAGGAGTCTCAAAGCGGCTAACATTCTCCTTTCCCTTCCTCCCCCACAACAAACACTCTGTGAGGTGACTGGGACTGAGAGACTTCAAAGAAGTGTGACTAGCCATGGTCACCCAGCAGCTGCATGTGGAGGAGCAGGGAAGCAAACCTGGTTCACCAGATTACGAGTCTACTGCTCTTAACCACTACACCACACTGGCTTTCAGTATAAGACAGCTTCCTATGTCCCTAGGTCTTAAGGGAAGGATAGAGCATCTGCTCTGCATGCAGAAGTTCAAGCTCTGACAGCATCTCCAGCCAGGACTGGGGGAGTCCCCTGCCTGCAACTCTGGAGAGCAGGTGTCAATCACTGTAGAAAATATTGTGATAGACAGATTAACTGACCTGAAAAAAAGCGTTTTTCCTAAGTTCCAGAATGCTGTTGGGCACAAGGTTTCCTTAAGCTCTACGGTTATCATGTTCAGGTGGTTTTACAAAAGAAGATAATTTGCAATCCATCAATTCCTATTAGCAAAATCATGGAAGCAAGCCGAACTCTCTGTTTTGGAGAGTTTGATGAGGAATGTGCAGCTATGAGGTCATTTTGATGCTGGATACCAACGGAGAGGGAAGATTAATAGTGGCTAGTAGCCAATGACAGACTTATCCCCTCCTAGACATTTGCCTAATCCTCTTTTAAAGTTGGTGGCCGTCAACACACCTCATGGTAGCAAATTCCACAATTGGACTCTGCGCCACGTTGACAAAAAATCATTCCTTTTGCCTGTCCCGAATCGCCCAGCAATCAGCTTTGTCAGGCAGCCCCGTTGGGTTGGAGTATGATGAGGTTTTCCGGCAAGTGAGAACTGCAGTCCTTTCTCTCCCTCTCTCCTCTTCTCCTTGGCCCAAATCCAAAAGAGAATAGAAAGCTGTTTAAGTAGACTGCAGCTCTTTGCGAAGTCTGGAGGAAGCAACCGGGACCACACAGCCTGCATGCTAATGAGGCTTCCTAGGAGGAACAGGAGGTTGACGGAGGAGGGTGGGATGACCCGTTCTGTAGCAAGCGGCCCAAGAACCCACCATTTTGCCTTAAGAGAGAACAAGACACTCCTCTTCATGCATAAGAGTGGCCGCCAAGACCACATAACACCGGTCCTGAAAGACCTACATTGGCTCCCAGTACGTTTCCGAGCACAATTCAAAGTCTTGGTGCTGACCTTTAAAGCCCTAAACAGTCTCAGCCCAGTATACCTAAAGGAGCATCTCCACCCCCATCATTCAGCCCGAACACTGAGGTCCAGCCCCAAGGGCTTTCTGACGATTCGCTCCCTGTGAGAAGCTAGGTTACAGGGAACCAGGCAGAGGGCCTTCTCGGTAGTGGCACCCGCCCTGTGGAACGCCCTCCCATCAGATGTCAAAGAGATAAACAACTATCTGACTTTTAGAAGACATCTGAAGGCAGCCCTGTATAGGGAAGTTTTTAATGTTTGGTGTTTGATCGTGTTTTTAATCTTCTGTTGAGGGCTGCCTAGAGTGACTTGGGAAACCCAGCAGATAATAATAATAATAATAATAATAATAATAATAATAATAATAATAATAATTTCACTTATACCCCACCCTCCCCAGCCAAGACCGGGCTCAGGGCGGCTAACACCAGATATAAAAACAATTGATTAAAATGCAACTTAAAAACAAGATTAAAATACAACATTAAGATGCAGTGAGGTATAAATATAATAATAATAATAATAATAATAATAATAATAATAATAATAATAATAATAATAATAGCTGGATGGATCAGGCTAACAACCCATCTAGTCCAGCATCCTGTTCTCACAGTGGTCAACCCATGGGAAACCCACAAGCAGCACCCGAGGCACAAATTTCTAGCAATTGGTCTTCAGAAACATCCCTGTCTCCAACTGTGGAGACACAGCACAGCCACCATGGCCAGTAGCCATTGATCAAGGGCGTAGCGTGGGGAGGGCTTGGGGGGCCGTAGCTCTGGGTGCATGATTTTGAGGGAGGCATGATTTTGAGAGTCAGATGGCCCCTCAAAGAGATTTCCGCCCTGCCTGCCGCCGGGGGTCTCTGAGCCCAGGAGCCCAGCTTGGCCTTGCCACTGCACCCCCGGCCCTCTCACTGAATGGCTGCCCAGTGTCAGGGGCTGGACTGAGGAGGAATGGTGGGGACCGCTCCCCTCGCCTTTTCTTGAACCTTCCCAAGAACAGGAGGACAATATAGATCTGGAACAGTGGTTTGCAGAAGGCCATAGTTCAGAGGCTGCTGTTAAGTTGTGGGTGAACATATCAGACAACACAGTGATTCTTCAGACAGCTCTTGTTTATTCACAGGCCAGAACAGAACTGTACTGAAGGGTTCAGCCAGCCTGCTTATATAGAGCTCAACTACAAAGCAACAGTAACCAGTTTCTGTAACTATCCAATCACTGAATGTCACTTTCAATCCCTTATTTGCATATGCGGACCTGAGTGAAAACTATCTACAGTATCCCCCTGCTGGCCCAGGGTGAGAACTTCAGTACATAACAGCTGCAGAGGGGGAAAGCTGGGAAATATTGGGAGAGGAACAGCAAGAAGAAGCAGCACTGGGGGAGAGACAGCTGACACATTTAGTGTCGTTGGGAAGCATTCCTGAGCCCCCCTCTCCCAGGACTAGGTGGGCACTGAGAGTAGTAGAACAGAGAGCTCAGAGGCAGAAAGCTCAGATCAGCCGGCACAGGGGTGACACAGAACAGGAGAGACGGAGGGGGTTGGACTTTACTCAGAGCAATGCCATTATTTAATAGAGTGCATTTCTTCTGAAAGCCAGTGCTGGGGAGGATGTGCCCACCAAGGGCTGCATCAGGCTTCCCCCCTGTGTGAGTGGGTGTCAGGCTTCAGGGAATCAGCTTCCTCCCCCCTTTGGCAGTAGATAAACAGAACAAAGGAAAAGGAGTCTTCTTACCAGTTAGAAACATTAATGATCACAGTGAGAGAACAAAGAATCCATTTCCTAGGAACGGCGGTGCTCCCAATTAAGGGTTTCACCCACTTCTTCCCTAGTCACCCGCGTCACTACCGCACCTTGTACCCTGATATCGTAACCACTGTTCTTTCTGTGCTGCCGCCTTATGGGCTCTTCTTGACCTTGGGCTGAGCGGATGAATGCTTTCCAGAGACAGTGAATCTATTAACTCTCTCTCTCTCTCTCCCAGTGCTTCTTCTCCTAGCTGTTCCCCATCCAGTATTTCCCAGCTTCTTCCTTCCGAACTATGTCCCTCTACAAGCCACTGTTCCAAGTCTATAATGTCTTCCTGCTCCTGGGAAGATTCAGGATCCGGAGCAGGAACAGGGGGAGGGCCAGGCTCCCACCATTCCTCCTCAGTGCAGTCCTCCTCAGCACGGTCCCTGACAGTGGGCGGGCAGGCAAGGCCCCATGAACCCTTCATGCTCCATGCCCACACAGTGGCGGCAGCGAGGGTTTGGCTGGCACGGCGGGTTTTATTCACCCTCTGCACCCAGCCCCTGGTCCCACCTGGTTCAGAAATGCATGTGTGCCCAATAAAGGGCACAACGCCACTGCCATGGATAGCCTTGTCCTCCATGAATTTGTCCAATCATCTTAAAAAATCCAAGTTGGCAGCCATCACTGCTCCCATGATGTTATCACTCAGGACAGTAATGGCAAGTGACATCCCAGTTTATCCACAGCAGCCAGTACAGTGGTACCTTGGGTTACATATGCTTCAGGTTACATACGCTTCAGGTTACAGACTCCGCTAACCCAGAAATAGTGCTTCAGGTTAAGAACTTTGCTTCAGGATGAGAACAGAAATTGTGCTCCAGTGGCACGGCAGCAGCAGGAGGCCCCATTAGCTAAAGTGGTGCTTCAGGTTAAGAACGGACCTCCGGAATGAATTAAGTACTTAACCCGAGGTGCCACTGTATGGCGAGCTGTGAGGGATGATGGTACTGCAGCCCAGCAACTTCTGGAGGTTACCACACTGCCTCTCGCTGCCACCCAAAAGCACTCAGTTCCCCGCACTAATAACGGACTAAAAATGGTATGAGCGTAGGCTCAATAAAAATTAAAAGCATGCTCCCAGCTATCAGACGTTCGGGGGGGAAATTGCTTCCATGCAAGCATTCCTAATTTCCCCTGCCAGCCGTTGCAAAGGATGCTAAGATTTCTCTTCTCAGGGAGCAGGAAGGAGATAAGAATGACGGGCTGTAGAAACAGCCTTAATTTGCCCCTTTTGCATTGGAACAAGTGCACAAGAGAGACTTCACTCGGAAGGGGAGGTTGTTAGCCGGCTCCAGAACAGCAAGCCGGCAAAAAGCTAATCACCATTATTAACGCAAATATTGTAGCTTCCTCATCCTCCAGCTCCTCTCCAGCCAGTGGACCTCTCGAGATTCCCCCGTCGAAGGTCCGGCACAGAGTGACACTGGCCAATTGACTCTTATTAAGACTCCAGTAATGTCTGGGAGATTGCGGCTTTGATCAACGCGCCGCCGTACAGCTGAGGTCAACCGCATTAGGGAAATGTAATTAGACTAATAAATTCTTGGCAATTCTTTCCCCACCCCTCGCTCCCTCCCCTCTCTGCCAGAGGGGAAGGAGCAGCGAGCATCGCCTCATTAGCCAGGGAGGGCTCGAGCACAAAGCGACTTTTACCAGCGAGAAGAAAGTGCGTTCTCCAGGACCTCTTAACCGTTTTGCCAAAATAATAATAATAATAATAATAATAAGCTGGTGGATTGCAAGAGAGCAAATTTGGCTCAGGTTGCAATCCAAATTTTAATTTCATTTCAAATTCCAAGGGCTTTGTAAAAGGTAAAGGGACCCCTGACCATTAGGTCCAGTCGTGGCCGACTCTGGGGTTGCGGTGCTCATCTCACTTTCTTGGCCGAGGCAGCCAGCGTACAGCTTCCAGGTCATGTGGCCAGCATGACTAAGCCGCTTCTGGAGAACCAGAGCAGCGCATGGAAACGCCGTTTACCTTCCCACCGGAGCGGTGCCTATTTATCTACTTGCACTTTGGCATGCTTTTGAA